>NC_083100.1:66919744-67239119 GCF_949774975.1 Lagenorhynchus albirostris
TACCAGGTCTTAAATACTAGTACTCGTTGGGTGGGGAAAGGATTTGTGAGTTTAACAATGTCTTTTGCTTTTACGTATAAATGGTATTGACTTAAGAAGAAAACACTAGAGCAACCCAAGGCAGGGAGGGTGGAGAAAGGGCTGGGGTGCAAGGGGATGTATTTGAACCATCACACTTTGTGTAGGGAGATGAAGTTCCCTTGTGATTCCTGGGCAGTTTAAGTACCTGTGCCGTGTATGTACTGAGCCCCACTTAGTCCTATTCTTTCTCCTCCCTTCGTCTCTGACTGCATTGTTCAGGGGTGTGCCCCTGACTGAACAATGGAATTTGCCAAATGGTATGAAATTTGCTGGGTCATCACTGTGCCTGAGTAAAGGGTCACTGAAATGTCAGAATTCTAAGTATGGCATTGTACGATTTTTAAGGACGTCTGCATTTCCCTCACCTGATTTTTGTCTTCCCTACCCACCTCACCCCATGCCCTCCCCCAAATCACCTTAAATGAACTGGTATATGTATACTTCTGAAAATTCTTACCAAGACTGCCCCCAGGTGTAAGATGCCTCTCAAACTCGAAGACATTCCTTCTACTCTTCATACGTAGCATTTAGATGAGTGCAATTTTCTTTTATCTTACATCTATGGAATGATTTAGGTACCGCTATTGCCAGGATACAGATGACAAGGCTGTGGCTCAACTTCAGTTTTGAGGTTTGGATTTTTCCTTTTAAGCAGTTGGCACCTTAAAAAGGCAGACAATTCTTTTGCTTAACAAAGAGTTCTGCTGTTACTTCCTTCAAATTCATTCTTCCTCTTCTAAGTATATGTGACCTGGTGATTATAAATAGAAAACCATATGATTTGGGGGGCCTAACTATGATTGAGTAATTAAATAACTTATGTAAAATTGTTTAACTATCATGTAAAACTTTTCATAATATGAATTTTAAAACACACACACACACAAATCTTTAATTTGTAATTGAAAACTGCCTTTATAATGAATGACCCTAATGATGTTCATACTTCGTGCTTTATAAAGGAAAATACTTACGGTCTTATTGATTTTTCTGATGAGTAAAATGGTACTAACCTCAGCCTGCTATAAATAGGCACTGTACTTGGTTTTGAATTGCTGAATGGTTTCTCGTACAAATGTCTTTCTTATTCTATGAAATACTAGGATTCTTTTTTCCTTTTTATTTCTCATCACATGTACACCCATTAATATTGGAAGGGAATTTCACGTAGAACTTAACATGGAAGCTATAAAAACAAAAATCTTTCAAAGTACAGCATGTTTCCTGGTCACTAGTGATTTGAGTCATAAGGATCCATGCAAAAACAAAGATTAATTAGGGTAAAACATTATCATAAAAGTCTCTCATTTGTTTTCCTCTAGAATTTTCTGGCAAAATAAAATGTATGTCAAAATTACATGCAAAAATACTTGAAATTAAGTCTTGTTAGCTAAAATATATCACATTTGTAAAAGATTCAGTTTTGATAGTGCTGGAAATCTAAGATGGTGTAAATCCCTTCTTTCTTAGTTTTATATTTTAAAGAAAAGGCCAAAACCTTTCTTTTATAAACCACTATCATGTATCAGGGTTTTCTTCCAGCTGAAAAAAATTTTCCGTTTATTTCTACAATATAAATAGTGTGCAAGTCACCCCAGAAAGGGATATACTGGGTATTTCAGAGACCTGAATCATAATCTACTTGGGGGTAGGTCTGGCTCACAAGGGTAAATTTAAGAGTTTCTGCCCTTTGCTGCTGGGGTGGGGGGCGCGTCTAGGAGCATATTATCTCTGGACTGCTTTTGGAATTAAGGGGCACAAGATAAAGGTGGTGATTCTTTTTACCCTAGGCTGAGTAGTGATCCCTGATTGGAAATTCAGTGGAGTTTCGTGGTAAGAATGTTTATGGGTGGGAACTACAGGGTGTGTCTTCCCATGGAATGTCCACTCCAAGGAGAGGTCTGGAGTATTGTAGGCCATGGAAGGGATTAACCCTGGGGTGGGGCAGCAGTAGGTCACTTAATCTTCCCCAATACTGATTTTCGGGCAGGAGTTTTTGAAGGGTAGGATCTTCACAGATAAAGAGTATGTGCTTAAAAGTGTTGTCTCCATATACACAGCATTAGTAAAAAAAAAAAAAAAAAAGGATGTTTCAAAACTTTAAGTATTCCTAGAAGTCTTATTGAGCCAAAAGAACTTTTAAGTGACTTAAAAATGGAATTTTTCCCCCCTTATGGCATCTAGTGCTTGTTAAGTTACTTTACATATGCAATTTTAATACATAGTGTTTAGCAGTGTTTCTGTGTGGTTGGTACTGAGCTGTTTGAACATTGAGGAAACTGAGGCCCAAGGTCACATAGTGAGTAAAGGAGCCTGAATTCGGCCCTAGGTATTAACTTGTGTTATATGTTTCTTAGTCATGATGCTTTGTAAAAAGCTGACCATTTTCAGTTATGAGATAACCAAGACCCTAACTCTTCTTTCAGGAGCAAATGGGAAATTGGTTTGGGAAGTGGATCTACTCCTTACTTAAGGTAGCCTCTCTTATGCGTTTATCAAAGGAGGATTTGGATTAACAAAATAAAATAATTGAGCACTTATATATATATTTTTCCCCACTGTGCAACCCGCTTCAGTGCCTGCAGCCTACAGGCAGAAGCCGGGCAATGGTTCTGAGCCAGTTTGCTCCAGCATGGGACACTATGTGAGGCCCAGGGGGATGGGCCTGCCATAAATCCAAACCCATGCACAGCACTTATCTTTTTAAATATCTTAATACAAATGTGTAGTATCAGTTTTCAGTTTCAGAACATAAAAGAAAACCTAGCTGTTTTAAATAGAAAAGAAGGGAATGATATTGATAAAAGTGTTGGCAGTTAAGAGCAGCAGGACCTAGGCTAGGCTGTTAGGTGTGTTAACGCCTTTTATCTGGCCTGGCAGGGGCACTGCTGCTTCTGCTACAGTCAGGAAGGTGGAGAAGCTGCCCTTAGAGTATCACTGTGATGCAGAAAGAAAAAAAGTGTCCCATCCATGCTTTGCTTTTTTATACCCATGAGATTAGTTACTGGACAAAGGAGTGCTGTGGCAGCAAAACCCAGCGTCTCACAGCCTTGCTTAGCTCACTTTCTTCTTCCTAATCTCGTGCCTGCATATCTAATTTGTAGACCCGTGGTTGCAAGGGAGCCTGGAAAAAGAAACGTGTAGGGTTTTGGCCTCTGTCATACAGGAAGGTACACAGGAAGGACATTGGTATGGAGGTTGAGCTCCAGTCCACTATGTCCATCCTACCATTAATACCATTAAAAAAGAATCATGGCGATAGAGGAGACCTGGCTTTGTTTTCCATGACCACATTTCCTGACCTTCCTCACCTCTGACCCTCATTAAAATATCACCTTGGGGCTTTCTGGTCCTATGTCCTGTGGAAGATTTTCCAATTTTTCCAGTGTTTTGAGGGAGTACATATATAGTTGACAAGATTTTTTTTTTTTCTAACAATAATTTAATTTCTGAGAAACTGCCATCATGATATGTTAGCAGCTTCTAGATATGATCTGTTTGCTGTTAGGATGAGTGTTCTTTTTTTTTCCTTCCAGTTTTATTGAGATACAGTTGACATGTAGCACTTTATAAGTTTAAGGTGTACAGCGTAATGATTTGACTTACATACATCACGAAATGATGACCACCGTAAGTTTAGTGAGCATCCAGTAATCTCATTTAAAAAACATTTATTTCCTTGTGGTGAGAACACTTGGGATTTGATCTCAACTTTCATATATAACATAGAGCAGTCTTAATTATACTGATCATACTGTACATCACATCCCTAGTACTTTTTTATCGTATAACTGGAAGTTTGTACCTTTTGACCACCTTTATTCTGCCCCTCCCCACCCCTGCCTCTGGTAACCACAAAGATTTTTTTTTTAACCATGCCATTCGGGAATTTTTTGGTGAATAAATACTTTTAAAATAAATATTTGATTAATATGTGCAGTTATACTTTTTTAAAAAAACATTTTTAGGAGGTTGGATATTATAGCAAATGGAGCAAGGGATGCTAGAGCTAAACTCTAGTTCTTAATCCCAAAGTACCAGAAAAAAGTAGTTAGTGATATAACTCTGGGAGAGTATTCAGCAGAGTACTTTTTCAAAGGTAAGCTGCAGAGAATAAAGTGTGTGTGTACAATATAAACTTATGTATTTATATATACCTTATTTCTGGATGGAAAGTAATTTAGATGTGGATTTTCCTGGACATTTCTGATGAGAGTTATCTTTTGGCGAGCACATTATAAGGCAATAGTTCAAGTTATGCAAAAGTGTGGAAAGGAAGGAAGTTATTTCTAAGCTAAAATTGTGTCTTTTGGCATTGTTTTTAGTTCAGGTGCCTAAAACTGTCAAAAGCTGAATTGGCTTCTAGAGAGAAATAGTGTCCTCCAGAACTTTCCCTCAGTGACCGTTGCTGTGTTATGTAAACCATGTTTCCTTTTCTGGAGTTCCTTGTGTAGTCTTCCCAGTTTTTTCTTTACTGATCTTCTTAAAAGTTTTTATGCTTAGTGAGCAAATATAAGATACCAGTTTCTAAGCTAAGAGAAAAAATTGAGGAAGGAGTCTTTGGTTCATGTTTAATTATAGAGAATTTGTATTCATATTTTTATCTTGATATTTGTATTTTTATCGCCTTCATCTGTTTCCTCTCAATGCATTTGAGTATAAGAAAAAAAAGAAAAAAAGCACAACTGGTAAGCTAAAAAAACCAGCTGGCTGTTTTGGAAGTGTTCATGGTTATGTAATTGGCCCAATATGTATAAAACGTCCATCAACTTAAGGGCAGGAAAGTAAGTAGTAATCTTAGCTGAGCATTATCCAGTTACACTCAATTATTACTTATTTTGGAAAACGTCCTGTAAAAGGGGTAATTGCAGAGAGAATATCTGCAATTACAATCTAGATTTTGATGTGAGAAATAGGCTTGCTGATTATAGGTTTTCAGGTAGATATTTAAGTAGTAATTAAATTAATCTTCTCACCTATTCTGAAATCTGAATAGAAATAATACAATGCTAAAAATATAGAGACTTTTGAGAATTAAGGGATTGGCTAAGTATTCAGCTGTACCCTCTGAACCTCTCTACTCAGGGATAAACACATTACACACCTCCCTCTGCTTGTCCACGTTATTCATGCCCTTCAAGAACATTGTGTTTCCTTTGGAAGATAGTCATTCTCCTAAGAACAGAGGTAATACCAATACTAGCTTTTCCCTGTGCCCTGTTTTTGCTTTATATTCTGTACTCTTGCCAGAGGGGATATAAAAAATCAAGAATCTTACTGCCTTAGAGAGTGATACCAATTCTCACTACTTTGGAGATTGATACTGTCTGGCCAAACACTCTTGGCCATGTAAACCATGTTTTCTTTTCTGGAGTTCCTTGTGTAGTCTTTCCATCTTTTTTCTTTACTTACCTTCTTAAAAGTTTTTATGCTTAGTTAGTAAAATAATAAGATACCAGTTTATAAGTTAACAGAAAAATAGCTGCCCTTCCCCTGCCAGTTTTTTCTCAGTCGCTCTAAACTGTCATCATGGTCTCTATTAAGATGGAGTATTCTATCTTAATGTTTTGTGTGTGTGTGTTTTTTTTTTTTAATTTTAAAAACAAAAACAAAAGCCCCCTCTCTTGTGGTCCTGCCAACTATCTCCCTTGTTGCTACTGGAATTAGCATACCTCTGAAATGATAAAGTCAGAAATTTCACTCACTCTACAGATTCTTTTTTTTCTTTTTAAATTTTTATTCATTTGTTTATTTATTTTTGGCTGCATTGGGTCTTCATTGCTGTGCACGAGCTTTCTCTAGTTGTGGTGAGCGGGGGCTACCCTTCGTTGTGGTGTGTGGGCCTCTCACTGCAGTGGCTTCTCTGTTGTTGTGGAGCACGGGCTCTAGGTGCGTGGGCTTCAGTAGTTGTGGCTCGCAGGCTCTAGAGCTCAGGCTCGGTAGCTGTGGCACACGGGCTTAGTTGCTCCGCGGCATGTGGGATCTTCCTGGACCAGGGCTCGAACCCGTGTCCCCTGCATTGGCAGGCGGATTCTTTTTTTTTTTTTTTTTTTTGCGGTACGTGGGCCTCTCACTGTCGTGGCCTCTACCGCTGCGGAGCACAGGCTCTGGACACGCAGGCTTCGCGGCCATGGCTCACAGGCCCAGCCGCTCTGCGGCATGTGGGATCTTCCCACACCGGGGCACGAACCCGTGTCCCCTGCATCAGCAGGCGGACTCTCAACCACTGCGCCACCAGGGAAGCCCGACAGGCGGATTCTTAACCACTGCGCCACCAGGGAAGTCCTCTACAGAGTCTTATCCTCTCTTTCCTACTAAACCCATTCTACTACTCTTTACATCTCTTCTTATATGTTTTTAGTTATCTGGCTTCTTATGCATTTATTTCTTTGTTCTGTCTAACCTCCCAGGTCAGTCATTTAAACTGCCTTCAACAGCCAGCTCAGTTTCAAGTTTTCTTTTCTCCCTAGACAAACTTTGGCTCAACATGCCACCAACCGTAAACCTGAATCAGCCGAAATTATAATATCCCCCTTTTCAGTCCTCCAGCTAGTGGGTGCTACTGGAGGGAGAAAGTGGGCCTGGATAACCTGGTGGCAGATTCTCTGCATATATCGCATGTAATTTTCTGAACCTCCATGGAAGTTACTGTTATCATCTTTTTCTACATTTAAAAAAAAAAGAAAAAAAGAAGAAGAAGAAGATGCCAAGTTGATTTGAATCCAGGCCTTCTGATGCACAATAGTTCAATAGATGCAGTAGTTCCAAATGTCACGTCTGCACATCAGTCTTTCTTGGGGAAGAAAGTCTCTCTTCCCCTGATTGTCAAAAAAGACTCCTGGGCTTCACTCTGGGTCAGCTTTAAGCCATGGTCTTCATAGCAATTCCTATGACCAGAGTAATGCCAGCCTCCAATTGGTTTGGGCTTGAATTATTGTCAATCACAGTAGTAAGGTTGTGAGATTTTTGCCGCTTATTTTAGGCCATTAGGGCCCACTTATGTGGCTAGCTTATGGAAATCAATCCCCCCTAGTCACCAGAACTGCTAAACTGTACAAGAGGTATGAAATAGATATTGAGGAAGCAACTGACAAGAGTCTATTATGGTGGCTGTTATTTTTATTCCCTATAACGAAAGGGCTTCTTACACTTTCAAATTCTAATAGTTTATTTCAGATTTTGTTACAGAAATTAAGACTAAATCATAAGAGAGGAACATCTGAAATCAATTATAGAGCAATTTTGTGGGGTTTACTTTCTCTAGAAGCCTCATATGGGTCTAGGGAAAGTTTTTTTTTTTTTTAAATTTATTTATTTTTATTTTTGGCTGCCTTGGGTCTTTGTTGCTGCGCGTGGGCTTTTTCTAGTTGCGGCGAGCGGGAGCTACTCTTTGTTGCGGTGCGTGGGCTTCTCATTGGGTGGCTTCTCTTGTTGCAGAGCACAGGCTCTAGGCTCATGGGCTTCAGTAGTTGTGGCACTTGGGCTCAGTAGCTGTGGCTCATGGGCTGTAGAGCGCAGGCTCCGTAGTTGTGGCACAGCAGCTTAGTTGCTCCGCAGCATGTAGTATCTTCCCGGACTGTGGCTCAAACCCGTGCTCCCTGCATTGGTAGGTGGATTCTTAACCACTGCACCACCAGGGAAGCCCATGTGTTCAAATACTCTTGATTTATTTCTCCATGCAGCAAGGACAACTTTGTTAACTAGAATTATTTTTATACTTAGGAAAACTGTAAATTGAACTTAAGACATAATATTCATCTGAAAATTTAGATGTATTATCTTTTAAATGTCACTGCTTCATTTCAGTCCCTTTATTACCATTAGCTTCCTATTTTATACATGGCTGGTGTAAAAAGTCCGCCTTTTGGGGAGAGGGGGTTAGGAGTTCCTCTAGCTTTGTTTTTATTTATTTATTATTATTATTATTATTTGCGGTACATGGGCCTCTCACCGCCGCGGCCTCTCCCGTCGCGGAGCACAGGCTCCGGACTCGCAGGCTCAGCGGCCATGGCTCACGGGCCCAGCCGCTCCGCGGCGTGTGGGATCTTCCTGGATCGGGGCACGAACCCGTGTGCCTTGCATCGGCAGGCGGACTCTCAACCACTGCGACACCAGGGAAGCCCCTCTAGCTATGTTTTAATTGAGGAAGACTTCAGCTGTTGCCCATATATCAGCTTCCTATTTTCTTCCTGGAGAATAAGCCTCAGATGTTATTTTTCCTTTCTTGGGCTCAGACACCACTGAAAACACCCCAGCGAGTAGATAGCATAGTTAAACGATGACTGGAAATTCTGTACAAGGTTTATTTTTGCTACCATAGCAACTACTAGCAATTGCATTGCCTCTCACTTTTGGATCTCCTAGCACACAGGAAAACGTTTGGTGTAACTTCCCCTGCTGGAAGTTGTGGCTCTCTCCCTGTTTCATCATAAAGAGCTATTGTTTTTTTTCCTTTAAGAAAACAAAACAAACAAAAACACAAACAAAAAAACCCAACTCTAAATCTTTGACTACTTCAGTTCATTCATGAGGGTCTCTAGAAGTTTTCTCATGACTGTCCAAATACCCTTATTTTTATATCCATTTACTTTTTATATTCATCATTTAAAAAATCATTTATTGACCCTTCTGGTACCAATGAAATTGAAAAATGAAAACGACAAATTTCCTGCCCTAAAGGAATCCACAGTGTAGGAAGGGAAACAGATAAATGCTTCATAAGTATCATATAGAGCTTTTGCACTCTGATTACTTGTGAATGGCCTCTGCTAAGTGCTTAGTGAACACAGGGCAGGGGGCTAGAATGTTCCACTGGGAGGAAGGGGGATGGGTTAGGGGTGTCTTCTCAGAGGGATTAACATTAGAACTGGCTTGTTAGGGACTTTCCTGGCGGTCCAGTGGTTAAGACCCCACGCTTCCACTGCAGGGGGTATGAGTTCCATCCCTGGTCAGGGAACTAAGATCCTGCATGCTGCACGATGTGGCAAAAAAAAAAAAAGACTGGCCTTTTAGAGAGAAGCAGTGCTTTGGACAATGGATGTGCACACATCACCAAAGGAATTCATGGAAGCAGCCGTGCAAAATAATTATATATGTGAACACCTTCTATATGCTTTAGCAGTGTGTAAGGAACTTGGGAGGACTAAAGAGATATCTATGAATTATTTTGAAAGAATGGAACTTACAATTTAGTTAGAGATACAAAATACAGACCTGAAAATAGAACAGTAAGACAATCTAGGATTATAAGTATTGTCAAGTGTTTATGGTGTGGCTTCTGCATCTGTGCCTGTGGGGATAGCACTCCCTTCTTCAAGGGTCTTAAAGTGTATTTGGGAATATAAAACACACATAAATGAAACTTTAGCATTTAGTCAGTCCATAAAATTAATATGAATGAAATTAGAGATCAGTGCTGTGAACACTATGAAATGAGAGAAACCATCATGAGTTGAGGAGAGAAAAGAATCCTGAGAAGGTTACAGTGGTCCACTTGGACCTGCTGCTTCTCTTCTTCATGGCCTAGTCTGGCGCCTAGAAAGAGTGTAACAATATCCACTCCCATCAGTAGTGTTTGATGGTTTGAACTTCATTCTTACCTCTTGCTGCAAGATTAGAATGTCTGATGCCATTATCTCTTAATCTTTGATGTGTTTGGAATGTCTGGGATGGAGGAAGAGATTTTAGTGTTTGGTTCTGGCCAGCCCAGCCAGGGCACGTGTTTCTGACACTGATTAACTGGATGGCCTTTTTCAGGGCCACGGCCCACAACCTGAGAGGTATGCACCCTGCCTTTCTGAGAGACCTGTGGAATGTTGGCATCTATTGTTGGATTATTGCTGTGGAAGTCCAAAAATACTTAGTCGTCATACTCACATACTAATCTTATCTTTGTATAATATAAGAAAAAAATGTTGGAAAGTGACAGTTTACTGAACTATTGATAACTTTTTAAAAATATATTTATTTTATTTACTTTAGTTTTGGCTGCATTGGGTCTTCGTTACTGTGTGCAGGCTTTCTCTAGTTGGGGTGAGTGGGGGCTACTATTCATTGCGGTGCGCGGGCTTCTCATTGCGGTGGCTTCTCTTGTTGCGGAGTGCGGGTTCTAGAGCACAGGCTCAGTAGTTGTGGTGCACGAGCTTAGTTGCTCCGTGGCTTGTGGGATCTTCCCGGACCAGGGATCGAACCCGTGTCCCCTGCATTGGCAGGCAGATTCTCAACCACTGCGCCACCAGGGAAGCCCAACTATCGATAACGTTTTAAACCTAGCCATTTTATTTTATATATAACTTTCTTTGGGAAGTTATAATTTTCTAGGAGATAAAACTTATACTTGCAATAGATTTTCTTACTATTTCAAACATTCTAATATGTTCAACTTTTGTTAAACATTATGATTAAGTGGTATATTAATAGACATGTTACCTTTATATCCTAATTGCTGTTATGAAGTGTAAATCTTTCATCAGAAATCTACTTGTTATGTTAATAGCAGTCTTAAAATATCTGGCTGTTTTTTTTAATTGTGATAGAATACACATAACATAAAATTTACCATTTTAACTATTTTAATGTGTATAATATAGTAGCATTTAATACATGTACAGTGTTGTGCAACCACAACTATCCAGTTCCAGAACATTCATCATCACCCCCAAAAGGAAACCCATACCCATTAAGCAGTCACTCCACATCCTCCCTCCCCAGCTCCCGGCAACCACTAATCTGTTTTCTGTTTGGTTTTTGATGTATATACTTCTTTGTCATAGCTTGCAAAATAATGGAAGTACTCTGGTTTGATCCTTATTGCTCAGTTTATATAGTGGTATAATAAAACTTTTCAGTTTGTTAGACTGATTTTCTGATCAGGTGAGTATTTTTTTAAAAAATATATTAACGGGAATTCCCTGGTGGTCCAGTGGTTAGGACTCCATACTTTCATTGCCGAGGGCGTGGGTTTGATCCCTGGTCGGGGAACTAAGATCCCACAAGCCATGCGGCACAGCCAAAAAACCCCACAAAACCAAAAAACACCAAAACCCAAAAAACATTAACCATCATAGAGAGTTTATTTAAGGATAAGCAGCTCTATTTTAGAAATTTTCTATAATATTAAAACATAAGTAATTCTATTAATGGAGTAAAACAAGCTCACAGAATTGGAAATAAGTAGGTCAGGCATTTTCTTAAACTTTTATAATACTGAGAATGAACGACTATAACTGTGCTAGCCATCAAGGTTATTCACACTTTTGTAATCTGTGGAAATCTAAAACTGTAAAACATAAAAGTAAAAGGCGATGCAGGGCTTCCCTGGTGGCGCAGTGGTTGAGAGTCCGCCTGCCGATGCAGTGGACGCGGGTTCGTGGCCCGGTCCGGGAAGATCCCACATGCCGCGGAGTGGCTGGGCCCGTGAGCCATGGCCGCTGGGCCTGCGTGACCGGAGCCTGTGCTCTGCAGTGGGAGAGGCCACAGCAGTGAGAGGCCCGCGTACTGCAAAAAAAAAAAAAAAAAAAAAAAAAAAAAGTGAAAGGCAATGCAGAGTAACAGATGAATTAAAAGTATCATCTAAATGAAAAAATGTCCTAAATTACAAGGATAAAAATTCCCTTTTTCTGTACTGTATAGTCTTCTCTGAGGCTAAAGAAAAAATACCATTATAAAATAATATATGAGTTTGTTCAGGTTTAAAAATTATATGCATTGATAATACATGATATTATCAATTTATTTAGAAAAGCATTTTTACTTTTTCCTTAAAAAGCAGTAGTGACATTTGAATACCTAGTTATGCTCTTGATATCTGTTGAAAAGTATCTGTTTTATTGGTTTTCTCTGTGTGTGTAGTTCCTTTATGCCTTCTAAAAAAAAACGTTTTGAGCACAGAGTGCTTATAGATATACTCCTTCACAGTGAAGCCCTTTGAAACAAAATCAGGTGGGAAGATTTAATTTGGAGCACATTTGGAATTAAATTTGACTTTAAGTTTAGCGGGCAAGAGTGCAGGTCTAGAGTCAGACTGCTTGGGTTCAAATCTTGCCCCTCAGTTGTACTACTTCATTGACAAGACTCTCTAAGTAGTTCTTATCCTTAAGTATCTTGCAAACAGGCAGAGTGCCTGTTTGTGGGTTGTTGTGAGGAGAGTGAAACGGGGCCTGAGGAGCATTCTACAAAGAGCCTGCTGTGCAGTAAGTGTCCAGTGGGTGTGAGCCGCTCCTTAGCCCCATGATGATGTCAAAGCATTCTTTATCTAAAAATTAAAATGTTAGTCCAACATTTGTACAACTCATTAGGAGCAACTTTATTTTCAGCACCCTTTCACAAAACTGTTCCAACCCCTCTCCTTAAGTATCCACATACTTCTTTTCTTTGGACATGGGCCGTTATTGTGATGTTTTTGTCATATAGATATGAGGCACCTAAAAAATAAGACTTTCTGATTAAAAAAAAGTCTAATCATTTAACACAAAGTAGATAAATGGCTATTTTCTATGCATTATTCATTGTGATCTACGTATAAGGTGTTGAATCTTGTTTTCATGTTTCTGATTTTAAAGTCGTGAAAATTACTTTTACAATTAAAATGCAACATTGTGCAGTTCAGAATATTACAGAGGAGAACATATTACTCACCGCTGGTGAAATTCTGAAGGGGTGTATGTGTATTTAAAATTCTCCCAAGATGAAAGAAACACCAAGGGGAAAATATGCACATCACAGGCAAGGTATTCTTAAAGGGTGTCTGTTCTAGAGTTTGACGAAGTGGAAGAACACATTATGAACTGGAAATTATATTTACCCCTTGCCCAGAGACCTCACAAGGTGACAACGTATCTTCTTGAAAACACAACATCTCCACTATGTCTTTGCTTACCCTGCCTTTGGATTTCCACTTAGCCTGGCGGAGACACTGGCAGCACCGCCCAGGGCAAACAGTATTTAGGTTTCTAAATCAGGCACAAAGCTGAAAATACACAAAAGTGGAGTGGTTGCTAAATAAATAGTCCTGCAGCTCCTGTCCATACTTTGTGGTGATGATGTCTTTGTAGAGCTCATAACCCAGTATCCTGGCAGTCAAGGAAAATAATATTTAATTCTTCAACTAATGTTTAATTATTAATTATTTTCCAAGAGGAAGCCACACTAAAAAAGTTGGTCTAGGAAAAGCCCTCATGAAAAATCTCAAAACTTTTCCATGTGACTCACTCAGAATCCCTTAAAAAAAAAATATATATATATATATATATACACACATATATATATATGTGTGTGTGTGTGTGTGTGTATCTTTAAGTTTAAATTGACTACTAACTTATAAATTAAAAAATTTTAAACTGATTTACCTCTTTTTTAAAGGGGGAATTGAATAGAATTACTTTCTAAATTGTTTACTACAAAGGTCTGCTTATGTTCTCTTTGGGGCATTAGAAATCTCAATAAGTGTTTGCCATTTCAGTGCTGCAGGCAGTGTGCTGAGGACTTTCTCTATATTACTCCTGAGTACACATTACTACCACCCCATTTCACAGATGAGGACCTAAGATAGAGTGAGGATAAGTAACTTGCCCTGGATCACACAGCCACTTAGTGACTAGAATGGGAATCAGCCTAGGTGGTCAGCTCTATCTTGATAGACTGCCCCACATTTAGCAAAAGTAGCACTTTGCTTGGATTGTAGGACAGGGGAGTGATGCTGTAATTATGTACCTAAACTAAAAAAGGAATAAAAGTTATCATAACTTTACCCCATAAAATATGAAAAGTGCATGAGGCAAGCTTTGTTCTCAACAGGCCTCACACCTCAGGAGCAGTACAACAGGAGAACTTTCCACAGATGGAGGCCTGACCCACATTTCCCACCTGCACATCTCTTACTTTGCTTTTAGTTTTGCATCTAAACTAGTGGAGCTCAATCCCCAAAACTCTTCTTCTTTCCTCCTAGACTGAATTACTGGGACAGTGGCTGGTGGAGGAGCCCTGGTATGTACGGTCTCTGTTGCAGGAGCTGAAGGGCCTTGTTGGCAGAGGTGCTCGCAGGGGACTCTCCTGCTCTGAGGACACAGCCCTGCCTGGGCCTGAGTGTCTGTGGGAGGCTGGGAGATGTCCTGCAGTGAAAAGACTGACAAGGTATCTCTTGTCAGAATTTAGATTCTGAAGGGAGCTGGTTTTGCGGGGGACAGCCAGACCAACAAAACATACAAAGAAAAATGACAGTGATATGTGTTTTGAAGAGAATTAAAATAGGGTGATGTGATAGCAACTGCTTTGCTACTGTAGATGAGATCCTTGAAAGTCTACAACAAGCTGAGATCTCAGTGATGAGGAAAGTTCAAAGGGAAAAGCATCCCAGGTCTTGGGAACAGCAAAGGCAAGGCTGTTAAGACTGGGAAGGCTTATGGATAATAGGCCTACAAGAAAGCCAAGCCTGCTGGGGCACAGGGGGCTATGAAAGCGCTGTAAGGGCCTGAGAGGGCCAGTCTTGTTGGGCTTCATTCAAGGATGAGGCTTTTGGGATTCATTCTTAGAGCCGTAGGAAGCCTTTGGAGGATTTAAAACAGGGAATGAATTGATAGTTTATGTTTTAAAATGATCACTGTGGAAGTTTTTGGAAGAGATTGGATTGTGGCGTGAGCGCAGAGGCAGGGAGACTGTAGTGGCGTTGCCGGTGGGAGGGGGTGGTGGGTGGACCTGGGATGGTTGTAGTGGAGATTGAGTATATGGATGCAGCATCTATTTCGGACTAAATGTGGGCAATGAGGGAAAGAGAGGACTCGAGTTTAATTCTTAGGTTTTTGGCTTGAGTGGGGCTGTTTATTGAGATGGGAAAGACTCAGGGAGGAGAGACAAAGATTTCACTTTTGTCATTGTCAAGTTTAGGATGCCTAATTAGATAGCGACTGGGAGATGTAAAGAAAATGGGTAGCAGTACCCAGGTAGGGTGACCCTGCAATTGATTGTGCAGCCGGGGACACCTTTGAGAGTGAAAGGAGGGTGGAGTGGGATTTGGATTTTAAATACTAAAGCTGGGACAACAAAGGCAAATCAGGACTGTCTTGGCAAAGTGGAATGTATGACATGTAGGAATCTGCTTCCAGGCAAAGATTTCAGGACTGACAGTATCAGATGTTTAGAATACTACGAAGAAGTCAAGGGAGATAAGAATGGAGAAGAGGCCTCTTCTTCAATATCCACCAAAATAACGAGCATCACTCGTGATGATAAAAGCATAGGACAGCCTTATCTTAGTGGGGTTAGGGGGTGGCAGCCAGATGGGTGTGGACTTCTGAGTGGATACAAGGTAAGAAAATAGAGATGGAAACTACAGTTACTCTTTTAAAGAGGTTTTGTTGTGGCCAGGGATGTTGGCGAAAAATATCTAGAGACTCAGAACACTGAGTCTCATCAAAACCCGAAAGGAAGTCCCAGAACTTCCCAGTGGAAGTTCTCAGTTTTATTTTAGGCTACAGCTGCGTGAGATTCAATATTGCACATATGGAAGAAGAACTAATGCTTCTATTAGTGAAAATAATGCTTCTATTAGTGAAAATAATGGGACATGTAATTTTGGATCAAAGTTTCTTTTGTTTTTATTTGAATAATCTGTATTTGATTTTGAATATCCTAGAAAGATCTGAATTGTTGCAAAGATGAACTTTGATTTAAAAAAGGACTGACTATAAAACTTACCCTTTCAGATTACACTTGATTCACATCAGGGCTCATATCGTTCTGGATTAGTGGGGTGAAGCCGTGTAACTCAAGTGTCAGCTTCCATTAACTGTATCGGGGTTTCCATGTAGAAAATGGTGCTTGTCTTGAACCAACTGGAGCATCTGCAGGGAATTTACCTGTTTCTTTTTCCTTTTTACAAAATTAAATGACTGATCTTTTCTTGAATCTGATTTCTTCACACTATCTACAAATAATTTTTTCATTACTATTATATGGATGTGTTTCTTAACACTACCATCTAATGATTAAATTATCTAGTAAGTTGTTGCTTAAATTTTTAAAAAAATTGCCTATGTTGAGAATCTGCAAGTATTTATAACTTTATAAAGGAGACAAAAACATTGAGTTCTCCGGTTTTAAAATTGCTTGGTAAGGAGTTACTTTTAAAACTACCGTGCAAAACACATTCTCTTCAGAAAAAGGACCTGTGAAAATGTTACACGATCATTCCCGGAATGATTTTGTAAGACCAGTGAATTCCTTCTTTTACATATTTGCCAGAGGTAAGGAGTGCCTGGCACTTAACACACATGATAAACAGAAGAGTCAGTAACAGGACAGGAAAGTCGGTTTAACATTCTCAAAGTGTAAATAGTCAAAGGAGCAGTACTGTTTCATAGAGACTTTCTGAAAGAATTGTAAGTATATATGATTTGTAAAACTTTTATAGTAATTTCACATTTTCTAATCATCTGCTTTTAAAAATGGTCTAATATTTTCCTTTGAACTATTATTACTCAAAAATTTTTAACGTGTGTGAGAACCATCAGAATTTTTATAGAAAAGGCTGAAGATTTTTTGGGTTTTTGAATTGATGTTTTGGAGACTAAATTACCTGATTTCTTTTCCTTGACACATTTAAATGTATGGGCAATGATGTGACTTATGCTTGTTTGAGAAGAAAAAAATTATATAATAATTCATTAAACTCCATGTATATATAAAATTAATTACTGCTGTTCATTTCTGTTCTTGATAACTTTCGAGCCTTAAGATGTGGTAAAATTTCTTCAAATTATCATGAACATTTCAGTAAGCAGTATGATAATTATACTTACCTAGGGTTTTCACTTTTACAAAGTACTAATCACTTTCTTTTTTAATACTCACAAGAACCCTGTAAAGCAGACTTTGGATGTTTTCTTCATTCAACATCAGTAAACAAGAAAGCTGAGATTCAGAGGTGTGAAGTTACTTAACAGAGAAATTCAAACTAGAATGAAGCATTTTGATCCCTAGATTTGGGCTCTTTCCCTTATACCGTCCTGGCATGGGACCTCTCTGTATTAACACCCCTTTAGGTAGTGAGTAAAAACAGCATTTAGTAAAATTTACCTGAATTAAAAAAAAACGCACGCAAAAAACCCAATGGTTAACACATTACTCTTAGAGCAGACCCTGAATGTAATATTAACTCTGTCAGCATGTAATGGGAATAAGAAAGTTGCTAGTGGAAATTCTGACTTCGCTGGTCCTTGATTACATATAACCTTGCTTGCTTAACTAACCAAAGAACACGGCTTGACTCATCACTTCACTTAGAGTACTGTACTTCTTTTGTAAAAATGTGAAAATATGATTTGTAAAACTTTTAAAATAATTTCACATTTTCTAATCATCTGCTTTTAAAAATGGTCTAATATTTTCCTTTGAAAATATTTATTCTCTTTTTAAAGGCCATACTAATCCCGATAAAGATGTTAAAAAAATAAAAATAAAATAAGGGCCATACTAACCTCATCCCTTAAATAGAGCCTGGCATTATATAATCTTAGATGAAATGTGAAAATGAGTCTTTTTGTATATGATAAAATTTGGGGGTAGAATATCTGTGGAGATTTGGTGACTTAAAAAAATAAGATGAAAAATGTGAGCTAGCATTGTCTTGTGGTGGAAACAATTTTTTTCTTGCTTTATTGAGATATAATTGACATATAACATTGTGTAAGTTTAAGGTGTACAGCATGTTGATTTGATACCCTTATTTATTGCAAAACGATTACCACCGTAGCTTTAACTAACACCATTACCATTTCTTTTCCTTATGGTGAGAACATTTAAGATCTACTCTCTTAAAACCTTTCAAGTATGTGATAGATTATTATTGGCTATAGTCACCATGTTGTACGTTAGATTTCCAGAACTTATTCATCTTATAACTGGAAGTTTGTACTCTTTGACCAACATCTCCTATTTTCTCTACTCCTTAGCCATGGTTAACACCATTTAGTGTCTGTTTCTCTGAGTTCAGCTGTTTTAGATTCCACATGTAAATGGTATCATACAGTATTTGTCTTTCTCTGTCTGATTTATTTCACTTAGCATAATGCCCTCAAGGTCCAGTCATGTAGCCACAAATGACAGGATTTCCCTTTTTCTCCTAGCTGAACTGTATTCTGTTATATATATGTAATAGGTTATATCTATAAATATATCTATATCTATCTATCTGTGTCACATCTTCTTTATCCATTCATCCATTGATAGACATTTAGGTTGTTTCCATATCTTAGCTATTGTGAATAATGTTTAAATGAACATGCAAGTGCAGATATTTCTTTGATATCCTCTTTTTATTTCCTTTGGATATACCCGGAAGTCGTATGCTAGATCATATGGTAGTTCTGTTTTGAATTTTCTGAGGAAGATCCATACTGTTTTCCATAGTGGCTGCACCAATTTACCTTTCCACCAACAGTGCATAAAAGTATTACTTATAACATAGATGTTTAATATTTAAAGAAGTCTTCTTAGAAATGATAAGATTATAAACACCTTAGAGAGTAGAGAAGAAGTAACAATTATTTGTACCTAGGAAAGATTTTACATGTTTCAAATTATAAATCAACTTGCTATTATAAAATATATCTTAAATCTGGAAAATAATTTGTGTGATAGAATCAAAGTGTTTATATATATATATATTTTTTTTAACAAGGGCTATGTTTCTAAATACCTTGTAGAAATCTGACTTGCATAATTCAAATTTAGTTTTCCCATGGAAATAAATACATGAGATTTATATTTTTCCAATTTCACTCACAAAGAAACCTTATCATACTTAAGGTTCACATAAGTCAAAATAACAAAAAATGCAATATCATATTTTATCTCCCTTATTTGTTATTGTTATTTTCTCCCTCTGGTTAACTGCTGCTAAACACACACTGAGGATTAAAAACTAAACAAATCCATTTATCCATGTAGGCCATGAGGTCAGATAGTTGAGTCTATAAATAAGCAGATTTAATGATGCCATTAATAAGGAAGAGGAGAATGTACTTCTCCAGTGTCTTGTTTACTTCCACTAAGCATATGTTCTTTAGAAAGCAAATTACTGAATCAGATGGAATAGGAAAAACTAAGGTGAGTAATAGAATTATTTAACACAAAGTCATTATACATTCAACATTAAGAGCATAATTATATTCCATGTTCATGTTTGAAATGATTATGCATTAATCTTTAGAATTAAATTTGGGTATTTTCTGCAGAATCTTGGAGTTATATAGTTATGACTTTAAATGGATTGTGTGGATGCCTTCTTATCACTCATTAACCTTGTCAAAAGAAAGAGGAGAGTTATTTGTACAAAGACAGATTGCAGTGGTTAGTCTATATATATATATGGAGATGTACAACTAGAAACTCATTTTTTCTAAACCCCACAGTTTCAACCTTCCCACAGTGCTGTCCCTGGTAATGACTCTCTTTCCCCCCTTTC
This sequence comes from Lagenorhynchus albirostris, assembly GCF_949774975.1. Classification (NCBI taxonomy): domain Eukaryota; kingdom Metazoa; phylum Chordata; class Mammalia; order Artiodactyla; family Delphinidae; genus Lagenorhynchus; species Lagenorhynchus albirostris. Next base: position 66,939,285 of record NC_083100.1, read on the forward strand.
CTTTTTTTTTTTTTGAACTTCAGCCTATTGTCAATTATGTCATTGAACTCTCAAGTCATATGGAAAGTCCCTGGTAATTCTATTTGTCAAGGTAACTTGTTTGTTAACAGTTTTCACTTTGTAAAAAATGTACCTACCGAACCTCTTCTTCCCCCCCCCCAAAGAGAAACTCTTTGGAAAACAATGTAAAACTGTTGTTTAAACAAACAAAAAAATTGGATGGAGTATTAAATTGATGACTGGTTACATTTGATTGAGGGTTTCTTGGTTTTTTTGTTTGAGAATTACTCTTGTGGAATCACATAAAGATGATTTACCAGTTTTCATAGTGAATTGGAAAAAAGGTTGTTGGTCAAAGTTACCTGTCATTTCTTGAAGGGCAGATATCAATACATTAAAAGAGATCTCATCTAATTCATGAAAATATGCAATAGTCTATCGAAGAGAAATAGTAAAAGGATGTCGTTTTGCTTTTGAGATAAAATATAAATAACATTCTTTATCTTTTCTAGTTTTTATTTTTTTTTACTTTTATAGTTTTCCTAAATGTAAAAATAACATGGGAATGGTGCTTAAGAAATTTGGGGGACAAAAAGGAGAATGTAATGGTCTTTTTGTGAGATCACTGCAATAAATATATCCAATTAGTTTTTATTTTAGGATCAAAAAGTGAATGTGTTGTTATTATTTTAGCTCTTTTATCTTGGCATTTATAATAACAGGACCACACCTATTATACCAGAATTCTTGTGTTAAAAAAAAGTTGTTAATGGCTTTGATATTCTAAAAGCTATTTTTGAACAAAATGTTTGCTAAGACTTTGTGCTGTATTGACCACCAGTACTTGGCATGTTATATATGCCTTTGTTTCTAGTTCCACCTATTTCCTCAGGGAAAGTTTATATAAATGAGACTACTGTATATTTCTTTGTCATTTCCTTCTGTTGTTTCTCAGGAGGAAGAGTTGCAATGGATTTTACAGTATTTCTACACTACATTAGCTACCTTTCTGTGGAAATGAAACATATGGTAGTTTTGAGGGCCTGGAATAGTATTCTGGGTTGCTTAAATCAGGCAGATGACACAAAATTTACTTTTTAGAATGTGGGTGATTTCCTTTATTTGAAAGGACTGTGGTTTTATACAGCACAAAGGCATGGTTCTGATGAATTCGTCTTTAGCATACACGTCTCATGGTTTTCTTCAGGTGAGTCAGTGCTTCTTTCAGATGTTGTCCCCAAGAAAGTAACAATAAATTGTATTTATTGGATAGGTTCACACAATGTTGGTTTTTTTCTTTCCAATCTGTCACTCCAAATAGAACTTTAAGATCTCCGATTGTTGTTTCATCAGAGCTGGATGCACACAGTAGGAGACTGAGCAACAGAATGGCATGGGAGAAAGGAGATGGGCTTGGAAATGAACTACCCTGGGTTAAACCTAGATCTGCAGTTCACTCACTGTGACTGAGGACAAGTCAATTCTCCTCTTGGGGATTTGTTCCTTATGCTGTAAAATACAGATAACAGCTACTCACAAGGTTGTTGTTAAGAATTAACCGTAATGCATACATAGCTTCCCGCCCATTGTATCTTAATAGATTGCACTGTTGATGTTATTAATGGGTGCTTTACCAGTGCTCATTGATTGATCAAACTAAAGACACCTAAAGAGAAAGGAAGAACAAGGTAACATTTGGGACTTTTTATGTGTAGTTGAGTAAAATGGGACAATAATAAACTATTAATTTTTTGAGTACAGGAACTGATGTATTTTTTTCTGTACCCAAAGCTAGTGTAGGTGCTGAATAAATGCTTGTTGTATGAGAGTGTGTGTGTGGGAAACTAGTGTTTCTTTACCTCCTGGTGCAGAGTTCTTTCTCATGTATCATAACCTTTAACTCTGTATGATTACTCCATTAAGGGAGCTCATTTTAATTAATCTATAATTTCACCTTTTTCACAAACTGAGATATAAAGTACATTCTTACTTGCCGATGATTGCAGGAGAATATATATAAAATAATTTCTTTGGAAGAGTTGACTAACAATGTAAGAAAATATTAGTAAAAGGTAAATGACTTTATGTTAGACGGGAGGAGGAAGAGAAAACTGTTTTAAAGGGCTATAGATGTTAGGAATCCTAGTGGTTGTTTGATTTTTTTTTTTTGTGGTACGCGGGCCTCTCACTGTCGTGGCCTCTCTGGTTGTGGAGCACAGGCTCCGGACGCGCAGGCTCAGCGGCCATGGCTCACAGGCCCAGCCGCTCCGCGGCCTGCGGGATCTTCCCGAACTGGGGCACGAACCCGTGTCCCCTGCATCGGCAGGCGGACTCTCAACCACTGCGCCACCAGGGAAGCCCTGTTAGATTATTTTTATACATTGCTTTAAAGACAATCAGATTTTAGTACGATTGGGAATAATTTAGTCCTTGTACAAGTTTTCCTTGTTTTCTGAGAATCAGGGTCAAATGGTGAAAGGAAACTGTCATTTCATACCAAATATATCAAATGTTCTATCCTAGTGTGTTTCTAAGAAATAAGGTTTTTTTTTTTAATTGGGAAAACATTTGAGGACCTGACTCTATGTGTGTGTGTGTATCTATCTGAAAGAGAGAATTCATTCATTCAACAATATTTTATTAAGCACCTTCTTTGTGCCCAAAATATTCTAGATCCTTCAGGATATAGCACTAAACCAGAGAGTAGAAGTGCCTGGACTCAGTGAGCTTTCATTCACTAATCAGAATTCACTAATCTGAACTAATCACTAGTCAGAATTGTGACCATTTAAAGTAAGGCATTGGAACATTACTGTCATTGTATGAAAAGTATAGAGTATGTAAACTGGGATCTCTTTGCTTAGTATACCATTATGTGCTTGCAATAAAGAAAGAAATACCTAAAGATGATTAAGGAAATAGGAAGGCCAGCTCTTTCACAGAGATCTTTATCTCTGTCAATATTCTTTGTCAATAAATATTATTTGGTTTTCAGTTTCGTTGTGATTTTTTAGTTATGATGGCACAAATAAGATTTTTAATAGATTTTTTACTTCCCTTTACTAAATTATTTTATTTACTTGGGGATTGAAAATAGTCATGAAAGCATTTAATTAATAGGAATGAATTGTTTCTGGGGGAGGGATAAATTGGGAATTTGGGATTAACAGATACATACTGCTCTGTATAAAATAGATGGACTGCCGGGACCTGCTGTGTAGCACAGAGAACAATATTCAGTGTCTTGTGGTGGCCTGTAGTGGAGGGGAATCTGAAGAATGACCTGTGTGTGGTGTGTATGGCTGAGTCACTTTGCTGTACACCTGAAGCACTGTGGGTCAACTATACTTCAATAAGAAAGCGGGGGTGGAAAGAGAAATAAATTGTTTTAGGTAATTCTTCCTTGGATAAAAGGGATTATTTCTACAGAAGGTTAAAAATGATAGTTTCTGGAGAGTTATACTTATGTGTTTATATCTCACTACTGTTTAGATTATTATTCTATTGAGAGAAAAATTAGTACCATTTCTGACATGTTTGATCTGACCCATAGTGTTCTAATTTTTTACTATCTGTCTTATAAAATTCAGCGGAAATTAAGAGACAGCTGGTGTGATTTTTGCTTGGACTGCAGGTGTTTGGATGAACTAACTAAATTGAGTTTTGGGTCACAGTTTCTTAAAAGATTTGTCACTGAATGGATCAGAGTTTTCCAGGAATCTTACGTCTAGTAATACTGTAGAAGCTCTTCAATTTTAGTCAGCTCAGTCACTGGGTCAGGTAAGATTTCGATTCCCTTAGTAAAACATGCCGAATGGCTCTCCTGGCACAATGAACCCCCAAAGCAGTAAGCTACTTTCTAGATTGCCTGTACATGCCTCTTGTTCTGTTTTATCAAAAACTTGTTTTGACTGTTTCCTAACCTGTTAAGGCCTGTTTTTCCAGTTACTTATTGTAATAATGTAATTAACCTAAATATTATAAACACATGATCTGAATTCATTAAGAGAGTTGTCCTATAAAAGCGAAGTTAAATACTTCAGAAAGAATCTGGTGAGCCAGCTACCCTGCCCCTCCAAAAAAAAGGTACTATTGAATTCTATGTGAATGAGACAACTGAAAGAATGAAATAAAATGCTAAAATCAAGGAATTTGCATTCGAATTGCTTGCAGGTGTCTTGAAATCCTTGGCTTACTTAAAAAAGTTAGAAGCGGAAGGCAAGCCTTTATGTGCTAATTATACAAGAAGTACAAGGTGAAAATTTAGTCAGTGGGCACAGCTGCAAATACAAACATTTCACTCGACATCAATGAATAATTTATCTGTGTATTTTAAGTTAAAATGGCTAAGGTTTACTTGAACTTTGATTTCCCACTTTAAGTGGTTTTTAAAGTAACTTGATTAGAAATGTTAAAGGATTTTTGTTATATTTGCATTCCTTTTTTATCATTTTCCTAAATGTCTATTCTCAAACTGTTTTCTGTAAGATAACATTAATATCTATTCTATTTATATATTTAAAAAGTCGATAGATTTTTTTTCTCCAAGTGAAAATTTTAAATATATAAGAAAAATACAGAATACATTTATGCAGTTTTATGTGTGAGTTTAAAAGTACAGTTTGGAACTACACTTTGTTGTATAAGCAATACTTATGGGGGAATCTTATCTTTTCTGGGTTTAGGTAGGAAGCTAGTATATAAGTTAAATGCAGTTATGCTGTGTTTCCATTACACCAACTACCTCTTCCTTTGTTAGATATGTTAGTCTATTCAATGATTGTTACTTTGTATCTTGTCTTAAATATGTTTAATTATATTATTCATTATATTTATTGTATATTTAATATTTATACTAACCCATTGACCTGTAGTTGAAAGAAGAATGGCTTAATGGAAAAGCAGAATCTTATGGTCCTTGAGCTGTTTTAATTATAATCAAAATGTTTCTTGGATAATCCATTTGTGTCTGAAGCTCTGTTTGGTACAGTCTACATGTGGCTTATAATTCTTGAATATCTATTGGTCTTTCCTTAATATGTGATCATTTTAAATGCCAGTGACTTCAAATAACTTTGAGGAATCATGACTTTAAACTATTTTCTTGTGCCTGGTGGGAATTGGGAGGAATTATTACACTGAGTACTAGGGAGAGGCTATATTGGTTTTGTTGTGAAGTCTTCACATGAATGATGTACCAAGAAGGGGTGTGTATAGACTTGCCTGTAAATGTTCATAGCAGCATTATTTACAATAGCCAAAAAGTAGAAACAACCCAATGTCCATCAATTGGTGAATGAAGAAGTAAAATGTTGTATATTCATACAATGGAATTCTGTTTGGTAACAAGAAGTAACAAAGTACAGATACATGGTACAACATGAATGAACCTCAAAAGAATTATAGTCAGTGAAAGAAGTCAGACACAAAAGGACACATATTGTATGATTCCATTTATATGAAGTATCCAAAAAGGCAACTATATAGAGACAGAAAGTTGATTAGTGATTGCCTAGGGCTTGAGATGGGTTAGAGTGAGGGCAAAGATATTAGAAAGAAAAATGATGATCTTTGCGTACCCGAAGCACTTACTAGGAATAGTAGAGTGGAAGAAGTAATAAGGACTTTTGTTTTTAAATATATCTTCTGTGCTATTATTGTACCTAACAGAATTAATAGTTCCTTTTGCATGTCATCCAACACCCAGTTTTTATTTAAATTTCTCTAACAGTCTCTTTGTCCAAATTGGATTGAGTTTCACACATTACTTTGGTGGTTTTGTCACTTAAATCTCTCATTCTATATCAGTTCTTACCCCCGCCCCCATCTTTTTCCCCACATTTTCAATTTGTTAGAGAAACTGGATTGTAGACTATCCACATTCTAGATTCTGCTAATTATTATGTTTGGTAATTATTAAACAGTTGAACTATTTGAGCATAATCAGAAAATGACTAATTCTTCATCCAAAAGAATTAATTTTCCACAGAGCTGAGAGCAAGTAAGCTAGCATTTAGGAGCCTGTAGCAATTGTTTAAGATAGAAATCAGCAGTCTTTCAGAAATTAGCAGCCTTAGGTGTTCTAAGACTTGATTTATTCTGTTATATTGCTACATTTCTCCTGGTAATAAGATGGATGGAAGACAGTGGGAAACTGTGAATCATTCTCCCTGAGGAAGGTGAAAGGGGCCTAACAGGTGGTTGGCACAAAGAACCCCCCCCCCCGCAACGTAAAAGCAAAAACCATGGGTCCGGAGTTTGAAAGTTGTGCCACTTAGTGAGGGAATAATTGAAGGAAGTCTTGGCAGAATTCTTGGGTTTTAATTCTTATTTTGTTGTATATGAAGTAATGTCTAGGTTGATCTTTTAATGCTTTATTCTCCAACAAAAGAAACTTTTAGATCAAATGCCTTAATGCTTATATATGTGTGTGTAGTTTGCCAACAGTAGTGATTTTACCTAGAAGCATAGGTAAGGACCTTTTATAGACATTTAAAAATGTGACCTTTTTTCTTATTGAGAATATGTTTTCCCTACATGCCTTTGTTTTAATAACATGTTTTTTTTAAAATATCAGCATTTTCACTTCTGTATTGATATAACAGGTTTGTGTTACGAATAATGGTATTTGTGTTTTTAAAATAGATCATTTGTATGTCTTTCACTGAGTCTATAAATGAGAACCTCTTGGTTCAGTAAGATAGTCTGTGAATGAGGTTCTGTGTAGGTAGGACTTCTTTATTATTAGCCATTAAATAGAACAGTACATATTGATGGAAATCATGGGTGGAGATCATTGTGGAGATCATCATTCTAATACCTTTGCCTTTATTTTAGTCCAGTGGGTCTCAAACTGTAATGTGCTGGACCACTAGTATATATCACCTGGACCCCATATGCAGATTCTATTTAAAAAGGTACAACATGGGGCCACCCAAGCAGATCTGTATTAGAAACAAGTTCCATAGCTGATTCTAATGCTCATTGAATTTTGAGAATCACTACCTTAGAAATATTTTTATTGTGTTTTACTTTTAAATAGTTTGACTTGGAAGAAATTGCAGAAATAGTGCAGAGGTTTCCCTGTGCCTTCCTCCAAGCTTTTCCCAATAATAATGTCTTACATAACCATAGTACCTTATCAAAACCAGGGAAGTGACTTTGGTACAATACTGTTAACTTAGGTACAGACCTTATTTAGATTTCATCAGCTTTTACATGCATTCTTTATTATTTTTAAAAATTTGTCTTGATTTATAATTCTATGAAATTTTATTACATGTGTAGATTCGCATGACATTCCACAATCAGAATACAGAACTGTTGCATCACCATAAAGGAACTCCCTCACGTTACTCTTTTTTTTTTAAAAAAAATAAATTTATTTATTTATTTTATTTTTGGCTGTGTTGGGTCTTCACTGCTGCGCGTGGGCTTTCTCTAGTTGCGGCGAGCGGGGGCTCCTCTTCGTTGTGGTGCATGGGCTTCTCATTGCAGTGGCTTTTCTTGATGCGGAGCATGGGCTCTAGGCGCGAGGGCTTCAGTAGTTGTGGCATGCGGGCTCAGTAGTTGTGGCTCACGGGCTCTGGAGCACAGGCTCAGTAGTTGTGACGCATGGGCTTAGTTGCTCCATAGCATGTGGGATCTTCCTGGACCAGGGCTCGAACTCGTGTCCCCTGCATTGGCAGGCAGGTTCTTAACCACTGCACCACCAGGGAAGCCCCCTTATGTTACTCTTAATAGTTACACCTTGCCTCCAATCCTGGCAGCCAGTGATCTGTTTTCTATGACCATAAGTGTCACTTTGGGACTCACTGGCTTTTTCACTCAGCATAATGCCCTTGAGATTATCCAAGATGTTGAGTGTATCAAGGCTTGCTTTTTTATTGCTGAGTAGTATTCCATTGTATGGATGCATCACAGTTTGTTTATTCATTCTCACCTTGGAGTACATTTGGGCTGTTCCCTGTTTGGGTTTGTTATGAGGAGAGCTGCAATAAACATTGACATACAGGTTTTATGCAAACTAAGTCTTTGTTTCTCTCATGTAAATACCTAGGAATAGATTGCTGGGTCATATGGTATGAGTATGTAGCTTCATATTACACTGCCAAACCATTTCCCGAAGTGGCTGTGCCATTTTGCACTCACCTTGTTCAAGTCACCTATGAGAGATCTAGTTTCTCCACATTCTTGTCTGTACTTGATATTTTCAGTAGTTTTAATTTAGGTGCACAGTGGTATTTCATCATAGCTTTAATTTGCATTTCCCTAAATGGATAATAATGTTGAGAATCTTTTCATGTGCTTCTTTCTCACATCCTCTTTGGTAAAGTGTTCAAACCTTTGCCCATTTTATGATTGGATTCTTTGTTTTCTTACTGTCACGTTTCGAGAGCTCTGTCTATATTCTGGATATAAGTCTTTTTGTTGGCTATGTGACTTACAAATATTTTCTCCCAGTCTGTGGCTTGTCTTTTTAGGTTCATAACTGGGTCTTTCACAGAGCCAAAATTTTACTTTTTGATGAAGTTTAGTTTCTTGATATTTTAAAAATCTTACGGATTGTGTCTTTGATGTCATGTCTGAGATTCGTTTGCCTAAGCCTTAGTCCCAAGGATTTTCTCCTACATTTTGATCTAAACATTTTATAATTTTATGTTCTACATTTAGATCAACTTTAGGTTAATTTTTGTATAAGGTGCTACTTTAGCTTTTAATATTTCTAAACTGTGAGACACTATTTCCAAGTAGTTTTTCTAGCCAGTGTTTGACAAAACTTGTAGCTGGGAAACTTAACTTGGAAAATCCATTCCAAGGACTTTTCTTTATCAGTATGCAGTGAATGTTATGCCTTTGAATACGGTTTATGCCAACACACACTACTCCTCAACATAGATTTAAAACTTTAACAGAGACTGATGACTAAATGCTGTTTAGTATTTACCAAAGTACATATTTCAGAGTAGATTATTGAGATTGTGACTTGAAAGCAACTTCTGCTTTCATTTTATGGTTGGTTAATCTACCAGTGTGCTTGCTTGGCTGACATATACATTCCCACTGTTTAACATGCATATGTGCATATATTTTAATAATTATAACATCCACATTTCAGTTCCTTACCTAGCGTGCTTTTGAAAATTGAAAAAACATTCCAACTAAGAACTTTTTTTTTTTTAAAGTCAGTGTTTGTAGAGCAGTTTTAGGTTCACATTAGAACTCAGCAGAAGATACAGGTTTCCCATAGACCCCTGTCCCCACACATGCACAGCCTCCCCCATTGTCAGTATTCCTCACCAGAGTGGTACAGTTGTCACAGCTGAACCTACACTGACACATCATAATCACCCGAAGTCTATAGTTCACATTAGTAATCACTCTTGATGTACATTCTACAGGTTTTGACAAAAACATAATGACATGTATTCATCTTTATAGTATCATGTAGGGTATTTTCACTGCTCTAAAAATGCTCTGTGCTCCACCTGTTCATCTCTCCCCACAACTCCTGGCAACCACTCGTCTTTTTTATTGTCTCCATATTTTTGCCATTTCCAGAATGTAATATAGTTGGAATTATACAATATGCAGCCTTTTCAGACTGGCTCTTTGCATTTAGTAATATGAAATTAAGACTCCTCCATGTTTTTTAATGACAACAGCTCATTTCTTTTTTAGTGGAAAAAATGGAAATAATGGGATAATATTCCATTGTCTGAACATACCATAGTTTATTTGTCCATTGGCCTACTGAAGGACATCTAGGTTGCAAACTAAGAACATTTTAACTTCCTTTTAGAGAAGAAAATTTCTTTTTTTACATTTACTATTTTGTTGTTTCAGAGAACATAATAAGTAAAACAAGTCTATTGTGGATGATTTTTTCATCTTAAATTTCATAAGTATTTAACCTCTTTTGAAAAAGTGGAAATATAACTTTATAGGGCTTTTTATACTTAATTTTTATATGGCAAAGAAAAAAGAAGCCCAAAAAGTTTGGCATAGTCCTCTCTCCCCATGTTTTTTTAATCATTTTTGAATTTTTAAATTGTAGTGTCAAGCACATTTTTTATTTACCTTTTCAGACTAACTTCCATAAACGGCACTAACTCTTCCATATATCAGTACATTGCCTGCAAGGCAACAAATATGAAGTTCAAAGGAAGCTTTCAGTAGATGATGCTGAGCCCAGTTGCTACTGACATGTATTACCTACTGAGCAGAAGCCTATGCACAGAGTGAATGGGGCATCAAGTGAGCACTGGGTCATGGTTTTGAAGTTCCAGTTTGTTTTAGAGAAAAATTACTTGCTAATCTCTATAAATGTTTAAGAATTTAATAAGATACTAATTTTTTTAAAAAAGGATAACACTTGTTAGGGGATTATCTATGTAAAACACTTGCACAGTTCCTGGAACTAGATAGGCATTCAGTTAAGTTAGTTTTTGTAGGGTCCATTTAGGATATCTTTGAAATTGTTTGGTTGGACTTATTTCATTTTTAAGCTACTGGTATTAGAGGACCTCATGTGGTATTTCTTTAATCTACCCAGATTCTTTCTATAGCACTGAGAACACAGTGGGTGCCCAATAATATGGTTGACTGTCTTGTGACTCATTGTTTACATTGCTTTCAAGCCTGTTTTTCAACTTTGCTTATTTGTTTTGATGAAGTTTTTATCTCCTCCTTGATACGCCTTTTTCTACTGAAGGCTTTTCTCATCTCTCTTCTTGTTGATGTTTGACTTTCTTAACTGTGCGTAAAATAAACATCCCACATAAGATATTTAGGAAAACCCTGAGACAAGCTGAAATTGCAGCAACATTTATGGGACAGATATGAGAAATTTAATATTTAATTTTTAATGTATAGATACACTTTCCTACTCTATATCTTTGTGTGGGGTTTCCTCGAGTGTGTATATATATGTGAAAATGTATTCACTTATATTTGTACATTTTTCTGTGTATAAATTGTAACTCAGTGAAAAATATCAAGAGAAATTTATGTTTTCCTTCCTTCCATAAGGACCTTCCTTCTTAGAGAAAAGGAAGCAAAAATATAATGGGGTGGCTCAAGATGGCGGAATAGAAGGACATGCGCTCACTCCCTCTTGTGAGAGCACCAGAATCACAGCTAACTGCTGAACCATCATCCACAGGAAGACACTGGAACTCACCAAAAAAGATACCCTACATCCAAAGACAAAGAGACTGCAATGAGACTGTAGGAGGGGCGCAATCACAGTAAAATCAAATCCCATAACCTCTGAGTGGGTGACTCACAAACTGGAGAACAATTATACCACAGAAGTTCACCCACTGGAGTGAAGGTTCTGAGCCCCACATCAGGCTTCCCAACCTGCGGGTCTGGCAATGGGAGGAGGAGTTCCCAGAGAATCACCACTTGAAGGCTAGTGGGATTAGTTTGCAGGACTTTGACAGGACTGAGGGAAACAGAGACTCTATTCTTGGAGGGCACGCACAAAGTAGTGTGTGCATCGGGACCCAGGGGAAGGAGCAGTGACCCCATAGGAGACTGAACCAGACCTACCTGTTAGTGTTGGAAGGTCTCCTGCAGAGGTGGGAGCTGGGGACAAGGACACTGGCAGCAGAAGTTCTGGGAAGTATTCCTTGGCGTGAGCCCTCCCAGAGTCCGCCATTAGCCCCACCAAAGAGCCTGTAGCCTCCAGTGCTGGGTCGCCTCAGGCCAAACAACCAATAGGGAGAGAAGTCAGGCCCACCCATCAGCAGACAAGCAGATTAAAGTTTTACTGAGCTCTGGGCACCAGAGCAACACCCAGCTCTACCCACCACCCGTCCATCCCATCAGGAAACTTGCACAAGCCTCTTAGATAACCTCATCCACCAGAGGACAGACAGCAAAAGCAAGAAGACCTACAATCCTGCAGCCTGTGGAACAAAAACTACATTCACAGAAAAACAGACAAAATGAAAAGGCAGAAGGCTATGTAGCAGATGAAGGAACAAGATAAAACCACAGAAAAACAACTAAATGAAGTGGAGATTTGCAACCTTCCAGAAAAAGAATTCAGAATAATGATAGTGGAGATGATCCAGGACCTTGGAAAAAGAATGGAGGCAAAGATCGAGAAGATGCAAGAAATGTTTAACAAAGACCTAGAAGAATTAATTGTTCAGAGATGAACAATACAATAACTGAAATGAAAAATACACTAGAAGGAATCAATAGCAGAATAACTGAGGCAGAAGAATGGATAAGTGACCTGGAAGACAGAATGGTGGAATTTACTGCCGTGGAACAGAAAAAAGAATGAAAAGAAATGAAGACAGCCTAAGAGACCTCTGGGACAACATTAAGCACACCAACATTCGCATTATAGGGGTCCCAGAAAGAGAAGACAGAGAGAGAAAGGACCCGAGAAAATATTTGAAGAGATTATAGTTGAAAACTTCCCTAACATGGGAAAGGAAATAGCCACCCAAGTCCAGGAAGCACAGACAGTCCCAGGCAGGATAAACCCAAGGAGAAACATGCCGAGACACGTAGTAATCAAATTGACAGAAATTAAAGACAAAGAAAAATTATTAAAACTAGCAAGGGAAAAACGACAAATAACATACAAGGGAACTCCCATAACATTAACAACTGATTTCTCAGCAGAAATTTTACAAGCCAGAAGGGAGTGGCATGATATATTTAAAGTGATGAAAGGGAAGAATCTACAACCAAGATTATTCTACCCGGCAAGGATCTCATTCAGATTTGATGGAGAAATCAAAAGCTTTACAGACAAGCAAAGCTAAGAGAATTCAGCACCACCAAACCAGCTCTACAACAAATGCTAAAGGAACTTCTCGTAAGTGGGAAACACAAGAGAAGAAAAGGACCTACAAAAACAAACCCAAAACAATTAAGAAAATGGTAATAGGAACATATGTATCGATAATTACCGTAAACATGAATGGATTAAATGCTCCAACCAAAAGACACAGGCTGGTTGAATGTATACAAAAACAAGACTGCTATATATGCTGTCTACAAGAGACCCACTTCAGACCTTGGGACACATATAGACTGAAATTGAGGGGATGGAAAAAGATAGGCCATGAAAATGGAAATCAAAAGAAAGCTGGAGTAGCAATACTCATATCAGATAAAATAGACTTTAAAATAAAGAACGTTACAAGAGACAAAGAAGGACACTACATAATGATCAAGTGATCAATTCAAGAAGAAGATATAACAATTATAAATATATATGCACCTAATATAGGAGCACCTCAATACATAAGGCAAATGCTAACAGCTCTAAAAGAGGAAATTGACAGTAACACAATAACAGTGGGGGACTTTAACACCTCACACCAATGGACAGATCATCCAGACAGAAAATTAATAAGGAAACACAAGCTTTAAATGACACAATAGACCAGATAGATTTAATTGATATTTATAGGACATTCCATCCAAAAACAGCAGATTACACTTTCTTCTCAAATGCACATGGAACAGTCTCCAGGAGAGATCACATCTTTCTTTTTTATCTTTTAAAGAGACAGCCTTGGGCTTCCCTGGTGGCTCAGTGGTTGAGAACCTGCCTGCCAATGCAGGGGACACGGGTTCGAGCCCTGGTCTGGGAGGATCCCACATGCTGCGGAGCAACTGGGCCCGTGAGCCACAACTGCTGAGCCTGTGCGTCTGGAGCTTGTGCTCCGCAGCAAGAGAGGCCACGACAGTGAGAGGCCCGCGCACCGCGATGAAGAGTGGCCTCCGCTCGCCGCAACTAGAGAAAGCCCTCTCACAGAAACGGAGACCCAACACAGCCAAAAATAAATAACTTAATTAATTAAAAAAAAAATAAAGAGACAGCCTTTATTTAAGGATTTTTACATTGAAGACTTCAAAAAGTGGTAGGTTTTTAGAACTTATTTACCTGTATTTAAAAGGAACTGTTGACAAAGATTTGCCAGAAATAATCTGAACAAGTGGGAAAATGCAGTTAATACTACTGAAACCTACTAAAATAACTCCAGGACATATGGTTTATCCAACATAAGGATACCTCTCAATGCTGTCACTGACATGAAACTGACTGCTTCTTTTCTAAACACACAGTGGTTTAATTAACAATATTCAGTCACTTCTTTCCTGAATATATAAAAATTAAAATACCAGTTAAAAAACTAATATATTCTTCTCTGTCAATGTTTCTTACAGGTACAATTTCAATATTTTCATTCAGTAGTGGTGTGGTTTAAGAGATTTTTCATTCACACGTCAAACAACAATCCACCCAAAGGGAACTGATAGTCTACAGGCTCCTAGTGCAAATAAAGAGTTCAGGAATGCAGCAACTGGCCTTTCTAAAATACAAAACGGATAAAATTCTTAGAAGATACATGCAATAAGCTCTACTAAGCAGCTGGTCACAGAACTAGAACATCTGATCATTTTCCTGGTGATTTCAATGGGACTACAGATATTTCCAAACTCAACTTGAACTCTCATCTTAGGCTTTGTATTTTGCTTTTCCAGTTTTGCTAATGACACAAACATGATTCAAATCCCTGAAGTATTCATTACAGTCAAGGGCATATCCTACAACAAACTTGTCTGGAATTTCAAATCCAGCAAAGTCTGGTTTATATCCAACACTTTGAGGGGTCCTTTTCACCAGCCAGCTTGCAACCTTGACCAGCTTTGGATTATGCTGCTTGACCAAGGAAAGCAAGGTTTGCACTGTTTTGCCAGTGTCAATTATATCTTCAACAATCAAGACATTCTTTCCAGTGAAAGTTGAGAGATCATCTTCACCAATTACTTTTATGTCACCTGTTGACTGGTCATTACAATAGCTCTTCAGTCTGATAAAATCTACAGTTATAGGTATAGATCTATCACTATTTCTGTTTAGTGCTTTGATGTAATCCAGCAGGTCAGCAAAGAATTTATAGCCCCCCTTGAGCACACAGAGGGCCATGATGTGATGGCCTCCCATCTCCTTCATCACATCTTGAGCCAGCCATTTGGTCCTGTCCATAATTAGTCCATGAGGAATAAACACCTTTTCCAAGTCCTCAGCATAATGATTAGGTATACAAAATAAATCTAGGTCATAACCTGGTTCATCATCACTAATCACGATGCTGGGGCTGTGGGTCACCATAACGGAGCTGGCTGGTGTGCGGGCTGAGGGAAGACTGGGGAGGAGGAAGCCAACAGCAGGGCCAAGCAGGAGGCGGCACCACGTGGGAAAGCCCAGGATAGATCACATCTTGGGTCACAAATCAAGCCTTGGTATATTTATGAAAATTGAAATCCTATCAGGCATCTTTTCCAACCACAATGCTGTGAGATTAGAAATCAATTACAGGGGAAAACCGGTAAAAAACATAAACACATGGAGGCTAAACAGTAAGTTACTATATAACCAAGAGATCACTGAAGAAATCAAAGAGGAAATCAAAAAATACCTGGAGACAAATGACAATGAAAACATGACGATCCAAAACCTATGGAATGCAGCAAAAGCAGTTCTAAGAGGGAAGTTTATAGCAATACAAGCCTACCTCAAGAAACAAGAAAAATCTCAAACAATCTAACCTTACACCTAAAGGAACTAGAGAAAGACGAACAAAACCCAAAGTTAGTAGAAGGAAAGAAATCATGAAGATCAGAGCAGAAATAAATGAAATAGAAACAAAACAATAGCAAAGATCAATAAAACTAAAAGCTGGTTCTTTGAGAAGATAATCAAAATTGATAAACCATTAGCCAGATTCATCAAGAAAAAGAGAGAGGACTCAAATCAATAAAATTAGAAATGAAAAAGGAGAAGTTACAAAGGACACCACAGAAATAGAAAACATCGTAAGAGACTACTACAAGAAACTCTATGCCAATAAATTGGACAACCTAGAAGAAATGGACAAATGCTTAGAAAGGTATAACATTCCAAGACTGAACCAGGAAGAAATAGAAAATATGAACAGACCAATCACAAGTAATGAAATTGAAACTGTGATTAAAAATCTTCCAACAAACAAAAGTCCAGGACCAGATGGCTTCACAGGTGAATTCTATCAAACATTTAGAGAAGGGCTAACACCCATCCTTCTCAAACTCTTCCAAAAAATTGCGGAGGAAGGAACACTTCCAAACTCATTCTACGAGGCCACCATCACCCTGATACCAAAACTAGACAAAGATATTGCAAAAAAAGAAAATTACAGATCAATATCAGTGATGAATATAGATGCAAAAATCCTCAACAAAATACTAGCAAGCAGAATCCAAATGTGATACACAATATTAACAAATTGAAGAATAAAACTCATGTGATCATCTCAATAGATGCAGAAAAAGCTTCTGACAAAGTTCAGCACCCATTTATGATAAAAACTCCAGAAAGTGGGCATAGAGGGAACCTACCTCGACATAATAAAGGCCATATATGACAAACCCACAGCCAACATCATTCTCAAAGGTGAAAAACTGAAAGCATTTCCTCTAAGATCAGGAAGAGGACAAGGATGTCCACTCTCACCACTATTATTTAACATAGTTTTGGAAGTCCTAGCCACGGCAATCAGAGAAGAAAAATAAAAGGAATCAAAATTGGAGAAGAAGAAGTAAAACTGTTACTGTTTGCAGGTGACATGATATTTTACACAGATAATCCTGAAGATGCCACCAGAAAACTATTAGAGCTAATCAATGAATTTGGTAAAGTTGCAGGATACAAAATTAATGCACTGAAATCTCTTGCATTCCTATACACTAACAGCAAAAGATCAGAAAGAAATTAAGAAAACAATCCCATTCACCGTTGCAACAAAAAGAATAAAATACCTAGGAATAAACCTACCTAAGGAGGTAAAAGACCGGTACTCAGAAAACTATAAGACACTGATGAAAGAAATCAAAGATGACACAAACAGATGGAGAGATATACCATGTTCTTGTATTGGAAGAATCAATATTGTGAAAATGACTATACTATCCAAAGCAATCTACAGATTCAATGCAATCCCTATCTAATTACCAGTAGCATTTTTTACAGAACTAGAACAAAAAATCTTAAAATTTGTATGGAGACCCAAGAGACCCTGAGTAGCCAAAGCAGTCTTGAGGGAAAAAAACGGAGCTGGAGGAATCAGACTCCCTGACTTCAGACTCTACTACAAAGCTACAGTCATCAAGACACTATGGTACTGGCACAAAAACAGACATATAGATCAATGGAGCAGGATAGAAAGCCCAGAGACAAACCCATGCACCTATAGTCAAATAATCTATGACAAAGGAAGCAAGGATATACAATGGAGAAAAGACAGCCTCTTCAATAAGTGGTGCTGGGAAAACTGGACAGGTACATGTAAAAATATGAGATTAGAACACTCCCTAACACCATACACAAAAATAAACTCAAAATGGATTAGAGACCTAAATATAAGACTGGACACTCTAAAACTCTTAGAGGAAAACATACGAAGAACACTCTTGGACATAAATCACAACAAGATCTTTTTTGACCCACTTCCTAGAGTAATGGAAATAAAACCAAAAATAAACAAATGGGACCTAATGAAACTTGAAAGCTTTTGCACAGCAAAGGAGATTATAAACAAGACAAAAAGACCACCCTCAGAACGGGAGAAGATATTTGCAAACAAATCAACGGACAAAGGATTAATCTCCAAAATATATAAATAGCTCATGCAGCTCAATATTAAAAAAACAAACAACCCAATCAAAAAATGGGCAGAAGATCTAAACAGACATTTCTCCAAAGAAGACATACAGATGACCAAGAAGCACATGAAAAGCTGCTCAACATCACTAATTATTAGAGAAATGCAGATCAAAACTACAATGAGGTACCACCTCACACCAGTTAGAATGGGCATTATCAGAAAATCTACAAACAACAAATGCTGGAGAGGGTGTGGAGAAAAGTGAACCCTCTTGCGCTGTTGGTGGGAATGTAAATTGATACAGCCACTATGGAGAACAGTACGGAGATTCCTTAAAAAACTAAAAATATGGCCCAGTAATCCCACTACTGGGCATATACCCAGAGAAAGCCATAGTTCAAAAAGACACATGCACCCCAATGTTCATTGCAGCACTATTTACAGTAGCCAGGTCATGGAAGCAACGTAAATGCCGATCAAAAGATGAATGAATAAAGAAGAAATGGTACATATATTTAATGGAATATTACTCTGCCATAAAAAGGAACGCAATTGGGTCATTTTTAGAAATGTTGATGGACCTAGAGACTGTCATACAGAGTGAAGTAAGTCAGAAAGAGAGAAACAGATATCGTATATTAACACATATATGTGGAATCTAGAAAAATGGTACAGTTGAACTGGTTTGCAAGGCAGAAATAGAGACAAGAGATGTAGAGAACAAACGTATGGACAACAAGGGGGGGAAGTGGGGGGCGGGGTGGGATGAATTGGGAGATTCGGGTTGACATATACACACTAATATGTATAAAATAGATTAATAAGAACCTGCTTATAAAGAGATAAATAAAATTTAAAAAAAGAAGCAATGCGATGTTTGTAAAAATGCTAACCATATAAAGCTAAGTTGGGATGTAAAAAAATATATATAATGGGAATTTAAATTTGGAAAAGTTATTATTATACTTTGGGACTACTTTTAAGATTGTTACATTGAGCGATTCTGAGAACTTTCTGAATTTACACGAACTTGATTGACCTAAGTAGCAACCTTCTGGCAGTGTTTCAGACATTACAGAGTTCTTAGGAAAGTAAATCATTAACTCTCATTGAATACCTACTATCTGTCAGGCGTTGTACTAGACTAGTGGTTCTCAAACTTGGCTGCACTTTAGAATTGCTTGGGGAGATTTTAAAATTCCCATAGCCAGTAAATCAGAATTTCCGGGTGTGGGGCCTGAACCTCAGCATTTTATGAAAGTCCTCAGGTGAGTCCATTGTGTAGCCAAATTTGAGCACCACTGGGTGAAGCGTGGGCTGAGATGGGTGGGGCTAGGTGTTGGCCCCCCCTTTTCAGTGGTCGGAGAACCACTATACAAGGAGGACACATTTGATCTGCTGTCTGGATGAGCTGAAGGAGCAGGCAGTTTGAAATTCTGTGGTGAAAACATTTGGGGCAGAGGGAGCAGCTCTGCAAGTCCCTCAGATGTGAAGGAAGGGAAGGAAGGCCAGTGTGAATTATATAGGGAGTTGCAACTGTGTAAATAGAAGGGAGGTTGGCAGGGGCTGGCTCAGTGATTTCTTAGACGTTAGCATGCATCAGAAGCTCTTGGAGAATTTTGTTGAAGGTGCATTGCAGGGCTTTACCCTCTGTGTTTCTTATTATTTAGGTCCGGGATAGGGCCTGAGAATTTGCATTTCTAACAAGGTCCCAGGTGGTGCTCTGAAATCACACTTTGAGAACCACCAGGCTGGCTCATCTAGGGCTTTGCAAACCAAGAACAGGAATTTGGTTTTATTCTCGATGTATTGGGAGACCAGTGAAGGGTCAGAGATGTGACGTGGTCTGATTTACATATTTAAAAGATCACTCTTGGGCTTCCCTGGTGGCTCAGTGGTTAAGAATCTGCCTGCCAGTGCAGGAGACACGGGTTCAAGCCCCGCTCCAGGAAGATCCCACGTGCCGCGGAGCAACTAAGCCCGTGCGCCACAACTTCTGAGCCTGCGCTCTAGAGCCCGTGAATCACAACTGCTGAGCCCATGCGCCACAACTACTAGAGCCTGCGTGCCTAGAGCCCGTGCTCTGCAACAAGAGAAGCCACCGCAGTGAGAAGCCCGTGCACCACAATGAAGAGTAGCCCCCGGTTGTCACAACTAGAGAAAATCCACGTGCAGCACTGAAGACCCAGTGCAGCCAAAAATAAATAAGTAAAAATAAATATATTAAAAAAAAAAAAGATCACTCTTGACTACTGCAGAGAATAATACATTTTAAGGGACAAGAGCCGAAAGCGGGGAGACAAGTCAGGAGGCTGTTGGAACAGTCCAATCAAGAGCTGATAGCTTAATTGCCAGGGTGGTAGCAGAGGAACTGGTGAAAAGTATACAGGTTCAGGATGTGTTTTAGAGCTAAAAGCCCACAAGACTTGAAAATGAATTGGAAATAGGAGATAGGCATAGAGAGGAATTAAAATATGCCTAGAATTTTTGCTTGAGTTAACAAGGTGGTTAGTGTGGAGCCATTCCCAGGGATGGGGGGGGACTGGGGGGACGCTTGGATGAGAATTGGGGGTAGAGAGGAGACACAAGAGTTTTGATTCTGAGATACCTATGGGACATTCAAATGGCAAAGACCATGAGATTATTGGGCATATAAGTCAGAACTCAATAAACAGGTCAGGGTTGGAGATGTGAATTAGAGAGTTATCAACTTGCAGATGGTATTTAAAGCCATGGAATTTCATGAAATTACTTGGGCCTGAGGATTGTAGAAGAGAAGAGAAGGGGGCAGACAAGGAGCCCTGGGGTGGCCTCGACACTTAGAAATCAGACAAAGAGATAAGGGCATTGAGACTGAGGAGTTGGCAGTAAAGAAGGAGGAAAACAGTAGGTTGTATTGTCACACAAAGCCAAGGGAAGAGAATCCCAAGCAGAGGGCTTGAGCAGCTGTGAAGTGTGTCCTTATTGGAATTTAGGCGCTTACTCAGTGTGAGATGAGATATATAATTATCTATTAGATTTGAACACACATAGATGATTGGTGACCTTGACAAGAGAAATGTCTGTTAAGAGTCATATAATGCCTTGGAACTCCCCTTGTTGCCTTTTGTCACTGCTTATCTTTTAAAGCCACTTAGATATATTTACTTTGATTAAATATAAGGCTCATCAAGAAAAGGGACCTTTTGTTCTTAATTGCATTCCCTCAAGCACATAGCACAATGTTATGCCCACCATTGGGACAGATTTTTGTTTAATATAATCTCTTGTCTCATTAAACCCAGAGAGACACACTAAGAAATTGTTTTGAAGAACTGATCTCCACTTTATACTTGAAATGCGTAAGGTAGGACCCATCAAAACATTGCCAGATACTGTACTTCTAAGGACTGTCTTGTCAACACTTACCATGATGCATCTAATGTTTGATAGCCCTCTGTACTGAGAGAGGGTGGCTGTTAAATTTCTTTTTGGTCATTAGAATGTGATACTTTAAAAACCTATTGTTTTAAGACTTATAATTCCATTCTTTTATTTTGTCTTTAATATCAAAGCTGTATTTTTGTATAGTATTTCTCTGAATCTATGAGGATACTATATAAATAAAGCAAACAGATGAGAGCCCATTGGACTTGTAGCTTATTAAGGATGCAAGTATTGATATGTCTCATATACAATTGAAAGATTTGAGGTATTTGAGTAGATTTCTGTTGTTTTGCTGAGCGTCTCTTTTATTCCTTTTCATTTATTTTAAGGATATTAATATTGACAGGGGTGGAGTGATGATTACAGTGGACACATGATTTTGAAGTGCTTTGCAGATCAAGTGATAAAAAAATCAATCAGTAGTGGTAGCAGGATACCATTCAAATGGTAATTTGAATTCTCTGTTAAAATTAAGTTTGGCTATTTTAAAGATCAGTTATTGCATAACGTGGAAATCGTACCTTAATTTTCATTATGAACGTTGAATATAATATTGAGATAATTTTCATGAATAAAACAACGCTTTACCTAAATGATAATTTACTGTGGCTTGTTATTTTTAGGGCTTGATTAGTGAATTTTTGTGTTGACACAGAAAAGTTTTCTATCTCAAATATCTTTTCCGTATAACCTTCTCTCCACCACCCTTGTGTAAAATTTGTTGCTGTAACTGTTGAAGGTAGTGGCCTCTGAGGAGCTTATGTGGAAATCCCTTGAGCAGGAAACTGGCCCAAACATCATTCCCATTTAAAAGGCTGGGGGGACTTCAATGGCAGTTACTGCATTTTTAATATATTAATGAAAACTAGCATTCGTCTAAGCCGTAAACTTGTTATTGCATGTTGATGTATTACTCTGCTTTACCAGAATTTCCTATGCTTAGATTATGTTAAAAGCTTTGATTATTTTCACTGTACTTTTGGCTTTGGGGGACATTTAATTTAATTTTGTTATCATTTCCAAGCATCTCAACTAAGAAATGTAAAACATTGGGAGAGATGAGTAGGTAGAAGGTATTTTAAAGCTTTTGCTGGTGAGTAAGAGATCAAGTAAGTTAACAAAGTCTTAAATCTACTTAGGATTCAGGCCAAATCCAGGCCTCTGCCTGGTATTCTTTTCACTAGACTATACCATGTAGTGAGCAAACTTTAACTGGATAGACACATTCCTGAATTTAATGTAAATGGATCGCAGTCGGGAACCAACATATAAATGATCCTACAGGCTCTTCCTCCTGAATACTACTATTCTTTCAAGAACTGAGTCCCTTTTTTCTTTGAAGTTACCTTAATACCTGCCTTCCCATCCCCACAGAGCTCATTTTAGCTTGCTCTCATTGCTCTGAGTCTTCAAGGTTACCCATCTGTTTTATGACACTTCGTTTTTTTGCTTTGTATATGTTGTTTAATTACTTACATATTGCATCTTCCCTGTTGGATTTCTAATTCACTGTGGAAGGATCTTGGTTTGATTCCCAATATGCTTTCCAATTTTCAGGACCAAAGGTGACAAATGCTTTATTATAATAATAGAGAACACTAAGATGTTCTTAATAGAAGTTCCATGTAAGTAATATTTCAGCAAATGCTTTGTTCTGCTTTCCTTTTTTTTAAGTTGGTTTACCTTTAGTAATTTAAGATGGGTTTTGGGGGCTTCCCTAGTGGCACAGTGGTTAAGAACCCGCTTGCCAATGCAGGGGACACGGGTTTGAGCCCTGGTCCGGGAAGATCCCACATGCCGCGGAGCAACTAAGCCCGTGCGCCACAACTACTGAGCCTGAGCTCTAGAGCCCACGAACCACAACTACTGAGCCCGTGTGCCACAACTACTCTAGGCCCGTGTGCCTAGAGCCTGTGCTCCGCAACAAGGGAAGCCACCACAGTGAGAAGCCTGCGTACCGCAATGAAGAGTAGCCCCCACTCGCCACAACTAGAGAAAGCCCGCGCACAGCAACGAAGACCCAAATGCAGCCATAAATAAATAAACTTATAAGATGGATTTTCATCATAAGACTCAAAGTACCTTAGGAAATAAGACAGTCATACATATAAGCACATTAAAACTGTTAGAGTTCATTGCGGTGTGCAATAGACAGGGAAAATGTACCAAGGAATTGTGATTCAATATGAACCTCGAAGGATAGATAATACAGGTAAAGGCAGAGAGAATGGGAAGGGCATTCAAACGGTGACTTGGGGGAGCAAAACTTGGAGATGGAAAGGTGCCTTCAATGATGAAAGCAGGGGATGAGGAGGTGATGGTAGCAGCAGGAGGTGCCTATCAGACCTTCTATGGTACCACTTCTCTTTTTTTTTTTTTTTTTTGGGGTACGCGGGCCTCTCACTGTTGTGGCCTCTCCCGTTGCGGAGCACAGGCTCCGGACGCGCAGGCTCAGCGGCCATGGCTCACGGGCCTAGCCTCTCCGCGGCATGTGGGATCTTCCCGGACCGGGGCACAAACCCGTGTCCCCTGCATCAGTAGGCGGACTCTCAACCACTGCACCACCAGGGAAGCCCAGGTACCACTTCTCTTGAAAGCCAAGTCCATTTTGTGGGCAAGGTTGTTCTTGATGCTTTACCTACCTGCGCGTGGTGGCTGGGCTCGTCTTCTGACCTTCCTTGTGAAACTCTTCTAAAGCCCTAAGGTTCCCAGTTATTCCTTGCTAGTAAGTCCAGTGTATAGTTTTCAACACTCATCTTCTTAAAAATAAAACATAATCAGTTTCTAAAACCTGACACAGCTAATTCTGAGTACCTTGGTGGTAAGACCTTTTTTCCTTCCCAGTTACGTGCTTAGGTACCTCATCTTTGTGGGAAGTATTCACTGAATGCATTCATTCAGTAAATATGAGTGCCTACCATGTGGCAGACATTATTCTAGAGATTTTACACATTAGCAAGTATGTGTGACACCAGGCGGTGGAGACAAGAACCTATACTCATGGGATTAATTACTCTAATGGAAGGAGACAGGATAAAAAAGTATGTTAGTTGCCCTGACAAGCCCTCGGACAAAAGTAAGGCAGAGAAGTAGAGGTGTTAATCTTAAGGTCAGGAACGGACTCTGCAGAGGAACCTGAGTAGGAATTGTCCTAAGTGTGTTCAAGGAAAAGGCAAGAGGCATAGGATCGGAGTGCAGTGAGCCTAGGGCGAAAGTGGGACAGGGGAGCTTGGAGAGGCTAGAAGTAAGGGACGACAGATTACCAAACTCCAGATCTTATTTTGGCTGAGGTCGGAAGCCGTCGGAGGGTGGGAAAGGAAGTTCTGTGATCAAACTTAACATTTTAAGAGCATCACTCCAGCTGCTATGTTGAGAATAAAGTGTAAAGTGACAAGGTTGGGAGCAGGAAGACCACTTAGCAGCTTGAACAGAGGTGTTTGGTAATCAAGGTTGTTGATGGATTCTGGGTCTATTTATAATATAGAGCTGGCAGAATCTGTCAAGGGATTGGATTGTATGTGTGTGAGAGAGGAGATTTTTGGCCCAAGCACCTGAAAGAATTGAGATTTACTAGGGCTTCCCTGGTGGCGCCGTGGTTGAGATTCCGCCTGCCGATGCAGGGGACACGGGTTCGTGCCCTGGTCCGGGAGGATCCCACATGCCGTGGAGCGGCTGGGCCCGTGAGCCATGGCCGCTGAGCCTGCGCGTCCGGAGCCTGTGCTCCGCAACGGGAGAGACCACAACAGTGAGAGGCCCGTGTACCGCAAAAAGAAAAAAGAATTGAGATTTACTGAGATGGGAAGACTTGGAGAGGAAAACATTTGGTTTGGAGGAGATGGGAAGAGGAATTGGAAGTTTAGTTGGAGATTCCAGTTAGTCATCTGAGTCCAGATGTCAAGTAGGCATTGAATTTATAAATCTGGAGTCTAAGGGAGAGGAGATCCAAGCTGACTATTTGGCATTTAAGATTTTCTTCATATACATTTTGCAAAATTCTTGTTGTATTTATTGTAATAATTTTTTAAAATTTATTTTGGTTGCTACTGTAAAAGAAGTGTTTTCTTTCATTATACTTTGACTAGGTTTTGCTTATGGTTACATAGGCTATTGATGCCGGCATGTATCATTTTGTGCCAAGCCACCTTGCTGAATTCTCTTAATTTATAAAAGCTTTTTCACAGATTCACTGATTTCTCTTCTCCTTTGACTTTTCTGTGGAATTTTACCAAACTCTTCAATTCTGAGAAGTACCACTTTCTTTCATGGCTTGATTTGCTTTCCTTTGCCTAAAATATCAATTATTTCTTGTCTTTTCCTGTGAGTTTCTATTCATTCCCCCAAACCCAACTCATGTTTCCCATCTTGTCAAACATTTCTGGATTCCTAGGAAAGTTTCTCTTCCTATGAGCTGCAGCTGTACCATCTGCAGCTGTACCTGTATCAGAACAATCATCAAAATTTATTCTAATTTTGTATATATCTTTCAGTCCTTTTGGGGAAGGAGAACTGGGTCTTACTGTCTTTACATCCCCAGTGTTTAGCTGAATCTGCTACATGGTTGTCTGTTACAGGATAAATGTTTGTTGAATAGATGAGTAGTCGATTTGGGCAGATTAAAAACATTTGGAAATTGGATAACGTTTTTCTTCATATAGATTTTATACACTTGTTATATTTATTGAAACACTTCTAAAAATTCATTTTTATCACTATTGTAAAAGAAATATTTTCTAAAGTGTAATATAACTTTGCAGTTATACTCCTAAAAATTAAAGGCCTATTATTTTAGAAAATTAATGTAGGAACCTTGTTTCTGTTTTTTCATGATGCTGAGTGCACAAACGTGCTTGGATTTGTAAGACCTTAAATTTTGAAAATACTTAATGGCTGGATGTTACGTATTTACTTCCAAAGAAGGCCTTTTATTTTGCATGGTTTTTATTTTTGCCTAGGAATCATCAAAGCATTGAATTGGCCATGTGTAGAATGTCTACTACTGTTTCTGTTATAAATCAGTTAAGGGGTTGTACTAGTAAGTGACACTGAAACATATTTATTAGAATAATTATTTGTAACATTTTTTATTGAAATAGAAATATACTTTATCAAATAACCAATCACAGTTCACTGTTCATTGCTAAGCACGGTGGGAAATACAGCATGCTTCTTTCTTACAGGGAGTGATAAATGTAGGCAGAGAGATGAAACTGGTACCCAGGAGAAAAAAAATGGGAAAAATGTTACATTTGTGGAATCTGTTGTATGTGCCTTATAGAGAGACACTTGATATAGGGGGGGTGGTAGGAGGGTGTTTTCAGCTAGATTTTGAAGCATAGGTAGAGTTTAATCTGGTTAGAGAGGCAGAATACACTAGATTGGAAACAAATAGAATGAGAGGCACAAAGGTAAGAGGTATTAGGAGGTGTGGAAATGAGATACTGATTTCCATCCTAGGACAGTAAGAATTTTTATAATTTGTTCCACCAAAGAAAATGCAGTACTTTTGCTTTGCTGTAGTGAACACACATTAATTGAATTTAATGAAGGCCGATATCAGATCTCCTTTTTTTTTTTTTTTTGCAGTATGTGGGCCTCTCACTGTTGTGGCCTCTCCCGTTGCGGAGCACAGGCTCTGGACGCGCAGGCTCAGCGGCCATGGCTCACGGGCCCAGCCGCTCCGCGGCATGTGGGATCTTTCCGGACCAGGGCACGAACCCGTGTCCCCTGCATCGGCAGGCGGACTCTCAACCACTGCGCCACCAGGGAAGCCCTCAGATCTCTTTTGTTACCATGTTTCTTTGTACTGCCAAGTAATGCAAGCATATTGTTGAAAACAAACAAATATGCTGATTTTTAAAAGGCAGAAAAAAAGTTTACTTAATTCCATCATCCCTAGTAAGCTAACAGTTAACATTTTAGTGCATTTTTTTCCCTAGGTGTGAAAAACATACATACACACATTTTGTATTTTTATTAAATGAGATCCTATTAGCAAATTATTTTTAAAATACGTATATTTTATTCTCTGTTTTGTTTTTGTTTTAGGAGAAAACCAAAAGCCAAGGCACCGCTTCCTCCAGCTGAGACCAAATACCTTGATGCCTCTTCAGTTGATGATTCTGTAGAATCTTCTGCTTTTATCATGGAACAGAAAGAAAACACGATAGATAAAGATATTGAACTCTTGGTCGTTCTACCTGGGGATATTATCAAATCTACTACTGTTCATGGCAGGTACGATGGAGTGAAGGAAATACCAGGACTTCCCTTTCTTCTTCTGTAATTGAAACCCTCTGTTGTAGACTTCTTGATTTTTTTCTTTGGCAGATACTTTATTCATCACTCAGTTTACTTATCTATTAAAAAAGTAAATGCTAAAAGGTATTAAAATTTTTATAACAATGCTTTAAATATCAAATCTATGAATTCCACAATCCCAGTGAAGTGAC
This sequence comes from Lagenorhynchus albirostris, assembly GCF_949774975.1. NCBI lineage: Eukaryota > Metazoa > Chordata > Mammalia > Artiodactyla > Delphinidae > Lagenorhynchus > Lagenorhynchus albirostris. Next base: position 66,966,844 of record NC_083100.1, read on the forward strand.
TCTTGGAATTTGGAACTATTTTACATTTTGTTAGTCATTTAAAAAAAAATTTTTTTTAATAGCCTTTTCCAGAGGAACAGTCATCAGTTTTATTGATTTTCTAATTCAAACTTACAAAGCAAGCCAGGGACCCATAAGAAAACTCTTTCCCTTCCCTTCCAAATTATTCTTTCTCTTTTAAGCTGCTTCTCCAAATTTGACTTTGCAGAAGTTATTAACTACTCTTAAAAGGTAATACTCTTTTATTTATCAAAACAGATAAATCTGTAAAACTAGCAGGATTTTTCACATCATTGAATGATTTAATAAAGTTATTTAAAATGTGGATAAATTTAATAGAAACATAGAATTAAACTTTAATCCAGCGAGAAGGGAATATGTGATTTAGGAGACTGATTTTTTTTTTTTTTTTTCCCCCGCCCAGTACGAGGGCCTCTCACTGTTGTGGCCTCTCCCGTTGCGGAGCACAGGCTCCGACCGGCCATGGCTCAGGGGCCCAGCCGCTCCGCGGCATGTGGGTTCTTCCCGGACCGGGGCACGAACCCGTGTCCCCTGCATCGGCAGGCAGACTCTCAACCACTGTGCCACCAGGGAAGCCCAGGAGACTGATATTTTTAAAACCTGAATAAAAATTGGAAAAATGGAATAAAGCCAAGTGTAATTTTCCATTTCATTTTGAAGTGGAAAGTTACATGAGTTGTATACTGGGTCTTGTTCCACCTTTCACCTTCAACTACCCGTTTGTTATCCAGAGTCCTGATTTAGAAATTTAAGCTATTTTGACCTGAGTATTGCATGTGTATGTGTATGTATATATGTGTGTGTAGAACGAAAGAATAAGCAGGCAACATATTGAGTACTGCATTTTTGCAATGTGGTTTTACCTAGATGAAATTTATTCAAGATAACCTTAATCTTGAGATTTATTCTTAAGATTATGTACAACTTTATGAATTATTGAAAGTTCATGAAAATAAAAAAGTTCAGCATTAGCAAACAATACATAGTATTGTGTATTAAATTCTCATTAAATTTAAGTCAGTTGCACTTTGCCATTTATTTGGTATTGGAAGTAGTTTTGGAGATGACCCATTGAACCATATTTAGGAGGTTGAGAACCCTGTGACTGACCTTGGTGGGTGTCCACCTTAGATGCAGGTGGGTTTTGCCTCTTCTGAGGGAGGAAGGCATCTTGTAAGTTAGACACAGTGGCCATCGCATCATCTTCAATCCTTGAAATCACACCATTACCCTGGTTTTAATAATGGTAATAATAATAATGGTAATGGATGTGGCTGGGGTAATAAAGGCAATTCCTCTTATGTTCCCTGAATTCAAGGTAATTTTTTTTAAAAGTCAGTATTTTTTCCTTGTTCTTCACTGATGCTGACAGGTAACAATGGTTTCATTATCAGTACTCCTCAAAATTTCATCTTGAATATACCAGTCATCTGTTTATATTGCCATCTTCTCTACTATCAGCCTTCTGGGTTCTTTTGTTTGTTTGTTTGTTTTTAAACCTCAGGGACTTCAGTATTAGAATCACGGGTTTCCCCTCTATCCTGTCACCCATCATAATTACTTTAAACTTTTCCACATGCTACCCTGAGCTAACTTTTCTTCTGTTTCCTTGACTCTGGGAAAATACATCCATAGTGTACATCCCCGGTCCACCTGGACCGTGATATCTTACCACTTTGAAGCTGATCCAATACTGAGATCTTAGGTTCTCTCTTTGACACAACTTTTTTGAGTCTAGCTTATCCACTTTCTCTTTCTTAATTGGATTTGTTCTTCATCCTCCTTATGAAGTCTAATTGATGATTTCTCTTCCTGTTGCTGCATTTTTCTTCATATTTGACCTGGATTCTGCATCAGTCATTTCTACCACATTTGTACTTACAAGGACCCTAGATTTTCCCCATCCTTTTGACCTTCCAGCATGTTTGCCTTCCAGGTTCCTAAACTGGAGTAATTTTCCATCAGTCAGCTTTTTGTTTCTGGGCCACCAACTGTTGTTGAATTGCTTCAGTTTTCTTATCTATAAAAAATGTTTTATAACTGAATTGTTGTTGGGATTAAATGAAATACTTATCAGTGCCTGGCACATAGTGACTTCCACCATTCTCTTCTGAGAACTGTTTTCCTTAACCCTGGGCGCTCTCCTTTCATTCCCCACCCTCAGGTTAATCTGACTAAAACATCCCTCTGTTTGTGGCACTCGCTTTGATAAAAGACTGTAGGGATGGCAATTCAACAAAGTAAGGAAGTCCAAGCTAACAAGCCTGGACACTGGGCCACCTTCTTCTCTTTTCCTCTGGAGTTAAGCAGTCTTTCCTTCACTACTCCCCTTTAAATAGCTTAAGCTTCAGCCGCATGACTCTTTGATTCTACAGATACTCTACTTTTTCCACCTCCACACTTTTTTTGGAAAGCCATTCCATCTTGAGTACCTTACCAGCCACATTTTATCCAGTTAATGTAGCTCAAGTGACAGTTTTGATTTAAAGGCTCCCTGATCTCCCCAGAATGAACTATTACCTCTGACTTCCAAACTCTTCTGACACTTTATACCATTGATAGGACAGTCATACCTTGTCCTATGCTATAATTTATATGTGTATCTTATCTTCTTAAATAAACCATAAGATCCATGCAGGTCTCATGACTTTTCTTCTTGGTGCTTAGCACATTTTCTTTCTTTCTTTTTCTTTTTTTTTTTTTTTTACAGTTTCTTGCAATGTAGTATTTACCATTTAGTAAATTCAGCATATTGTCTCCCTAAATCTTATATGTTGATGGAGGTAGCAACTTATATGGTGTGTCTTGAAGAGGCATTTGGATGGGTCCCAGTAGCTTTCCCAGAATCTCTTAAATATATTTCCTCAGGTAGAGAGTAAGGCAAGAATGCCCCAAATTCTGATTGCTTTTTAAATTTTGTTTGAAAAATTTAAACAAAACTTTAAATTTTGGGGCTGAAAAACTTTTCTGAGAGTAGAATTTGTTTTATATCAGTGTTTTTACTGGGGGATTTGATTTTGAGACTTTGTTCCTAATAGTTTTATCACTCAGGAATGACTCAAGTTGTAGACACTATGACTAATTTTTTTTTAATATTAAATGTTTATAATTACAAGTGGTTGTGTGATTCGGAATATTTCAGGAGTGTGATTCTGGATATCTCAGGAGTGATTCCAGATATTTTAGAAGGCGGTTCAGGATATCTTAAGAGTGTGATTTGGGGTATCTTGAAGGTTGCAGCAACTGTTGCCCCGTTATTTAAAAAAACAAAACCAAAAACTAACGTTTAACAATAACAACAAAAACAAAAATGTACAAATAGAAAAATTTATTCTATTTCTGAAAAATGTTAGCTACCTATGTGAAGACCCATGATATAGATAATTTAATTCTTCTGGGCTTTGTTACCATAAATGGAATAGGAAAATTTTCAACAAAATGATACAGGAATTTAGTGGGGGACTACAGAAGAATCATTTTAAATAAGTTTAAGGGCATAAGGTTTTCTTAGCTAAATCAGAGTTCCGTATGTTACTGTGAAGGATCTCTAATTTAATTTTTTGAGACCATCTCTTCTTAATTTGTCTAAATATTCTTTGTATCTTATATTTATTTTGATAGTATTATATATATATATATCTCCTTTGGAGAATAATATCAATATGAGCCTGAAATAAATATTTAGAAACTTATCATATGCTTCATTTAACTGTTCAGAAAAGTTTTGCTTCTCAAAATGTATTCTTGGGAAAGATTTTTAAAAAGATCTAGTTGTGGCAAGTGGGGGCCACTCTTCATCGCCGTGCACAGGCCTCTCACTGTCACGGCCACTCTTGCTGCGGAGCACAGGCTCCAGACGCGCAGGCTCAGTAGTTGTGGCTCACGGGCCCAGTTGCTCCACGGCATGTGGGATCTTCCCGGACCAGAGCTCGAACCTGTGTCCCCTGCATCGGCAGGCAGACTCTCAACCACTGCGCCACCAGGGAAGCCCTCCCCTCTCTTCTTATACAATTCATGCAGAGATATGCTCAGAATGTTTCATTTTCAAGAATGTAACACACAGCATTATTTTCAGAAGAATGCACTTGTTTGTACATTGATTTTTCACCAAAGAGCTTGTTCGGATTAAGGAACACAGTAAGATTGGAGGTGGTAATAGACTTTATGCTCAGGGGCAAACTAAAAACTTGTTATCCTGAATCAGGTTAGGAGCCTTCTGCAGGCTTACCAATCTTTTGGTACCAGAGCTTAGTGATATTGCCTCTTTAGTGACCAAAAGTCACCCGATGTCTGTTATCTTGCCTTTGGGATCCTTGACTTACATTGAAGATGGCTGAGTGGCAGCCTGAAAACTCTTGGGTATTTCTGTGTGTCCTGTTATTACGAATGATTGGATTGAAGGAAGAAGTACAGGTATATGTGTATATATATCTGTGTGTGTGTGTGTGTGTGTGTGTTTGTGTTTGTATCTGTGTGCTGGTCAAGTAAACAACTTTTTTCACCAGGCAAAGCAGCTCTGTGCCTTATTAAAAGTGAGCATTAAAGAATAGTACTGTTAGAGGCAAGCTGCCTAGGGGCTGTGCTCCTCAGAAAGTACCACACTATGCAATAGCCTAAGTGGTAGTGTCTACCAGTACTTGGGAAAAGTTAATTTTTAATGAAAATGAGTTTATAGGCTAAACTGGCATAGACACTACAGAGAAAAAGGAAGTATGTAGGTATGTTTGTACATCACTGTAGGTCCTTACCTTATAGTCAGGTGTCATTCTCACTGAATAAGTATTTTTCCTTTTTCCTCTTTCTCTGGGGACACATTAAAAGCAGTTTTCATTTGGGAATTTGATAAAAGATTGACATTAACCCTCTTTGTTAGCCTATAGGGAGAGCATTCTATGGGTATATTAGCATCCTCTCTCTCCTGTTACTTACGATATTTTATGACCTGAATACCATAAATAGGAATTTGCTTTGATATGAGCAAATTTTAGAATACCAGGAATGAAAACACAAAGAAAGCATAGAACTTGAAGTTAGAAATCTCAGGCTCTACGGTTTATTACATAACTTGCTATGTGATGTCAAGCAAGTCACCTCACATCTCTGGCCTTTAAGACCAGAGTTTTGAAGGGCACTGGGTGGGTCAGAGAACTAGCTCAGGAGAGTTTTACATGGACTACAGTGCCACCTATTGGAAAAAAGTAGACTATGAAAAACAACAAGAAATTACTGGATCAATGTGGGTCAATTTTAACTCACCCTTCTCCAAAAAAAAAAAAAACAAACCAGTAATACAACGAATGGTATGGATTGCAGAAGAGTTTCAGAATTTCGTATCATTCTTATATTTATTGAAAAATGTCAAATGACAGATGTGTGATGAATACATCATATAATAGGGTAATAGATTTCAAAAACATACTGCTAAAAATCTGTTGCATGGCATAATCACATTGAACTCCATAAGGATGCTTTAAATTTTGGTTTAGATACTTTTTCAATTGTACCTGCTTAAAATAAAAGTTGGAATTTTAGCTGTTAAGTTATTTAAGTGTAACAGTCCTGCCTGAGTTTCTACCTAGTTGGAATCCTGTACTCCAGGCTTTGGCACTCCCCCGCTGCCCTGAGCCAGGCAGCACGTAAGCCTCTGTTGGCTGATCGCTCTCCTGGTTTGAGAAACAGTGAAAGAATACTAACAAATGCCCTCCAAGTCCTAGGAGGGCCACCCTCATCCCTTTCCTTCCCTGGCATCTACACCTTATAACAATGACCCTTCTAATTTTACTTTTAATTTTTTATGACTATAAATGCAATGGTTGGGCCTTACAGAAAGTAGGAAAAGACAGATAAGCCAGAAAAAATACTTAAAACACCATGTCATTATTAAGGAGAAAGATTACAGTTACTAACATTGTGGTATATAACCTTTTACTCACACAGACATATACATAGACATACACCACACACACTCACAATTGTATATCTACACATATACCTATATAGGAACCTTTTCCTCTTTTGCCAATATGACATCATACTGTACATGCTATCTTGTAACTTGCCTTTTTTTTCTGTTAATAATTTCTAACTTTCATGTCAATGACATTTTATCTTATCCTTTGCCCATATTTGAGTTGTCCCAATTGCAGTGAGATATATTTGTGGTATTTCTCTTTTTATAAGGGGTATGTATGTATGTTTAATAGGTATGTTCCTAAATCACAGTTTTTATAAAGGTAATTGTTTATAATTAGATTCAAATGTAATATCCAAAATAAATGATCAAGGAGAGTTTAAAGTGGAGAATTTCACCTTTTTTTTTTTTGCTTTGAGAAATATCTGTTTCTAGTATTTGATATGACCTTTTATCAATTGAATACTACCCTGATCTATTATTGTCTTCGAATTTAAATTGTGTGTTACTTTCTTCAAAATGTTTCCTATTGCATAATTCAGTAAGCACGCTCAACTTTGAGATTAGGTTTATTTGTTTTATCTACCTGATCCACTTCATCTCATGCACACAAGCATAGTTAGCATTCCTGAACTCATTCCGAATTAGGTGGGTTAGCTTCATTTCTGAACTCATTACTAAACGAGGTGGGTTAGCTTAAGATAAATAAACATCAGTAACAATGGAGAATGTTTTAAAAGTTCCTATACTGTTATTGGTAAGTTTAATTGGGTTGTTGGTATGCATGTGTAAGGGACAGCTGGAACCAATTCAACTCAACTCAGTTTTGAGCATGGATCGAGAATGGGTAAAATACCTTATTAGATACTGGGGTAGATTTAAAGAATCATACTAAGGCAGAATCTTACTCATTCGGGTTCAACCCCTTATCAGATGCTTGAAATCCATCTAGTCATAAAAAAGACTTATCATCATCATCTTCGTTTTCCTATGACAGTCCCTGTTTGTACCTATTATCCCAGAGTAATTACTAATAGTGCCCCTCTTTCGATCTCAGGTGTCCAGATTGGATGATAAATTTCATTGCAACCCTATTGGTAAGTGACTTTGTTTAAGCACCTCTAGGGTTTGGAAATTCACCTACATAGTTGTTGGAGCTGATCTGAAAGCTCTTTGGCGAATCATGACTTTCATTTTTGATATCCAGGTGGATCTTAAAAACACAAAAATGGGAAGTCTTGTCTTATCTAGCAGGTAGTAAAACTAGGACAAGATTACCCTTAATATGTGTCATGAATGCAGGAAGGGTCACTGGAGGATTTTAGGGGGTAATTTTGTGATGCCATCAATCTATGAAGTAAAACTGCAGCAGATAGCAGATAGCCTGTTGCAAACCATCCACCCTCTCCTGAATCCTGATTCATGGGATCATGAGGCTAAAATGTGGCTGGATTAGGACTCAGGACATTTTGATCCTGACTGCACCCTAATTCTATTTATGCTTCTCATAATCTGTTTATGTAACTTCTCTAACGACAATTTTTTCATTCGTAAAGTGGGAGTAGCTTTTGTGGTGGTTGTGAGCTCAAATGAGATAATAGGTATGAAGTTAATGCAAGGGATCGTTTGTTTCTACAAGGAGTGGGAAATCTCATAGGGATTTCTTCCATTTCAAAGAAGAGTTTCTAAAGAGTTGTTTTTTTTTTTAAATCGGCCCTCTAGGCAGTCATAAGAGAAAAAAATCTGTAAATAATGCAAAGCAGACTCTTAAATAATAAACCAAAATTGAAAGTAATGTGGTAGTATAGAGGAAGAAAAGACTGTTTCTTATTTGAATGAGGAAGTAATGAACAAATTCAGCCAATCCTTTTCAACTTTTAATTATCTGGCTCGGGCTTCAGGTAGACTGCTGGCATGTGCTCCTACCTCAGCAAACAGGAGAACAAGCATCCTTCCTGTGGTGATCACGTGCTTAAACCTTTTTGCCAACTGCTGTTAGGTGCATCAGCTTAGGATAATTATCCTCAAACCAAAATTGCTGTTTTTGGTAGAAGTAACTTGGCATTCAGGTGGATAATTCTAAACTACACTCAAGAGATGGTTTCGTATTCTGTGGGAGCACTTTGTGACTAGTTAATCCCCCAAAGCAGCCCCATTGCATGCAGGGCCTGCTTAAAAGTTAATGTCCTGCCTTTATAGTGTTACAGCTCCTTTATGGTAGAGCCAGTCAGTAATTCCCACCCTCAGAATCCGCAAGGTCAGGGTCATCTCTTCTGTGCTTTTGGTGCCAAATGCTGAGCTTTCAATTAAATATTTCAAGCAATTGAACTGGTCTGAGGCTGTTTTCGGATAAGGTCTTAGCCCAACTTAATGCTTATATCCCACTTCTGTGTAAAGATGTACTGGCTTTAAGACACAACAGTGCTACTAGTCAAGTTTGTTAATTAAAAAACAAAAAGCAAAACGGCTTTCTCACCTATGTGGGTTTTTTTAAAGCATGTGAATCTCCTTTCAACAATTTCATCTTTTCGTGCATCAGACACTGAACAGAAATCTCAAATGCATATTATCTGCTATGTGTTTGAACTCGTGGATGTTTAAGCAAAATTACCTAAGAGATAAATAATCATTGGTTCCTATAAATTCACATGCAATGACCCTGACCTACATTGTATTAGGTCCTGGGAAGAAAGTCTGCTAAGAGGTGGTCCTGCTAGAGAGGAGTTCACATCTAGGTATAAATGGAACCCAGATAACATCTTTAGGTCATTCTGCTCTTTGAGGTCTCTGGAAGATTGACCTGAACCCTGTTCCATAAATACCCTTTATAATATTATTGTAAATTCCCAAGGGTTTATGTTCTTGGAGCCACCTCTGGCTTGGACTTTATATCCTTTTTTTGGATTCTTATTTTCCAGTCTCTACTTTTTGAAATGTCCTTTCTCTCCTTGATTTAACCCCTCTCAAAGCTACCAGGACCATAGCGATGGTTTGCGGGTCACCAGGGAGAGGTTAGTAAGTATATCACATACCAAATAACTTAAATGAGCATTTTAGGCCTTCTATGGAGTCCTTTTAGCAACGCTGCCACTTGATAGTGTCCCTGCAATCCTGGCCTCTTCCCATTGGCTGGCTCCTCTTTTCTGTCTCTTGTGTCATCTTACCCTTTTCTTCCCGCATTCGATTTAATCCTATCACCTCCTTATGAAATATATCTGGAACCTGACTAGTCTAAGCTATCACCTTCTCTCACCTAAATTTTTGCAATAGCTTTGTAACCTCAGGCTACTGTGAATACAGCAATCAGAATATTATCCTTTAAAAATGTAAAATAGATCCCATCACTGCTCAGAACCCTTTTGTGGTTTTCTACCTCACTTCATAAAATCCCAAGTCTTCACCAGGCCTTCCAGATCTATAAGAAAATCACTCTAATATCATGTCTACTGTTTTTACCCCAGCAGGCTGGTTTCTGTTTTTCTTTAAACATGTGGAGCACACTTTTGCCTCAGGGCCTTTGCAGTTGTCAACTATGCCTGGAACACTGTTTCCCCAGTATCCCATTCCATTCAGGTCTCTTTTCCAATGTCATTTTTTCAGTTAGGACATTTTCTAATCTCCTTCCTTATCTTACTTTCATCATGGCATTTATCATTATCTGGTATACTATATAATTTACTTGTTTCTTTATCCTCTTCTCTCCAGATCACTGGTTTGAAAACTATAGTATGTGTCAGAATCAGCTGGAGTGCTTGTCAAAGCACGTATTCCCGTGCCTCAACCCCAGAGTCTCCGATTCAATGATCTGGACTGGGGCTTGAGAATTTGCAATTCTAACAAGTTCCCAGCAACACTGATGCTGCTGATTTGTGAATCACACTTGAGAATCAGTGCACTAGAGCTACTCTGTCCAATACGGTGGCCACTCACCACATGTGTGTTTAAACTATTTAAATTTAAGTGAAATGAAAAATTCAGTTTGTTAGTCCACTAGCTCAGTGTATTTCAGATGCTCAGTAGCTACATGCAGTGAGTGGCCACAGTGTTGGACAGGACAGATACAGAGCATTTCTATCATTGCAGAAAGTTCTGTTGGACAGCCCTGCTCTAGAACATAAACTACATGAAGATGGATTTCTTTTTGGTTCCCCCGCTTCCCCCTGCCCAGAATTATATTCTCATATTTATATAGCTGGTCCACTTGGGCTTACTTTAGTGTAAGGAATAAGGTAGATACATAGCTTTTTTTTCCATCAGATTTTTCCCAATGCCAGTTACTGAACGTTCAGTTCTTTCCCCAGAAATTTGAAATATCATTATCATAGGCAGTATTAAGTCCCCATCTGTATTTTTTTCTGTTAGAGAACTTTCTGGTCTTTTGCATTTATCTGCCTGGGAATAGGAATATTTTCCAGACAAAATTGGCTTCTGGAATTATTGAATAAAAAGTTGAACCTGTAATTATAGAATGAGAGAATAAGGTTATAAAGAAGATCTGTAACTTTTACTTGCCTTTCCAAGAGTCGTTTATTAGAAGACATTTAGGCAGTGAGTTCAAAGGTTCTAGTCAGCATGCAACGTTTTGGCTACAAAAAAAGTATAGTATAGTATACTATATATACTATAGTGTGCAAAGATTATAGATGACCATATTGACTAAAGGAATAGGCCATAATTATAATATTCCTGGCCCATTATCCATCACCTTTATTAAATTAGAAAATTTATATATCACAGATAGAAATACAGTAATTCATTAAGGCATATCAGAAGGTTTAAATAAGAGTGTCAAATTGCTATTATCTTTAAAAAATTTTTAAGTATCTTTTTCCTTAAAGGTTTATATGTTTGTACATAAAGGGATGAAAAATTGTAGCACAAAAATAGGGATTAACAAAACAAAACTTTAAACTAATCACTATTTTTGTCTTGTTAACTTTTAGCGTATATTTCCGGCAGAGACTCTAAAGAACTGTACATTTAAGAAAGTAAAAGATGTTTGAAGTGTAAAGTTTAGAATTTTTCCATGAATTAGTTGGCACGTTTATATATAGAGAGAAAGAGAAATATAATCTGAACGTAGCACCATTTACTCATAGACCACAGTGGACAGCTCTCCATTTAGTTGGCAGTGAAAATTCTCTCCTCTTCCAGCTTAACTGTATTTGTAATTATATTGTATTTTTCTAGGCATTACCTAATCCTTCTTAAGTTTATTTACTATCAGGGAAAGAAGTACCATTTTCCAAATCTAGAATCGGTACGTGGAATCAAATTGCTATCATAGAGTACTATGTTACGAAAAAATGAACTTCAACAATACCATTATGTTAGTTTTTCTCTCAATGAAATTAAATATGTACTATCCAAAGCCAAAATTTGGGAAATTATAGAAAATTTATGTATGAACATACTAGATAGCTCAAGAGAAGGACATAAAACTCCTAAATATTACTGTGCAAGCATTTAATAAAGATATGGGATATGTATTTTGGGTATTGAAACATATTCCAGAGAACATTTTTTTTACTGAGGGACTTAGTCTTTTATTTATTTATTTTTCTTGGTATATGTATAATGGGTACAGCTTGTATGTGGGAGAGAGAAGGGAGGTGAGTGTACTATTATGAAACATACCTCTTTTTCCGAAATCAACTGGAATGGCTTAAGAATGGGCAACAACCGTAGAAGGTGAGGGTGAGGTAGGGTCTGAATCCAGGGGATGGTTTGAAAATCTATATAAAGTGTTTGACCTCAAGACCACACAGTGCCAGACAACTAATCCTTCCCCAGCAGGACACTGCCTGTCTGAATGTTGAACCAGACAGGCTACCTACCTGGGAGTTCCACTTAGGAGACTGGGAATGAGGTGCATATGAAAACAGATTACTAAATTAAAAATAGCATGCTGAACAGTGAGATTTTTAGCCTCTGTCAACTTTCTAAAAAACTGGTAGCTGGGTTCATATATCTACTCAAGAAATTGGAGAATTATTTTTTATTGATAGTTATACCTCCCATTGGAAAAAAAAAAATAGCTGGCCGCCTGATTACCCTCAAATGAAGCCCATCAACCTATATACCTCAGTTCATGAAAATAGGACTTTTACACAGTGTTTTAGTGCCTCAGTCTTAAATACAATCTAATAGCTTAGGATCTCCAGATGTTTGAGGAAAGCACATAATACAAAAGATTTTTTGGCGTGCTTTCCTTAAAGGCTGACAGTTAAGAAAGAATTGGAGCAGAAACTAACACCCCATTGTAAAGCAATTATACTACAATAAAGATGTTAAAAAAAAAAAAGAAAAGAAAAAGAATTGGAGACCACACTGTTCTGTTGATGCTGTGAATGGAAACAAAAGTCTGTGTCAACAGTTGGCGTCTGTGGAAAGGGAAGCAAAAAATTAAGAAGTGTCTCTGAATCTCAGGTTGGATTAACAATTCCCTATAGAGATAGGTTATGTATTACCATTAGTGTTTAACACTTAATCACTATTTAAAATTATCTCATACATTTACTTGGTTATTTTTTCATTGTCTAGCACAAGAGTCCATAAACTTTTTCTGTCAAGACCCAGATAGTAAAAATATTAGGTTTTGTGGGCCGTAAAGTTTCAGTCACATCTACTCGAATCTGCCGTTGTAACACAAAAGAAGCCCTAGATATTATGTCAACAAATGAGCACAGCTGTGTGCCAGTAAACCTTTATTTACAAAAAACAGGCTGTGGGCCCACTTTGACCTGCAGACTGTGGTTTGCTGACATTTGGTCTAGTCCATCTAGCAGAGTATTAGATCTATGAGAGAAGGTATGCCATAACAGTTGTACCATGTCTCCAGTGCCTAGAAAATATTAAATGCTGTTTGAATGAATTAAGAAATCTGTACGACACTCTTCTTTAGGGTTTGTGGGCTTCCTCATGTAGATTCTTTCTATGCTTTCTAAAGCCCAAAGGGTGAGAATACTTTATGCTTATGAGAACCAGTTTATAAGCTAAAGATTGCTCATATTCCAAATGACATTGTAAAGAAGCATCGGATAAGGAAGGGCTTTTCCTTCTACTGAAATCTATGATATGAAGACAAGTTGGCAGATAAAATATACAGAATTTTTAAACCAACACAAGGATCCAAGCTCTCTTGAATACTATTCAGAAGTTTTAAACTATTATAATTTTGTCTGCTTAAATATCTTGTAGTTAGATTTTTAAGCTGCTTTCACAAATAGTATTTTGCAGCCTTGTTTTATCTACTGAGGACAAGAGGCCCTAGGAAAAATGCTTGAAACAATAAATGTAACAGTTAATGAAATTGTTCTATGATCAGCATTACTCTTGTTTTACAGTAAACCTGTGATGGACTTGTTGATATTCCTCTGTGCACAGTATCACTTAAATCCATCAAGTCACACAATTGATCTGCTGTCAGCTGAAAAGAACCCCATTAAATTTAAGCCAAACACACCAATAGGAATGTTGGAGGTAGAAAAAGTAATTTTAAAGCCAAAAATTTTGGATAAGAAAAAACCTACACCTATAATACCAGAGGTAAGATTTTCACTGTAAATTTGGTGTCTTACAGCTAAAATACTAAGTTGATTTTTTTAGTCATTATCTGCAGCTCATTGCAAATGAAACAAAATTGCCTTTCCTGGTCAAATTCGATGTAAATGTGGCTATTGTGTTTTCCTGGGCCACTTTGTTTACAATTCACTTAGTTGTTTATCCTTGGATTAACTAGAATTTGGGGAATACTTCAGATTTTAGATGCTCTAAAGTGACCTATATGATAGTATCAGAATCTGACAATTATGACTATATTTTAAGCTACTCTTTTAAAAAGTTTATATTAAAAAAAGGTTTTATACTCTTTTAATACAAATTCCTTTAAGAATTTATTAAAATAATTTTTTGGCTTCTCTGTACTTGGTAAGCCGTAGTTGTAATTTATTTAAATTATTGTTAATTTGAGCTACATGATGGCTCAGTTTTCTGTGATGTATGAATTTTAAGCAAAAATTTTTAACCACAGTGATTCTAATATCAATTCTCCTTTATAAAATTGTTCTTTTTCTGTAAGCAACAGGGGTAGAAGTTTATGGGTTTCTAGAAATACTCTTTCATTAGGAATGATATTAACCATTTTTAACTTCACAAAATATATAAAGGTTTACATATTAAATTAGTAGTCATTTACATATGACTTGAGTAATACATTCTCATATTTTCTTCAAAAAATTAACTTTTTTGGACAATACTAAAACATTTGCTTTCTATAAAATATGAATATTAAATATTCACCAGGATATTGGGCTATTTTCTAGCAAGATATACATGCTACTTATCTAAATGGAAATAGTATTATTTATGCTATAACATGGGACTATATATGGTATTTTAGTTTTATGAATACATGTTAAACTTTGAAGATCTGCAATCTGTAGGTTTCACTTAAGATGGTCACGTTTCTAAATTCCATTTACATATAGAATTTAATTCAGTTACATTAAAATGTGGAGATGCTTAAAATCTTCTCAATAATTTTGAATTAGCAGTATTAAATATTTAAATGAGGACTATTATAATATTCTTTACTAATATATTAAAATTAACCAAAGTAGTAATAATAATAGTGACAACAACGATAGGTAGTCACAATAGTTAATGTTTACTTATTGATAATTTACAATGTGCCAGACACTGTGTTAAGCTCTTTATAATGGATTAACTCGTTTATCTTACCTCAAATAAGAGAAGTTCAAAAATGTTAATGTCTTAATTAAAATATCCCTGTTTTTTTCATTGAGACAACTGACCATTAGAAAGATAAATATTTCTCAACTAAAAAAAATAGAATAAAACATATATAATTCTATTATTATGTATGTTTGCTAATTTTTTTTGTTTGTTTGTTTTGGTTTTTTTTTTTGGGTTCGCGGGCCTCTCACTGTTGTGGCCTCTCCCGTTGCGGAGCACAGGCTCCGGACGCGCAGGCTCAGCGGCCATGGCTCACAGGCCCAGCCGCTCCGCGGCATGTGGGATCTTCCCGGACCGGGGCACGAACCCGTGTCCCCTCCATCGGCAGGCGGACTCTCAACCACTGCGCCACCAGGGAAGCCCTGTTTGCTAATTATAAAGTAAATATTATATGGAATAAAGCAAAAACATCTGTAGGACTAGATATGAGGCTTTTATGTTTCTTTTTGGATTTAAATCTACTTAATACTTTACAAGAGTTATGAATTTAATCTAGATTACTTAATAAGCAAACTATTTCTAAGAATCTGGTTTGGATTTAGGAAGTAACATTAATCAAAAAGAAAATTTTACAACAAAGTAGAAAAACACTGTTTATCATACCAATATATAATTGTAGATTATCTCATTGTTCTAGATGTCATTGTAGAAAGTTTGTTTCAGTAAATCATGGTATAACTCTGGCTTTAATCTGTGTTTCAGAAAACTGTGAGAGTAGTGATCAATTTTAAGAAAACGCAGAAGACAATAGTGAGAGTTAGCCCACATGCACCACTTGAAGAACTTGCCCCTGTTATATGCAGCAAATGTGAGTTTGATCCATTACATACACTATTATTGAAGGACTATCAGTCTCAGGAGTCCCTCGACTTGACAAAATCTCTTAATGAGCTGGGACTAAGAGAATTATATGCCATGGATGTCAGCAGAGGTAAGTAGACTTTTCATGTTATTCATTTGGTGCATATATGTGCATGTTTTGTGTTTATGTGTAAGTGTTCTCAAGTTCATAATGGCACGTTAATGGATCCTGTAGTAAAGTCAATACATGTCACTGGGAATAAGAAGAGAAAACTAAATGTAGTAAAATTTAACTTGAGTTCAGTTATTCAAATTGGAATAAAAACACGTCTTTCTTAGCTGTCATCCACATCTTACACCTTTCCATCTACCTATGAATATTTGGGCTGTAATTTAACTTAATTCTTTGTGGTTTTAAGATTTAAACAGAAAATTAAAGTTTACATGTAAAGTCGTTGTTCTAAAGAAGTGTGAATTACAATAGACTCACCATGGATTCGTCTGAGTCTTAATTATCTTTCAAATTTGGGAGTTTCTTGACAAATTTTTTTCTAAGTTCAGCACCCAAAATCAACTGGCTTATAAAATGAATCAGTCTGCTTACAAAAACCTTCTAAATAGGAATAGCTTAGAGTGTAAATCTATAGAAATAATGTATTAAAATTTGGAGATTTTAGATAATGTTGGTTTCTATGATGTCTGATAGGTAAATGAAAGTTTATTCAACACAAATCTGTGTTATTAGTAGAAATAAAAGTTTAGTGAAGAATGATTACTTACATCCGCTGTGTATAGAGAACTTTATCAAACTTTATCCTGAGATTGTGGCTTTAAATAATCCATAAATGACTATTTCAACTCAGTGATGTTTTATACTTGAACAAACATTATCTTTTCAGCCAATTTACCCTCTTTTACCCCCTCCTTCTGTAGCCACTTCTGTTACTGCCTTCAATAAGTCATCTTTCCAAGGTAAGACACATGAATCAGTAGAAACAGATTATAATATGAAATCTCTATTTCTATTGGGTAAATTGAAAACAAGATTATAATATGAAATCTCTATTTCTATTGGGTAAATTGAAAACAAGCTGCTAATTTTACCTGTTTTCTTATCATTACTAATATGTACATTCTGTAAAAGATTTTAATTTAGAAAGTCTTTGGGTTTTATTTCCTGAAAAATAGTTTAAAGCCCCCTACCTTGATTTCTGAATTTAATTTCAGTAATTACATTTCAATAATTGTTTGAAAATTAATATCATCTTAAGAATAACAAAAACATATTCTTGACTCTCAGACAGAAAATGATGTTGCTACGATCTTTATTGTGTACATATACTGATAACTTGGTGGTTCCATGGAAGAGTTTCAGATTATTTCTTTTGAAACAGTTATTCAGAATTATAAGGGTATATTCATCATAGGAAATGTTTGCAACCATTAAATTGTTTGTGAATATTTTGTAATAACATGGAAAGTGCTTATGCTAAAATCAGCTTTTAAAGCTTTTTAAATGTTTAATACAGTATGTTTTAAAAAAAGCTTTTACATGAAATTTCTGAAAAGAAATACAAAAAAAATTTAAGAGTTGATACCTTTAGGTGGTAGGGCTGTGGGTGAATTTTTTTCATCCTCCTTTTCTTTATTTTTTTTAAAGTTTATTTTATTTAAAAAAATTTTTGATTTACAAGGTTGTGTTAGTTTCAGGTGTACAGCAAAGTGAATCAGTTATACATATATCCACTCTTTTTTAGATTCTTTTCCCATATAGGTCATTACAGAGTATTGAGTGTAGTTCCCTGTGCTATACAGTAGGTCTATTTTATATATATCCTTCTTTTCTTTATATTATAGAATTTTTTAATGGAAATGTATTACTTTCATAGAGGAAAACTTTATTAAAAATTAGCCATTAATAATAAAGTCTGGAAATCTGTTTCCCCATTAAAAAAGGATAGGCTCAGATAATTGATTACTATAATAATTACCCCCTACTAAAAAAAAAATAAAGTGTACACAGTATACATTATTGGATTATTGGAATCTTCTTTTTTTACCACTTCCAATTTTTTTTATAACACAATGAGCCTCGCAATTCCAAGAATTAAGCCCACATAAGTAATAGTGTGATTATTTTTAGCGGCTGTCATGAAGACTAGCCTAATCAAAGGAGTTGAAAATTCTTATGTTTGCAAAGTATATACCGGCTAATAATCAGAAGATAGGCATGTTAATTCTGACACTACATTAGCTTTCAAGCTCATTGGCAAACTGATAGGGCAAATGCTTTATTTGTGTGGATCTCACCTTCCACTTCTATAATAATCTAGAGGTAGGAAAAAGTGTCCTCTGGTTCTTCCAGCAACAGCATTCTGTTACTTGTACTTGGCTTTTGCTTCTAACTTTGCCAGTCTCTACATACATAACCGAAAGCAAATTCCATAATCTTGTTGGCCTCAGTTTGAAGGTGTTGAATGCATTGATTTCTAATATCCGCTCCAGCTAAAAGAAAGTATGTGGTTTATGCAGAGTATTAAATGTTGTGAACATAATCTTAAGAGATTGTAACAGGAAAATGTAAAAAAAGCTCCTTTTACAGTGTCAAAATCTACAGGGTCAATCCAAATGTTGTAAATGCTCCTGCCTCCTTTTTTTGTCCGATATTATCAGAAGGCTTAGAACTTTGTGTGCAATTATTTACAGCCTCTCTTTGGGAAATAGGAAACTACAGTATTTGAGTTGCTTTTCTAAGTAAGCTCAACTCCTTGTCTTAGTGTTTAACTCTGACTTGTAGTGATCCCTGAAAGTGAGCTTTAGGTGAAGACTTAGGAGTTAACCAGAGTAGAGGATGCCCAGATGCCTGGAAATTGCTTTACCAAAAATAACTACATGAGTACTCTGGTTATAGTTATTGTACTGCACCACCATGTGAACTTTCTGTTTACTGTTCCAACTAAATTTAATTGTATATCTACATTCAATTAGTGGAGGAGTCTATCTTAAAATGAAATAGTAGCATTTCTTAAAAAAAAAAAGTCAGAGGTATTACACATCATCTTTAAATGGATACTGGATTCAGTTCTACTATTTAATGTCTGTTTTTCTTGGTGCAAGTTATTCAGACTTTCTAGTCACCATCACTAAGGTCTCAGATGTGTAATGAGATAGTACCATCTACTTCCAATTCTTTACATTCCCTAACTTATAAAAAGAAATCAGAATAATAACTTGTGACACCTACCTCACAGGATTGTTCTAAAGAGTGAGTTAGGCTTGTGAAAAAATCTTTAACCACAAAGTGCTGTCCACATGTCTATTACTATTAGTTGTTAGCATTGTCAGCATTGTATAGCATGCGTAGTGCTTATTTAATATTTGAAGCGTCAGATTTATGAAGTTATAATCTGTGAAATATAGTTCTCCTTTAGTGTCTTATTGAGGAAAATTGCATTAATGTATTTATTGGTGTTAACTATGTTTGCTTCCATGGAATAACTCCTACTTTGTCATAATTTATTTAATTTTTTAAACATTTCCTTTAAATAAAAAGACTATACATTTACTCCTAAGAAAGGGCTATGTATTTGAGACTTTACATTGAGCTGTAAGTTCTGCTACAGATATATCCCACAAATGTCAATATATAGTACTTTGTCTCCAGTGTCACTGAAATTATACTGTGGTTTACCATAAAACCCATATGTGTTTCATAGGAGAAATCTTTTCAAAATTTATAAATCCCTACTCCTGTGTGTCTCTCTCTCTTTAAAATTTGCAACTTATCTGTTGAAGAAACCAGGTCATTTGTCTTATGGTGTTTCCCACATTCAGAATTTTGCTGATTGCATCCTGTGGTGCCACTTAACATGTTTCTTTATCCTCTGCTTCCTGTAAATTGATTGTTAAATTTAGAGACTTGATCAGATTTGGGTGAGATATTTTTGGTAAGAATATTTCATGGATGGTATTGTGTATTTCCATTAACAGACCTGTAATAACAAGTTATCTTTTTTTGATGTTAGCCATCAATAATCTTTGCTTATGTCTTTTTTTTTAACTGTAGTTGATTTACAATGTTGTGTTAATATCTGCTGTACAGCAAAGTGATTCAGTTATACGTATACATACATTCTTTTTTATATTCTTTTCCATTATGGTTTATCACAAGATATTAAATATAGTTCCCTGTGCTATACAGTAGGACCTTGTTGTTTATCCATTTTATATATAATAGTTTGCATCTACTGACTCCAAACTCCCAGTCCATCCCTCCCCTTCCCCACCCCCATCTTAGCAACCACAAGTCTGTTCTCTATGTCTGTGAGGCTGCTTCTGTTTCATAGGTGGATTCATTTGTGTCATATTTTAGATTCCACATATAAGTGATATCATATGGTATTTGTCTCTCTCTTCCTCACTTACTTCACTTAGTATTATAATCTCTAGGTCCATCCATGTTGCTGCAAATGGCATTGTTTCATTCTTTTTATGGTCGAGTAGTATTCCATTGTATATATGTACCACATCTTCTTTATCCGTTCATCTGTTGATGGACATTTAAGATGTTTGCATCTTTTGGATATTGTGAATAGTGCTGCTGAGAACATCAGTGCCAATGTCTTGGTTAATTAGGAGTTAGAAAATAAATATAATCTGTTACAAATATTCCTTTAATTATCAGTTGAGATATTTCTAAAAAAGAAGATTTCCCTATGTCAGCTATTTGTCTACCTAGATAGAGTTCATTCAGAAAAGAGAGGATAAAAGTGTGATTCTTTCCCTTAATCAATTTTTAAAACAATGGACAGTGAGAATCAGGTTTTTTTTTTTAAGCATCATTATGAATTCATGAAGTTAAACATATGTGCTATGTTTTAATTTATTGAGATATTCTTATGATGCCCAAATTGTCCTGACTTTGGCCAGGAGAAACCATATCACGTCGGCTCCTGAGATGGTCCCTTTTAGTGGGAAATGGTATTTAGAGACAGTCTGGGCAAGGGTGACTCAGCACTACTGGGTTTGTCATTGTTTTTGGCCCTTTCAGTTGACATTAGGAAACACTTTTTAGAAAATGAAATATTACCTATACAACTTTGAGGTTTGACGTTTGCCATTCTGCTTAAATTGTGGTTTAATTTCGGCACTATTGACATTTTGGGCCAGATAATTCTTTGTTCCGGGGGGCTGTCTTGTGCATTGTAGTTTGTTTAGCAGCATCACTAGCCTGTACCCAGTATATGCCAGTAGCACATTCTCTTCACCCTTCCTCCAGTTGTGACAACCGAAATTGTCCCTAGGTTTTGTTAAACGTCTTTGGCGGGATGTGCGTGTGTGTGCGCGCAAAATCACCACCAGTTCAGAACCACTGTATTAAAGAAGTAAAGTTTTTAAAACATTTAACAGAGTGCTGAGTAATTATAATGAATCATGTTTTGGAGAATTAAATATTTCAGAATAGTTTAGCTCTGAGACAAAATATATAATTCAAAATCAACAAAGGGACAAACTGTATGATAGCAACTTCACATCTCATTTAATTCGAAGTGTCCTTTTTACTTCTGAAATGTTGGTAGTTATGGATAAAACACAGACTCTTGAGTCGCTTCAGTTTCCTCTGCTGTGGAACAGGAACAATAATACTAAATTTGCTGGTTGCTTTGAGAATTAATTAAAATATGAGGTGCTGAGCAGAGTGCATGGTTCATAGTAGAGCATAATTAGTAGCTTTTATCATTAGATAAAGTTATCAAGGGAAAGTAATTGAGGGATAGTTCACCTCGGAGGTGAACATATAACCCCTCAAGCAAAAGTAAGGTGCTTTTCTTCTATTTTAGAGACCTGCCAAATATCACAAAACCTAGACCTTATGAAGGATAAAGAAAATAAAGGGTTTTTCAGCCTTTTTCAACGCAGTAAGAAAAAGCGGGAGCAAGTACGTATTTTCTTATGTAGCATTTTGTAAGATTCTTCTACTCTGTTTTTAAGTGCACGTGCTTTTCGTCTTGGAATTACCTGTAGATTTTGCTTTTTCATTCTTTATTAGACCGCCAGTGCCCCTGCAACTCCTCTAGTAAGTAAGCATCGTTCAGCTTTTACGAGGAGCAATACCATGACCAAACAGTATATTTCAAACACCCTGCCATCGGATGCACCCAAGAAGAGGCGTGCTCCACTGCCTCCAATGCCAGGGTCTCAGAGAGCCCCCCAGGACCTTGCTCACATCCAGGAGAGGCCAGCTTCTTGTGTGGTGAAATCCACAAGTCTGGATGAAACAGAGGAGGTACGTAAATTGGTTTTGTTTTTTATTTTTAGGATGGGGCAGGGGACCATCCATTTTTCCTCTTAACTAACTTGTCCTTTCCCACATAGGCTGCTAACAGTAACAGTTACTAATCTGTAATAAGATGAACAACTAGTTACTAATAACATTGGTACTGTGAAGAGATTCTATATGTAGAGTTCTGCAGTGCACTAAAGAATAAATATGTCAGTTTTAAGTAGCTTTTATATACAAGCAAATAAATCATCCATAAACCTTAAAGCCGTGGTTTATTAAGGCCCAACTGGAGGTTCTTGCATGATGCATGTATTAGGAATGGAAATACTTTTTTTTTTTCTTTTTTTTTTCTGTACGCGGGCCTCTCACTGTTGTGGCCTCTCCCGCTGCGGAGCACAGGCTCCGGACGCGCAGGCTCAGCGGCCATGGCTCATGGGCCCAGCCGCTCCGCGGAATGTGGGATCTTCCCGGACCGGGGCACGAACCTGTGTCCCCTGCATCAGCAGGCGGACTCTCAACCACTGCGCCACCAGGGAAGCCCGAAATACATATTTTTGAACAGTTTTTTTTTTTAAACAGCAACAAATTTTTATGTTGCATTCGTGGGTTTCTAACTAGATATAGTCAGGTCTTGACCAGACTCTGAGATTCTCAGGGGAGAAATCCTTGTGTCTACCTGATACATAAATACTCTATAATAAAAAATAGTCTTTATATAGCATATATTGTAGTTACTATCATATACTTTTATGTTCAAGGCACTGTTCTAGGTGTACCTTTTTCTTAAACATTCTCACTATTGCTCTCTTTAATCCCAAATTTTCCTGCAGCATGCTGTTTTGTAGAAATCCATTTGCGAACAAGTTTTCATGCCTATGAAGTCTGTACATTCCTTGCTTTATTCAGGTGAATTACAAGCGAAGTTTTAAGTAAATGTGATTGAACATGAGACCGTACATTTTGTTGCTTGTGATCAAATGATTTAAGTAACTGTGAGAGCAAATTTTATTTTGAGGTATTTGAGAAACCGAGAAGTTTTCTTGTATCTAGTTGAAGGGTTTTATTTCCCCCTTGGAAGCTTAGTAAATTCAATGCTCAAGTAAATGAACACTTCTCAACCAACTAATAAACATTTCTGTACTTCCTTAACCTTAGAAAAATTTTAACTATAGTTTTTAATTGTAATTGATAAGCTCTCATATGTGTCTTTAGAAAGCAGCAACTGGATTAGATAGAAATGAGCATAAAAAATGTTGGAACTCGGTAGTTATTTGG
Organism: Lagenorhynchus albirostris; assembly: GCF_949774975.1. NCBI lineage: Eukaryota > Metazoa > Chordata > Mammalia > Artiodactyla > Delphinidae > Lagenorhynchus > Lagenorhynchus albirostris. The sequence goes on from NC_083100.1 coordinate 66,989,892, forward strand.
AAAATCGTCTATTAAACTGTCTTCTTATTTCTGTAAGGGTCTCTTGTCTAATGGTTGTGGTATAAAATCTCACCTTGCCCATCAGGAGGATAGTTATTTTTTCAAATGATAGAATCATTTACTACAGAATTTTCCAGGGTAACTGCTTGGTGGTTGGATTCAGCCTTAAAAAGCATGTGGGAGTGCTGTAGTCAGGCAAGAGGAATCCCGTTGAAAGATGCGGTGAGTGTCAGGGCTGTGGCAAGTCTGGGCATGCGCAAGAAACAGAGCTTGAGCGAGGAGAGAGGCAGGGACCAAATCAGGGTCCCAGAGACCTCATTTTGTGGCCATAACTAGTTTGCATTTCTTCATAGTGAATCATTTAAAAGGTAGCACTTTCAGGATTGTTTTATATTTTTAATTACCATAAAACCGTACTGTAAGAGTATAACTTATCATACTCATGAGTGGTTACCAAAGTCTGTCTTCTTCTTTATATAGAAATACATCTTAGCCCCTGCTCACAAACCTTTATTCCAGATGACTTCATCCAATCTATTCCAGTAAATGTCCTTTGTGTTGGGAGCCTGAAGAGGTCTACGTTGTCTTTCTAACAGTCAGCTTCTTAAAATTCTAGGCCATGCTACTGGTGACCTCGACAAAAGCCATTTCTTTTGATTCCCACTCTCTGCTCTATGACCAGTTGATGCCCCCGTGTTAAGGACTAATTTTTTTTTTTTTTTAGTATGTTGCCTTTGGCAAACTAGACATCTTTATATAATTTTCTAGTTATTTTTTCCTTTGATCTGGACATGTGGATAGTTCTTTGATGTATTATTTAGTAGGACCCTGGAATTATTTGTTTTTCCCTAGTGAAGCTGAAGAACCACTTTTTAAAATTTATTCATTAAAAAAATTCTTAACAAGCTGTGGTTCTGTTTGTGATTGTGTGTTTGTGGGTATGTGTACATGTACATGTGTATGCTCATATGAATTCTTCCCTTCCCGGGCATCCCAGCACTTATTTTCTTAAGTTCTTTGCCATATTTGATGGAATAGATCACCCTTCGGTCTTGATTTTTCTTTCTTCCTTTTTTTTTTTTTTTTTTTGGTGCAGGGGGGGCCTGTGCCATGTGGCATATGGGATCTTAGTTCCCTGACCAGGGATCGAACCTACAGTAGAAGCATGGAGTCTTAACCAGTGGACCACCAGGGAAGTCCTTTCTCTCTTCCTTGGTCCTAATTCTCTTCTTATATCTCAGCTCTCTTCTATTTTTTTTTTTGCCACCACCTCCTTTACCCATTTTCTGAATTTGGAGGTACCTGAATCCACGGTATTAGCCTCTATTTACTCTTTCAGAGAAAACATCTATTCTTTGTTGAGTTTTTTGTTGTAGTGTTTTGAATAGTGTCCCCCCAAAAGATACATCCAAGTCAAGGATCTAGAGATGAGATAATCCTGGACTTAAGTTGGGCTCAAATCCAATGACTGGTGTTGGTATAAGAGGGGAGACATGGGCACAAAGACACAAAGGAGTAGGCCATGTGATGACAGAGACGGAGACTGCAGTAGTGCTGCCACAAGCCAAAGAATGCCAGGAGCCACCAGAAGCTGGAGGAGGCAAGGAAGGATTCTCCCCCAGTGCCTTCTGAGGGCTATGGCCCTGCTGACACCTTGATTTCAGGCTACTAGCTTCCAGAACTATGGTGGAATAAACTTCTGTTGTTTGAAGTTGCCCAGTCATGGCGATTTGTTACAGCAGCCCTATGAAATGAATACGTCAGCTTTGTATTCCAGCCCCAATATTGTTCCCCTTGCAGTTTGAACTCACGTTGCTTATTGACTCATCACTACCTGGAAATCAACGTATTTAAAATCAACCTCACTCTCAGATTGAAAAGCTCAAGATCATCTTTGATGTTCTTTATTTTTCTTTTCACATCCAATTAGTGACCAACCCTTCATTCAGTCTCCCTTCACAATATCTCCTTGTCCCTTTCTTCCATTCCCTCTGCTAAAAACATGCCTCAGGGAAATCCAGGGCCCGGAGGGTAAGGAGAAGGTCAGGACTTAACTTGTCTTGCCCCTTCTTGTCTTCAGAAGACAAAGAATGTGGCAAGCTGCCACATTTATATTTCATAATTGTCACTTCCCAGTTCAGAAACTTTGCATAGCTGGCTGTTATTTTCTAGGCATTCAAGGTCCTCTACCAGCATAACAATTTGGTGGGTATGAAGGGCTGTGCTTTCCTCCCTTCCTCCCTTCCTCCCTTCCTTCCTTTCTCTCTTTCTTCCTTCCTTCCTTCCTTCCTTCCCCCCTTCCTTCCCCCCTCCCTCCCTCTCTCCCTCCCTCCTCCCCTCCCTTTCTCTCTTTATTTCTAGCTGTATTTACATATAATTGACAAATAAAATTGTAAGCTATTTGAAGTACACATTGTGGTAATTTGAAATACATTGTGAAAAAATTCCCACTATCTATTTAATTAACATATCCATCACTTCACATATTATCTTTTTTTTTTGGTAAGAATATTAAAGTTCTACTCTCTTAGCGAATTTCAATTATATAATACAATGTTGTCAACTATAGCCACTATGTTTTACATTAGATCCTCAGACCTTATTCATCTTATAGCTGAAAGTTTGTCCTCTTTTACCAATTGCTATTTCCCCTACCGCCTAGCCCCAGGCCACCTTTTCTACTCTCTGTTTCTATGAGTTTGATTTTTTTAGATTCCACATATAAGTGATACCATGCAGTATTTGCCATTCTTTGTCTGGCTTATTTCATTTAGTGTAATGCCTTCAGGGTCCATCCATGTTGTCACAAAGGGCAGGATTTCCTTCCTTCTCATGGATGAATGATATTCCTCTGTGTGTGAGTGTGTGCACACGTGTGTATCACATATATTTATTTTTTTAACATATCACATCTTCTTTGTCCATTCATCCATACATGGACACTTTGGTTGTTTCTATATCTTGGCTATTGTGAATAATGGTTCAGCAAACATGGGAGTGCAGGTATCTTTTCAGTATCCTATTTTTATTTCCTTTGGATACATACCCAGAAGCGCAATTCCTGGATCATGTGGTAGCTCTATTTTTAATTATTTGATGGACCTCCATACTGTTTTCCATAGTGGCTGCACCAATTTACATCCCCACCAAGAGTGCACAGGGATCCCCTTTTCTCCACATTCTGCCAGCACGAAGCTCTTATATTCTTTTTTTTTCCGTAGCTCTTATATTCTTGATGACAGCCATTCTAACAGGTATGAGGTGGTATCTTAATGTAATTTTGATTTGTGCTTCCCTGATGATTAATGATGTTAAACACCATTTCATGTACCTATTGACCATTTGTAAATCTTCTTTGGAAAAATATTTATTCAGTTCCTCTGCCCATTTTTTAATTGCATTTTTTTTTTTTTTTTGGCTATTGAGTTGTGTGAGTTCTTTATATATTTTGGATATTAGCCCCTTATCAGATGGAGTGATCGTACTTTCTCTGAATTTGTCTCTCTTGTGCCTTTTTATTTTGTTTTAATTTATGTATATGTGCAGATAGTATATTCATATGATATATATTTCTAAAGATAAAAAGGAAAATACAGTGAAAATTCTCCTTTCCTACCCTGCCGCTAGCCAAATTCTTATGCCCAGAGGCAACCACTAACAGTTTCTTGTATATTCTTCCAGACATAATCTGTATATACTCAAGCCAATATTCAACCTACACATGATTTTTTCTCAGATGGTCACATGTTACATGCATTACGTTATACCTCACTTTTTGATACTGAATGATATATTTTTGATATCAGTACATAAAGGGCTTCCCTTTTTAAAAGCTGCACAATAAATATTCCATTGATGGATATAACATGTTATGGGGTGGGTACCCCATCCTCTAAACATAAACATTAAGGTTATTTTATTGTTTAAAGCTTATAGCATGGTTAAATTTCCCCCCTTTTTTTCTTCCAAACCAGAGGGTGGGAATTGTGTTTCACAGAGAAATTCTGTAACATAGTAGGTGTTCAAGAGAATTGATAAGTAAACTTTTAACCACAGCTTTCACACAGTCAGGTATAGTATTGATATATACAATGAGAATGTCTGTCCAATAAAATTTTAGTATTTCATGTGTAGATCTGGTAAATTTTCAGAAGTACTTGGATAACTTAAAAATTGCTTACATTTACTTTTATAGTAATTGGCCCAAGTAATTCTTGGCAATATTCTTCTTAAGCTTTTACAAAAAAGCCAGAATTTTGGCAAGGTTGTATTGAAAGCTTAAGGACTAATAACTAAAAGGTAGTGTGCATTACATAAGGCATATAAATAAAATTGAGCCCCGAATTGAAATTTTTTATAGTGTTAGATGAAAATATTCAGGAAACTCAGCAAAACATAAGTTTATAGATGAATTTTACTTATTTTACTGTTTGCTTCTTTTAAATTTAAAATCAAAGAGTCATTATCACTATAGACATTTTATATCTATTTTAACAATTTCATTTTGAATTTGAAATTTTAAAAAGGCACTATTTTTACTGATTAAAAGTAATGCCAAGCTGGGAAAGAAATTACTGGAAAAAACCACGGCAAAATCATTTCCAAGTCCATGAAGAATTTTGGATATATCTTTATCCTGTAATTTTTATTGTTTAGGTGGTAAGATAAACCACAAGGGTGCGCTGTTTAACAGAACTACCGCATTTTGATTTTTCCAATTTTTTTTTCCCCCAAAGAGTCCTTTGAATAAAGCAGAAAGAAAATATTGGAAATAGTTACATTATATTAGAAATAGCAAATGCTTATCTCTTGTGGGTGAAGTGCCTGAAAACAGAGCTGGAGAGATAAATAACAGTAATGCATAACAAAGTGATTTATAATTAGCACAGTTTTATTCATTTTGAGCTTTTATCTTAATTTTCTTTTAAGTAATCATTGATATTATATTTGCCTTAGGCTTACAGATAAGTCAGTCTATCTGTAGCTTGGAAAAAATATTATCAACCACATCTATTTTATGCTTTTTGGCTGTCTATATTTAATAATTTGCCTCTTTCCTCTAAGGCATTTCTCAATACTGGCAAATTAAGGTATTCGGATAGTGATTTTGGAGCATCAACTGAAAATATTCACATAAAAGGCTGTTGATTTTCTGAGCTAATTTTGGCAACCGATTGTGCAGTTTCCAAAGAGGATTCAGTGATGATCCCAGTTAGTAAGATAATTTATCTTAACCTTTTTGGGGAACATTTCTGCATCTAAACTTCTATCCACCTAAAGAATATATTTTAAAGACTACATAGTTTGCTGTCATTGCTACAGTGTCCTTTGCATGTCCCTGAATCTCCCTGTACTCTTTTCACATGGTTTCAGGTCTCGTGTCATTTTCTTTGTAAAGGTGAAATACATTGTCTTCTATGGAAATGTTCATTTGGAAGAGAAAACTCTCCAATTAGAAAATTTCTGGCAGTTTTTCCTGGTACTCTTTAAGCACTTTGTGAACATGATTCTGCCTGAAGATGTGAAATGCCATTTGCACAACAACATATGTAAGAGCTGGCTCATGCTGTCATTTACATGGAGTAGATCACATGTATTACTGCATAAAATGCATATAGTTATTAACATAAGATTGTCATTTACTTCATACATGACAGAAGTCAGAAATGCCGTGGCATTGACTTAAATTAAAAGTGACTTAGAATTCTGGGATTGAAACTAAGTTCAGAAATGCAGTTTCCGTCCCGTGTCTGCTGACCAAGTATCTGTGAAGAGCACATTAAATGAAATCAGTGGCCAAAGGATGTCCTAGTATTATTGACAAATTAACCTTTTATGCCTATTTTACATTTGAAGAAGAGGAAGAAGAGTTGGACAGAAGCTGTAGGTAATCTTGACCCATTGAATTCACAGAACCTTTTGGAGAATTCTTCATTTTTTCATATTTGGTATGGCTTTGCTGCTTGGTTATGTGAGTACACAACAGTGAATTGTTTTTCCCGGGCTACTAGCATGGCACCTCGTTTTCTTTAGGATATTGGCTTTCGGCTGGGAACACAATAAGGAATGCTCTTGATTGGGCACTTCACTTGGTCTCATTTTGTATTCTGCTGCAAACACTCAAATGTTGAGAAATTGAAATTCTTTGCCATATACTCTTATGCAAGTGAAATTTAATACTTAGAGTGTTAGTTTTTTAACAGCTGATTTGTTTCTTTAAAAATATTTGACATTTTTCATCTTTTACCCAATTTCATCTTTTAATGTTTATCATGCTTTACAAGCAGATAAAATGATAGATTGTTATATGATTTTGAAATGTGCAAGTCTATTTGGTCTTAGCTTCACTTAATGAGTTTAATCTAGTCATTTTATGCAGTCATTAAGGTTGTTGTAATAGAGCATTTATAATTTTTAAGAAATATACCCCTTTTTAGTTTTTTTCTCCAGGTTATCTCATAACATTTGATTTTTTTTTTTTTTACCTCCACTCTCCACTTATATTATATAGAAAGTGGACCACACACATAATTCTCCAATTGCCTAGGAACAGTGGTTGTCATGGCATTTTCAGCTTGATATACGGGATACAGCTGTCTGTACTTCCAAAAATATGACTTGTTTCATTCAGTAGAGAAATGCACCAGCGCAGTATAATATTTAATATTCTTCCTCTTTTAAGGCTTCCCCAGATATAAGACATACTTTCTATTGTGGTTTTCATCAGATTTTCAAAGGGTCATAATCACACAAGAGCAGAAGTAATGACTAATGCTTATATATCACTTACTAATATTTCAGACAAGGCTCAACCACGTTGCTCGTTTAATGCTCACGGAAATCCTCTGAACAATTACTGTTTAGGTTTCTGCCCGCTTTACCTCTGACCTAAATGTAAAGAGCTATGCTCATTATAAAGTTGCTAAATTTTAAAGAACAGTACTATTCAAAGAACAATAGGTCATTTGTGGAATTTGTGTGGATTTATCTTCCTTATCTAGCTTTCCTCTCTGAAATACGTATACTGAGTTAATAAAATATCATTGAAAATAATCAGTGTTAGGGTTTTCCTTTACAAGTTCTCATAGTACGAATTTTACTTAGCCTTTCTACCACTGTGACATTTGGGACCTCATGGTTTCAAAGACATGCCTTTCTCTGGTAACCAGCATGTTAACAGAGGTCAGGGTGGAAAGAAGCTGGCCCCTTTCCTGGAGCCACAGTGATAAAATGGTGAGGTCACTTGGATAATGCCTGCCATACAGCCTTCACTCTTTCTGGGATGAACTGAGTTGGCCCCAGCTTGTTCCCTTGATTTCTCCTTTACTCTCATTGAGGCCCTAAATCAGTTACCTATAGATGTTGAGTATTCTCCTGCCCTGCTCCTAGACACCCCTCTGTTTGATCACTATGACTGCAGAGAACCATGGTTACGTGGGCTTCTCATTGCGGTGCCTTGTCTTTGTTGCAGAGCATGGGCTCTAGGCATGCAGGCTTCACTAGTTGTGGCGCACGGGCTCTAGAGAGCAGGCTCAGTAGTTGTGGTGCACAGGCTTAGTTGCTCTGCGGCATGTGGGATCTTCCCGGACCAGGGCTTGAACCCATGTCCCCTGCATTGGCAGTCAGATTCTTAACCACTGTGCCACCAGGGAAACCCACCACCATCCTCTTTTTTTTTTTTTTAAAGATGATGTTGGGGGTAGGAGTTTATTAATTAATTTATTTTTGCTGTGTTGGGTGTTCGTTTCTGTGTGAGGGCTTTCTCTAGTTGTGGCAAGTGGGGGCCACTCTTCATCGCTGTGCGCGGGCCTCTCACTATCACAGCCTCTCTTGTTGCGGAGCACAGGATCCAGATGCACAGGCTCAGTAGTTGTGGCTCACGGGCCTAGTTGCTTTGTGGCATGTGGGATCCTCCCAGACCAGGGCTCGAACCCGTGTCCCCTGCATTAGCAGTCAGATTCTCAACCACTGCGCCACCAGGGAAGCCCCACCATCCTCTTTTTAACTTGATTCTGAACTCTGCTTTTTCCTGGTTCATTTTGTCTTTTTTCATTCAAGATATACTACTCAGGCCCTCATCTTTGGGCATTTAAAAAATGTTATAAGGGATTGCCACTAATAAGACTTGGTTACACGGTTTCTCAAAGTATTGGAGGGTTGATGAAATGAAAGCAGATTGCCTCAGGGAGAGAATGTAAAACGCTTGCAAAGATAGGTGTAACAAAGGTTGTAAAATTCGTGTTTTGGTTTTATTCTGATATGCGTGGAGAAGGGCTGGAAAGAATGATATTGTGGCAGAAGAAACCCTAGTCTGGTTTGAGAGAGAGTCTTGGATCTGTAATACGCCTATTCTTCTTTGCTTTTGGTCATCTTTTGTCTTCTTCATCTTCTACCTTGAAGAACAAGCCATTGAACTTCTTTATGGTTTGGGTTTCTCCTCTGTAGAATAACGTTTTGTAATTAAATTTCCAGAACTCTTTTCAACTCTGGTGTTATAAAATCTTTTTTAATAAAAGTTGTTGTTGTCATTTAAAATTGGCCTTTAACAGGTGAAAGTGCTCTGCTGCAGGGACCTTTGGTTTGATCAGTGTTACTAGACAGTGGTATCTAGTCTTGGTATTACTCCTCTAAAGATTTTTGAACCCTAAAGAACAATAGCAAAATGAAACATTGACTAACTGAGATCTTTCTTCCTGAACTCCTAACTGTAACACCAAAGTCAGTACAAGTGTTTTGGGCATCACTTAGAAGATGTTGAAGACAGAAAATTTGAGGAAGATATGCTCAGGTTAATGAGTTTGTTAACCAGAGAATACAGATGTTATCATTGACTAATCGTGAGTTTAAAACTAGATGATTTTGAGAGAAACCTAGAGGCAAGTGCAGCCACTCAGAATCCTCTGAAGAGATTTAATTTTTTGTTAGTAATTCAAAAAGTCGCAAGTGAAGAGTGGTGGTGGTTATTTAGATACCTGTAAGTGAATCCAGCTCTAATCTCATTGCTTCCTCTCGTAGAATTTATTTCAGCAGATTGATAAACACCCTGAAAATTGGCAGAACAGTTGCCTGCTTACATAGTGTGGATTTAAGAGCTCCAGGCTCTGATACTGCTGCCCTATTTCTTCTTTCTCTAATTACAATCATCTAACCCCTACTTCTTACACCCCTTCACTGATGACTTTTTAAAGTCTAAGTTGACCTAAGCAAGACTTTCAGTGCTATAAATGAAGGATGTTAAAACAGGTTTATAGACAGAATAAGAAAATAGAATATATAAGTCCTAGATCTTTAGGAGTCTGGAGGAAGTGCTGTCCAAGGGGCAAAATGGTGTAGAACAAGGAGATTCAAGGCAGCAAAATAAACTTGCTCTGGACCCACCAAAAGATAACATGTTGCGTGAAAAAAACATTAAAAAGAAAGAAAGAAACTGGCATGTATGCTTTCATCCAATACAAGTCACAACACGTGCATTTGTGTGTGTGTGTGTGTGTGTGTGTATACAGGTATAAGGTAAAAGGCTGGACACCAAAACTTCTATGAGGTGACCTGTATTAGCTGAGATTTACAGTAATTTTTCTTTTCTTTTTTTCCTCATCATTGTATGCACTGTTTGCATCTCATAGGAGATTGTGCTAATTTTATGATCAAATTAATAATAAAACTGATTTCACTGTAGTAAGAAAAACTTACCTTCAGAGCTTTGCCTATTTTGAAATTCAGTAGAATATCTTATACTTCTATATTACATTCACTATGGTATAATAATTATATGTTTTGACATTTAAGGAAATTGATTTGTTGTTTAAGTTATAAAATTATTTTAGAATTCTTCTATCAAGAGTTAAGAGTTAAAGCTTGACCTTTAGTTATGTGAAAAAGTTCAGTCATTAGGATACTAATGACTAATTCATAGTAAATTAGGAAACCCTAATGTCAATTATAAGGTATTTTATAATATTTTATAGCATTTATTGAGAATGTCTGCATTGGAGAAAGATAATGGGAGTCTGTCCCTTAAAAAGAAAAGAATATTATATGAGTTTTAAGACAATTTTATGAAATCGCTTAAGCTCTCTTTAACCCAACTCCTCCTCACACGGGAAATCGTATTATAAACAAACTAGAATCCAAAAGCTTCTAATAGAAACATTTAACAGGACTTCCCTGGTGGTGCAGTGGTTAAGAATCCGCCAGCCAATGCAGGGGACATGGGTTTGATCCCTAGTCCGGGAAGATCCCGCAGAGCAGCTAAGCCTGTGGGCCAAACCTACTGAGTCTGTGCTCTAGAGCCTGGGAGCCACAACTACTGAGCCCGAGTGCCAGAACTACTGAAGCCTGCGCTCCTAGAGCCCACGCTCCACAACAAGAGAAGCCACCGCAATAAGCCCACACACCGCAACAAAGAATAGCCCCTGCTCACCACTAGAGAAAGCCTGCCTGCAGCAACAAAGACCCAACGCAGCCAAAACAAAAATAGAAACATTTAACGATGTCATTGATTGAAGTTGGGCCACTGTATTTCCATCCTTTGATTCAATCTTCTTTTTATTATTTTCCTATTTGTATTCTTCACTCTTAATCAGAATATATTGATTTCAGTGACCCACATCTTATAATTCAACTGTGATTAATAAGGGATCTAATGACAAGTACAGAGCTAGTACTAAGTAAATCTATTGAATACCATTCAATTCTATGTTCTTCAGCTAAATTTAGTTCCATTTTGAACCAGTGAATTCTGATCTGGATGTGAATTATGAAGGATTAACTATCTGGCATGGCTTTCAACTTGACCTTGCCATTTTCATTAGTGAATTCTGTTTCTATGTGCAGTATTTTTCTTTTCACAGACTGTAAAATTCAGTGATGTACATTCCTGTTAGAGGTGCAGTTTTTGCTGAAGGTAGGCAGACTTAGTGACTCTAACTAAAGTAAATAATTGAATAGCTCTAATTATTAACCAAAGTGCTTTTCCCATAGTAAGAAGAAACCTGTCTGTTTTCTTGTGTTGTAAATCCTTTGGACTTAAATATAATTTGATATCAACTCCTTTTAAAAATTTTCAGTCATAATTTGACCAAAGGAAATGTACCTTGGCTAGGTGGTAAAAGCTAAAGACAGTTCTAAGCATTTCTTTCGTTTTAATTGTTCACATTAAATGTATGAAATATTTCAGATTTATATACTATAATTCACTTCCCTGTACCCCTCACTAAGAATTAACAAACTGGTGTTAAATATTTAGCTTTTATTAAACTCCTTTAAGGTATGGTGAAGCTGCCTGAGGTGACTTAAAGGTGGAGTTTTACACACAGTGGATTTAGCTTGTGCAGTGGTCTAAGCACAAGTTCCTAAGTTGTTTAAGGTTGATTATAACTGAGACTCACCCTAACAGGACTCCCACCACTGCCATCACTAATGAAAGTACAGTCTTAGAATAAGTACCTCTTTTTTTTTTTTTTTTTTTTGTGGTACGCGGGCCTCTCACTGTTGTGGCCTCTCCCGTTGCGGAGCACAGGCTCCGGACGCGCAGGCTCAGCGGCCATGGCTCACAGGCCCAGCCGCTCTGCGGCATGTGGGATCTTCCCGGACCGGGGCACAAACCCGTGTCCCCTGCATCGACAAGTGGACTCTCAACCACTGCGCCACCAGGGAAGCCCTAAGTACCTCCTTTTATCCACACTTTTTACTCTAACCTCTACACTACTACTATCATTTGCTTATTTTTTTACACTTTCACATACTTGAAAATAGACAAATTTCATGTAATAACATTAGCTACTACTTATGGAGCATGTACTGTATACTAGGTGCAGCACTAAGTGCCTGACACAGGTCATTTCACGTGAGCACCCAGCCCCCAGGAAGCAGGTACTGTTTTCCCAGTTTGTGGAGAAGGAGGCAGAAGGTTGCAGGGACAGTAAATGCCACGTTCCCCATTCAAGCCCTGGCATCGACTCCAAAGCTCATGTGTTTGGTAACCATTACACTGGCTGCCTTCCAACTTGCAAACCCTCTGTAAGCTTCTCGCCAATTAGACAAAGTCACACTCAAAATCCTGGGTAGCTCAATCCTGAGAAATGCAAGAGTAGAGCTATTGGGAGCCTATTAAGGAGCATATTCCTGAAGTGCACAGAACAAAACGGGGCTTCAGAATGCGTGGTGGCCTTCCTTGCCCTTCTTTCTTTCAACATTTTATATGGGAGCTCATGACGTGTTTACTTAAATAACTGCAGTAGTTTAGTACGTCTACTTCTTAGCAAGCTTGTGTGCTGGATCCGTATATTCTACACATATCCCACGGTACACGCCAGTTTTCTTGGCTACAATCTATTTAGGAACACCTAGATCTTCTACCTCAAATGCCCCTTCTTTCTTGCAGGCTTTTACCCAAGAGAAGGATGTTTTCCGTAGACATAGGATCCTGGGGTTCTTCCATTTTAGTCTTATTAGCAATGTTTTAGTTAACACAAAATAACTCCCAAGTTTGATTTTCTTTTGGCTGCTGCTTAGCTGATTGAAATTCTTTTCTAAGTTGTTAAATTTACATTTTTGTCACCAAGCTAGTAAGCTCTTACCATTGATTATAGCATTGAATCTAGTGATGCAGGTAACATAAGTTGACCTGGTCACATGCAGTGACAATCATGTTCTCTTCAAAGGTCTTCGTTCTCAGTCCCTATGATCCAGTTGCTGGTCTGGAAACATAAGTCCATTTGCTTTCATGACATGCCCGTACAATAGAGGAAGGGGGTAAATCTTACGGAATAAGGTTATAAAGCATGTGCTCCCCCGAGACGTTCATGGCTTTGCCCATCTAACGTGCATTCCCTCAACTGTCTTCACAAATGCTATTAGAACTGTTTTAGCATTTGTAACACTGAAATATGTGTATTTGGACAAATTTTAAATTCTTTATCCATAGAAATATAAATATCCTGTACAAAAAAAAAGTTAGCTTATTTTAAGACCTCTAGGGTGATAAATGAAATATATGAGTTTAATTTTATTCTGTCTTTGAGTTATTAGGTCCATATAAATTTGTGAGCCTCTGTATATACATTCCTCCCTTTTTTTATCTCTGTGCTATTTGCTTTACTATATTATAACCAGAATTTAAGAGCTCTAACTCCTAAACAGATACTACTGTCTGAGAAATTCATGTTGTGACTGCTTTTATCAGGTAACAGACCAATAACTGACAGTGGCTGGGAACCTGACCTAAAGGGGAACACGGGTTGTTATCAGACTACATGAAAGCAATCGGTCCAAACATAAGAAACACGTTTTCAGCGTGGAATTAGAAGGAAAATCAAATGCTGCCATGACTTCATGCATTCACCAATTACTTAATGTTCACCTACTGATGAAACTAGGTCTGTGATAGGAATGAGGCATGCTTGAATAGGGCTTGACAGAAGTAAACTCATCAAGAAATAAAATGACGTGTTCTACTGCTTTTGATGTTTTAGATCAATATTTTAAAAAATGAAGTGTCATATTGTTTTAGGAGAATGTTTGGCCGTCTCCCTAACAATCCCTAAATTTCTTACTTTTATAAGACAGCAAGTGAAGGTTTCCGAACACAGAGACATATCATCAATAAGAAGATTTTAATTTAAACTTTATGTCCTATTCAAAACGATATTTAAATATTGCTGGTCTATCACTACGTTTCTTTCTCAGCTCTTTGTCACCGAGGGCCCTTCTCCTAATTATTTCAGAGGTCCAAGCAGCAGTTGAGGGCCCACCCACGGGGTTGGGGTGGGGGTGACCCTCTGATTTAATCAAAATTGGCTTCAGTGACTCTGAATCAAAATCTGGGTTTGGGTGGCAGGCTTTGACTCTTTTCATGCTGGATTATGGAGACGTCTGAAGAGTTCTGTAGGAGGACCAGGGCAATGAGAGGAGAGGAGATTGATGGCTGCAGCTGTTTACCAACTGGTAATGGAAGAAGTTTAATGTTCTGATTACCGATAAGGTCAGCCTGGTGCCACCCTGTCTGACCCCCTTGTTAACATGAGTTAACTTTAGTGAGAGGTGTGTTCCACCAAGTGCCTGCCATATGGACCTGACTCTGCTGCTGCCCGTGCGAGATGAGCTGCCTTCCGCTTTTGTCCCTAACAGGACTGGCAGTGATGACAGCTAACTCAACCTTTTCTCTGTGAGAGCAGGCTTCCTTTCTTCTCTGGCAGAAATATCATAACATTACAAAATAGTAACTTTGCTAACTTTTTTGTGGTATATAGCAAGACATAATGACTGATAAACATCTTAAGAACCAGGCCACTTCCCTTAGTTGTACTTAACATTGTCTCTTAAGATTGGAATGGCCCAAGCTTTACATACTCTCCTAGTCCAAGTTTATCAAGGCCTTTTATTTGCAAATGAGGAAGGCGGTATTTGGTTCATTTCTTTCATTCACTCAACACGAATCTATTGAGAAACTTCTGTGAGACAGACTTTGTTCTGGAGACACGGAAGTGAGCAAAATAGGAGGAAAAAATATCCTTGCCCTTAGAGTCAAACCTGGTGGAAGCAACAATAAACAAGGTAAAGAGGCCAACTCGGTGGTATGTTAGAGAGTGATTAAATGCTGATCATACGATCAAGCTGGGAAGACGGATAGGAATTGTTGAGGCAGCGGGGGCGGGGCGGGGGGGAAGTCAAGGAGGAGCTCACTGAAAAGGTGACATTTGAGAAACGACCTGAAGAAGATGATGGGGTAAGACATTAAGTTATCAGAAGAGCATTCCAGGGACAGGGACAGCAGGGGCAACCACTCTGAGGTGGGGACACTCCTGGCACATTTGAGGAGCAGTGTGAAGGCCAGTGTGGCTCACTCTGCTCCACACCTGGAGAAGGAGGTGGTCAGAGAGATCTAGGGGCCAGGTCGCCAATGGCCTTAGAACTCATTTCAAGGACTTTAGCTTTTCTGTACCAATTGGGGAATTCTTAGTGGGTATTGAACAAAGTGCCTTCACCTGATTTTTGTTTTAACAGGATCCTTTGCTGCTGTATTGAGGAAGGACTCTAGGGAAGCAATGTGGAAGAAGCAATCCAATTAGAAGGTTCTTAGTAATGGCTCACTCTGGTAGCAGTTGAGCTGGATGAGCCAATAGGATGGACTTGATATGGAGTGTGAGAGAGAAGGGACATGGGAGGGTGACTCCAAAGTTTCTGGCATGAACAAATGGAATAATGACTTGCTGTTTTTATTGAAACAGGGAAGACTGTGAGAACAGGGTTATTTTTAATGGGGGAGATGAAAGGAGGATTAGCAGGATCTTAGTTTTAGATATGCTGAGTTTGAAATGGGCTTCAACATTAGATGAAGATCAGACAGAGGTCCAGGATGGAGACATAATTTGGAAATCATCAACATATAAATAATACATAAAACCCAGAGATAGCAGACATTACCAAGAATGAGTATAGATTCTAAAGAGAAGATGTCCAAGGACTAGATGAAAAGGAACCAACACAGAAAACAGAGTTGAGATCTTTACAGAGTAAGGAAATAGTATTCTGGGTATAAGAAAAAGAAGATTTTAGAGGGTGGTCAACTGTTTAATGCTGCTAATACGGCAAACAAGTGAGTTCTAAGAAGTAACCACTGATTTAGTCATGAGGGAGGTCATTGATGACTTTGATAGTGTAAAGGAAAAACTCAGTTTTCTACCCATGTAGGGAAAAACCCAGTTCTTTCCTACTGTGTGTTTCTTCCCTGTGAGTCTCCTTTGCTACTCACACAAAACATTTCACTTCTGTTCAACAAACGTGTGGAGGTTTTCCCCACAACGCCAGGCAATTTTTAGATACCAGCATTCAGCTCAATTCTGACACCATCTACCTAGAGACAACATCAGATTCCACAGGATAAGGGCTCAGTCCCACAAGACGGCCCTCCCTTTCCTACACACACTACAGGCACCAGTCACAAGCCCAAGTTATCACCTCTGCTCCTGACCAACCAGCTATTGATTAGAGATTCCAGTGACCCCCTTCTTGGACTTCAGATGCCAACCACAAGTCCAGGTTGTTACCTATACTTCTGACCAACTGGCTATAAATCAGAGGTTCCTTCGACTCCCTCCTCAGGTTTGATTAATTTGCTAGAATGGCTCACAGAATTCAGGGAAACACTTGCTTACATTTACCAGTTTCCTAAGGGATATGATAAAGTACATAGATGAACATCTAGATGGAAGAGATGTGTAGGGCAAGGTATGTGGGGAGGGGCATGGGGCTTGCACTACCTGTCCAGGTATGCCGCTCTCCCAGCACCTCCACGTGTGCACTGACCTGGAAGCTCTCTGAACTCCATACTTTTGTGATTTTATGGCAGCCTCATCACATAGGCATGATCAGTCATTAACTCCATTTTCAACCCTTCTCCCTTCTCAAGAGAATGAGGGCAGGGCTGAAAATTCCAGGCTTCTAATCATGACTTTCCCATGACAGGCCCTCATCCAGGAGCCCATCCAGAGTTGCCTCATTACAACAAAAGGTACTCCTATCATCCAGGAAATTACAAAGTTTCAGGAGCTCTGTGTCAGGAACTGGGGCCCAAGACCAATATTAGAACAAGAGATGCTACTAGTGTTCTTGTCACTTAGGAAAGTTCAAGGGTTTTAGGAGCTCTGTGCCAGGAATGTGGGCAAAGACCATTATATATTCTCTATTATCTCACAGATAGGAATAGTTTTAATGGATCAAAGGTTGAGAAAAATCTGATTGGAGGGGTTCAAGTGGGAGATGAGAAATTGGAGGAAAAAAACTATGAATGACACTTTTAAGCAGGTTTGTTGTAAGGGGAAAGAGCAAGATGACGTGGCAATGGGCCAGGAGGAACCGGCCAGCCTGCTGACAGTCACATGCTGGGAGTGTGAGCATTAGCTGTGTATAGAGTCGAGGACCTCAAATGACCTCGCCTTTGGTAGACATATAGATTTTTGAAATGTTTGTCATTGATGTATTGTGCCAAAAAGAAAGATTAATCAAGCCAGTCTTAATGTACAGATATTCTTCCCTTTTTCACTTCTTACTTTACATCCAGTATTTTCTCTAGATTTTCCTTTGAAAGCTAGTTTTTAACTGCGTTGCCTATGAGTGTTCTACATTTTCATTAGTTGTTTACATGCCGGCCTCCCATTCTAGCCTAACCTTACTGAGAAGCATCATATTATACTTTTCTTTACATATCCGTCTCTGACACGTGGCAGATACTCCGTAAATGCTTTTTGAATGAATGACCATTATGTTCCATATTGGCATATGATGTGTTTGATGTAAACGTCAGTGTCTTCCTGAAGTTTGCTGTTCATTTCTGAATAGAGATTCTATTTGGTCACTTTGTTTTCCATAGCGTTCCTCTGGAGCAGGCAGAGTGAGGACAGGCTCTCTGCAGCTCGGTAGCACATCCAGTGGGAATTCATCTTTGAAAAGGACAAAGCGAAAAGCACCTTCCCCACCCTCCAAAACAGCCCTGCAACAAAGTGATGAAAATAGTCACGTGACTGGTAATGTTACTTTTCCCATTAACATTAGTGTTGTGTTTTCTTTAACATAGACAATAGAAATGATATAGGTTATAAATCACATCTTTTTATTAAATAATATTAGTACTTAAACTTAGGCTTTTAATTAATTGATTTTAATAGTAGTGCTTAGATAGTCCCTGATTATTCTCACTACCTTTGAAAAATCTGCATAACAAAATTTAAAACTGTACAGCTCCATTATCCGAAAATGAGCATGTTATAATTTGTGAGTCTATTCAGAAAGATACTGCCTTTCCAGGATTGACTACATGTAGGACTGGGAATCAAAATAGATTTTAGCTGTATCACAGCTAGACAAGTACAGTGGCTTCTAATAAGGTTAGGGCTATCTTTTTCTGAATTATATAAAAATGACTTAAGGTACTAAGGAATTGTTTCATTGGTGAATGTGACTTGCTCAGAAGTTGTGTTTCTTCTGTCTTCTAGCCCTGCAGTTGGTACCTGCAATTCCTACAGACAGTGTTTTAGAAGCAAACTCTTCTGAGGGCCTGTCCAGCCCAGGTCTGACACCTCTGTTCCATATCACGTAACCACTGAGAAAGAACTTCCAGGACAGTTGAGGAATGAATCTAGTTGTAATGCTCTGTATATGAAGGAGATACAGATGCTTTGTCTTCATCTCCCACATTATATAGTATGAAATGAAAAATATTCCCTTCCCTGAGTTCAGAGCGTGAAACACAGAAATCAAAATTTTAGTTCTGCGATGGTACCTTGAGTGCTTTTCCTACTAGGTCTCCTGCTTTTCCTTATGCAATGTCAGGTTGCCATTTATTAATCTTCTCCCCAAGAGGAATGACACATCTTAGTTAGGAATGTACCTTGGTGTGTTCAGAAGAAAACTTACATGAAGGTGTTAAGCATCATTCTTTATGCAACTGTTGTAGGTGTGAATTCATATTGTCCTAATCTGATGGTAAAAATTTATTATGAAATGTTTTCTATTATATAGTTTTATTTTGGATTCTCTCCAAATAAGTGAAGTTTCAGTAAAAATCTAATACTGTTCCTTAATATTTTTAATAATAGCTATTTAGTAGCTATAAGTATGATAAAATTTCTTAATTGTTAGGCTTAAAGTTAGGTGTAAATGAACATGACAGACTAATAATGTTTAATCAAAAATAGAATATTACTATGTCAGTACTTTAGCATGGAAATAATTTGATAGGTATAAAAATTGCTTAATATAACTACCTCATTTTTATAATTCACATTCACAAATACAGAAAGACTCAGAAGCACCCAAATGCTCCTGAATCTTTTAATCCTTAGGTGATATTTAGGAATTTAAGATTTTGATATAGAATTCTCCTTTCCTCTGTGATTAAAAACACTATCATTAGGTAACTAGTAATGATTTTTCTCAAGTCTTACCCAGAATAATATCAATGATACCATTCTGTTTCACAAAGGAAATTTATTAAATAATATCGAACTATGTAAATGAAATGAGAAGATTTCGGAAGTATTAGAGAAAAGTGGCTGCTATTCAAACTTTGCTTGATAGCTGTTTTTCTTCCTTTTTTTCCCCTTTTACCTCTTCTTGTTTAATGCATGGCTAATTGTGAGTTAACATATCTAATTTCTTGTGAAATGCTTCTTGGTCTCTGCTTGCTTAATTCTGTTTTCTAAGTGCCATTTCCACAGATTTTACTTCTTTGGCAGAATCCTCCCTTGGCTCTGGGCTCCCCGATCACGAACAGTGCGCTGTGCCCCAGCTGCCGGCCGAAGCCCCTCTCTCGGAGTGCCCTGGAACGCCCGAGGTAGCTGCCGCATCTCTCCCATGTAGGTGACCTGGCCTTTCCTGCCTGCTGCTTTGTTTAAGACAGATTGAGATGTCATCACATTTAGATTTGGTTACTTGTTGATTCCTTGTGTAAAAATGTCTCATAAAAAAAATAGTAGTTTCTGCCTTGTCACTTGAAATTCTTGGAGTTTGATGTTTTCCCTAATCACATAGTGAATGAATATGGCAACATGTAAGATGATAAAATCAGTGGCTCTGAAGGATTTCAGCTTCTCTTCTATTTAGCTTTCTGCTTTTTGGCAAAACTGTCTGAACTTTATTATTTTCAACATATAACTATATAAATATAAAAGAATACATATATATTTTTTCTTTATTGAACTACTCTTTTGTTGTTATCTAGGCATGGCTTATTTTCTATAGTATTGCTTTTGATTGGGATTTTTATTTTTAAGTGATCAAAATTTTTTTGTTACCATATGGCAAAACTTCATAGTTAGGTAATATTTGAATTCTATCATAAATAATTTTACTCCATTTTTCAGTGACTCAGAAAAAGCCCTTATCACCTCAAACCAGTTGTTTAAAATCAGTATACTATCATATACTCGTTAAAGGAATGAAAAATTGTGTGGCCAGTTTGGGAAATACTTTAGCAGGTTTTTTTTTTTTTTTAAGTAAAAATAAGGATTCATTTTCTATATGACCCAGAAATCCCACTCCTAAGACTTCTCAAGAAAAGTGAAAACAAATGTGCATACAAAAACCTGCACGTGAATTATTATAGAATTTATGTAATTGTCAAAAAATGGGAAACAACCCAATGTCCCTAAACTGAGGAATGGATAAACAAAATATAGTTTGTCCGTATGTTGGAATACTACAACCTAGCCAGAAGAAGGAACAAATAACTAATACATGCAACAACATGGCTAAATCTTAAATACATTGTTAAATGAAGGAAGCTAGACTTAAATGGCTAGATGCTGTATGATTTCATTTATATGACATTCTTGCAAAGGCATAACTATAGGGATAATTGCTGCCAGGGGCTGGGGTTAGAGAGAGGAGTTGATTACTAAGGAGCCTGGGGGATTTTGGAAGCTGATGGAATTGTTCTACATCTTGATTGTGGTGGTGGTCACAGAAAGATAGATAGATTTCAAAACTGGACATTCCAAAATGTATTCCAAAAATGATGAATCTTACTGAAATTATACCTCAGTTTTTAAAAATGAAAGAGAAAACAACTCTGTCGGAAATTACAGCAGTGTCTGACACAGTGAACACTTTTTTGAATAAATGATTTTTTTTAAAAAAGTTCACCAGAATAGATTTAATCTAATACAGTTCTGTTTTAGCAAAGAGTAGTATCTGTCAAACAATTCTGCCCTTTGACCATCTCCAGGAAAAATACACAAGATGTCCCAAAAGGCTTAGTGAAATTTTAAGCTTTAATAACTTATAAGATGCTACAAACTAAGTTTAATTATTTAAATTTCTTTTACACATATTATATTTCGTGAATTTAAAATAATTTAATTTTTTGTCTCAGTCAATTTTGCAAATCTTTAGAAGGACTGAAAATATTAAGATAAATATATTCAAATTAGAAAGCTAAGTAAGTGTAAAAGAAATTTCAACAATTACAATTTCAAATGATTTTTTATAATTTTCTAAACATATTGTGGAAGTTGTTATATCTTACAGCTACACTAAAGTTTTGGATACTCTGTTCTTTGAAAGTGAATTCTCTTCCCTTAGAACATGTGAAGCTGAAATATGATAGTTGTGATCTAACATTTGTGAAAATTATTCACTGTTCACAGCCCCCACTTCGTTTTGTTGTTATTGCTGTAGTTCTAAAATTTGGCCATAGTATAAGTCTGTTAACACATACAAAACAAACTTGATTTAATATTTTTTAAAGCTTGGAAAAAATCTGTACTAGTCAAACAACAAAGTGTGAAAGTGCTCTTGGTTAGAATTTTTAAGAAGAATCACAGCCTTTTCTAAGACTTTTAATGACAGGAATGCAGTTCAAATATATATATTTAAGAAAACCTGTATGATGCTTATAACTACTAAGTTATAAAACCCCAGAAAAAATAATTTGAAAAGATTTCTGAAACATGTGACTCATTCTTCATACTTTGAGACCAGTTTCTCAGTGAGGACCTCATACTTAAAGAAAGTTGAAGACCTCGACTTTTTAAAGAAAAGTTGTGTATCTATATAAAACACATGTGATGGTAAAGAGAGAAATAGGGAGAAAGATCAATAATTTGCTAAATGTTACCTCAGTTAATATAATTTCCAAAAGAGCTTAATATATACCAAGGAGCCATCTATAAAACATACTTGCATCTAAACCATAATGGCCTTTCATTTTTCCTTGATACACAGTTTTCAAATTATGTAAATATACGCTTACTGTATAGATGTAATATACTATTGTAAAGGCATAATATTGTACATTGGCATCAAAATAACTATTTCATGTCATGATAAAGCATGATTTATATATATAAGTATATATATATATACACATATATACATATATATATATAATATATATATATATATATTTTTTTGCGGTACGCGGGCCTCTCACTGTTGTGGCCTCTCCCGTTGCGGAGCACAGGCTCCGGACGCGCAGGCTCAGCGGCCATGGCTCACGGGTCCAGCCGCTCTGCGGCATGTGGGATCTTCCTGGACCGGGGCACGAACCCATGTCCCCTGCATCGGCAGGCGGACTCTCAACCACTGCGCCACCAGGGAAGCCCTACATATATTTTTATATATAAATTTACTTAAAGTCAAATTCTTTTTTTTTTAATAAATTATTTTTGGCTACGTTGGGTCCTCGTTGCTGCACATGGGCTTTCTTTAGTTGCGTCGAGCGGGGGCTACTCTTCGTTGTGGCGTTTGGGCTTCTCATTGCAGCGGCGTCTCTTGTCGTGGAGCACAGGCTCTAGGTACGTGGGCTCAGTAGTTGTGGCACGTGGGCTCGAGTGCAGGCTCAGTAGTTGCAGCACATGGGCTTAGTTGCTCCGCGGCATGTGGGATCTTCCCAGACCAGGGCTCAAACCCATGTCCCCGGCATTGGCAGGTGGATTCTTAACCACTGTGCCACCAGGGAGCCCTTAAAGTCAAATTCTTTAATGTTTTTTCTAAGTAATCTGTTTTTTAATTTACAATAAAAATGTCATTAAAATTCCCCGTATTTATTAAAAAGCACAAATAGCATACTTTTCTGTCTATATGCTTAAAGATACAATTAAAGAAATACATTTTAAGTATTTCACATATTCTTCAAATACGTTAAATTTTTTTGTTAAATTTTGTAGATGTGCTGATTACTATCATCCAGTGCTATACTACCCTTTTTACCCCTCTATTGTGGTAAAATTAAACTTTGTTCAGCTGCTGTTATGTAAGTGGAAATGTTGAATTATATTTATTTTTATAAATTTATTATTTATTTATTTTTGGCTGCGTTGGGTCTTCGTTGCTGCGCGCGGGCTTTTCTCTAGTTGCAGCGAGCAGGGGGCTACTCTTCATTGTGGTGCATGGGCTTCTCATTGCGGCGGCTTCTCTTGTTGTGGAGCTAAGTGCGTGGGCTTCAGTAGTTGTAGCACGTGGGCTCAGTATTTGTGGCTCACGGGCTCTAGAGCACAGGCTCAGTAGTGGTGGCACACGGGCTTAGCTGCTCCGCGGCATGTGGGATCTTCCCGGACCAGGGCTCAAACCCATGTCCTCTGCACTGACAGGCGGATTCTTAACCACTGCACCACCAGGGAAGCCCTGAATTGTATTAAAATAAGCAAAAATCCAGAACCTCATTCTTTGGTTTAAATTTACTTTCACAGCTAGTGTGGAAACCAGTTGCTTAGGATGTCTCCTCTTTTACCCTGTTGGCCATTTGGTGTTAGTGCTAAGAAATTATAATAAAACAATTTCATTCAATGAAATATTAACCACAGCTATTGAAGAGAGTCATACACACACACATACTGATATGGGAAGACCTTTAAGACATAGTTAAGTGGAGGAAAAAAAAGTTAGTGAAAAACATCAGGTATATTATGCTTCCATTTATATTAAATAAACCAAGAAGTGAGAGAAAGAAGGAAATGTATGTATATCTGCTTAAACGGTATATGCTCATTATACTTTCTGATAATATAGAGGAAAAAAACTGTTAAGGGAAGTTGCCTCTGAGAATCAAACTGAGTAGGAGTTAAAATTAATTTTCATTGCATAATACTTATTCTATTTGTATATTAAAAATTATATTAAGCATCTAAGTAAATGGCTTCTCACCTTGGTTGCACACTAGAATCACCTGAAAGAACCTTAAAAAAATTCTTGGTCCCTCCCTTCAGAGATTCTGATTTAACAGATGTGAATTAGAGGTGAGCATCAGTATTTTTAAAAGATGCTCAGATAATTCTCAATCATAGTTAGTACTGATAATTACCGAGTCAATTTTATAAGTACACTTGGAGCCAATCTAAAAATCTCGTGTTCTTTTTGTTTACATTTAAAGCCATTGCATCAAGGTAAAAATCATTTAAATTGAAAGATACATTCTTAAATGAAATATATAACTTGAAGTTTATGAGCTTAAATAACCTCTTTTTTTCTACCATGAATAAAACTGAGAGAGACAGCATATTATTTTTAGAAATGTATGTCTGAGATAATCTGATTATATGTTAACATAATTATTCACCATGAGAAAAGTATTTTACTATTAGCTTTGAATCAGAAGTTAAAAGAGTCCAACTAATTATTATTTTAAAAATTCCTTCCTTGCCAGGATTGCCCAGGATGAATGAGGCAAATTAATATTTAGGATTATATCTTCATTTCTTTGTAGCTGGAATAAGCTCTGATTACAGCCTTGAAGAGGTAGATGAAAAGCAAGAACTGAGTGAAGTGCCTAAAGATGAGGCTGAAAATACTTCTCTGAAGTCGCAAGACATTCCTACTGTATCTACTGATATAATAAATACACTGAAAAGTGATCCTGACTCAGCCCTTGGCAGTGATACTGGAGAGTCCTCACAAAACTCCAAAGAAGAAAAACAAGGAACTAGAAACACAGATGGACAGTAAGTAGTCTGTATGCCAGACGTGGTGGTGGTGGTTTGTTTAATTGATACTAGTCTTCTGAAATGTAGAACTGATATTTTAAACACAAGTAGAGTCATTTCTTTAGCTTATACTTTATCCCTTTTACAACCATTTAAAAAAATGTTTATTCATAAAGTATCAATTTACACGTGATTGTTTTTAAATAAAATCAAATCCAACAGTTCTGGTATCCCTGTGGCAGACCAACCATGACGTAGTTATTTTGTATGAAGATTAGCATTTTTGTTTGTGTTGCATTTGTTTTGCCTATTACCTATTTGGCCTAAATGGAATATTTAATTTTCAATTTTCACCAAATGCTCCTGAAGAATTTTTACTAACTGCTATATAAAACAATTCTGCCTCTTAGAATATGATGTTAAATCACTAATATTATTTTTATAGTCAACTTTATGAAGCAGAGAATGCACCTACCTTCCCCTTGGTCCTAGGAATCGAAAGTTATAGTAAAGTATACTTACATTCTGTTAGAAATGCCACACTATGAATAAAGATGAAATCAAGTAGGCAAAATAAACCATTTTATCAAAGTTTTATTGTAATTTGCATGGTATTGTCTCCAAATTAATCTCTTGTATCACCAATAAACCCCCCAATGAAGTCAGTTCACATCCTGACTTGCCACAAGGTAACCTTGCCAGATGCAAGGAAAATGTCTATGAGAGTACATTTCATTTAGTTCCTTTTTCTTTAAAAGATAATAATTGATAATAACAAAAAGACACTGTCTTGGGGAAAGTGTCCATTTTACCAAGCTTCTTACATCTTTCTTTGTAACAGGGTCACCATATGAAAGCTAATGTTTCACAGCAGCATTTCCTCTCAGTTGTATTCTTTCTTTGCTATTAAATTTCTAGTATTTGGCAGAAAAAGATGATTATTCCAGTCCATCTGTCTTTGGAAATTATTGCCTTTTATCATCGTGTATGTGTGTGTGTGTTTCAATAGTATCAATATATAACATACAATATCATATTTTACAGAGGACCACACATTATGGTGTGTAATTCAAGCAACAAAGCGAGGGTGGTTGACAGTGTAAGAAACCTGAGGTCACCGGGCCCAAACCAGGAGAATGGTGAGTTCTATAAACACTAATAGCCAACACTTTCATAGCACTTGCTATGTGCCAAGGACCTTTCTTAAACACTTTATATATATTAACTCATTTAATCTTGTATATTAACTCATTTATGGGTATTATTACTTTAGTCCCATCTTACGGATAATAGAGCCACAAAGACATTATGTAACTCACCTGAGGTCCCACAGTTAGTAAGTGGTGAACCTCAAATTTGAACTCAGGCAGTATGTGTTCAATACGTGTTGATTCCAAAATGTGCTTCTACCTACCATGTGTTCTAATGTTGTTGTTGTTAAATCTTAGAGGTTATCTCACCTAGATCTTGGATCTTGAAGATGTATACTCTGTGTATACTTATGATCTACTTCTCTTTTTTCCTTCTGCTGACTCCCTAACCCAAGCCTGTTTTATTTCATAGTCGGGTTGCTATACCAAAGGTGAAACTTGTCTGCTTGATTTTTCAGGCCCAAACCATCTAATTATGTAATAGTGCTTACCAGTATTTCCCACTCCCCGCCCCCCAATCAAGACAGTTTATTCTCTTTCTCATGATATATTTCACTCAGTTCTATCATTAGGCCTATGCTCATTTTTATCTTTGCCTGGAAAATAATTTTCCACCTATCTTCACTCATTCAACTATTATCCAAATCCTGCCACTTTACTTATTCTGTTACTTGATTACTAGAAGCCATGTAGTTTTCTGTTCTCGACTACTCAATTGGATTGGACAGTCTTTGATCATAGAAATTATATCTGCTACTTTGTTTGAATTCCTTATAGGAGAATACTGAGATATGGTTAAAATATATATTTAGGATTGAATTTCAGAAAAATGATACTATACAAATAGAAGATGCAAGGAATACACAATGGTTTTTTTAGTTTTTTTTTTTTTTCTTTTTGCGGTCCACGGGCCTCTCACTGCTGTGGCCTCTCCCGTTGTGGAGCACAGGCTATGGACACGCAGGCTCAGCGGCCATGGCTCACGGGCCCAGCCACTCCGCGGCATGTGGGATCTTCCCACTGCGCCACCAGGGAATTTTAAGGGGGTATGAAGAAAGTGCTTACTCTCATAGTCCAATCTATTATGTTAATATATAAAACTAGGTTAAGATTCATAGAAAACATAGGGAGATATATATATATATATATATATATATATACATGGATTATCCCAATGTCACAAACAAGATGGACAGATGGATAGATATAGATAATGTCATTTTATATTTGTGGTATGTGTTGGTTAATTTGAATATATATGTCTGACTCATTTTCCTCATGGTCAGTACCATCCTGAGATACAAGTGTACAACTTATATACTTGTATATGATTTCCCCCTTTTTTCTTCTTGACTCAGTTTTTTATAACATACGCTATGACGGCAAAAGCATTTCTATTGAGAAGTCATGATTTAAAAGCTGTTTACTTCTTTTAAAAATCATAGTCAAATTAAATCATTTTTGCTAAGATTTTGGCATCATATTAGTGCTAGGGTCACAAGTACATTTCCGTAATACCTTTATTTTGATTTGCACTTGATTTACAATGACCCTTGTCAACTCTAGGTGATTTTTAAAATAATTTGTTATCCTTAAACTAGTTTTATTCTCCTTTTCTCTCTTTTTTTTTTTTAACCTACCCTGTATACTTATCTAAATCATCCTTTCATCAGGTTGTTGATGTTGGTGTCAGTGTTGAGTTGGGGGAAGTACAGTATAGTACAAAATAAACCTTCCCCCTCTACTGGCTATTCTAGAAAAATGGCCTGTCCATTCATTGGCATTTCATTGGCAGTATCATCGATATGTAGGAGGATGGACCAGCTAATGAATTCAGGACTGATTCTAGGTTTCCAGGCCTGACAATCATTGAAAATTTTGAAATTGTGAAATTTTGATGAGAAATTCAGTTAGATAATGGTGAAGTAGGTGTAACCCACAGAAAATGTGAAAAATAGAAACTTAGAGTTCTAAAACCAGTAAATTAGGGTTAGAGAGGATTTAATTTAAAATATATTTTTTATGTTGATTTACCTTCTTTTGGAAAATGTTTCCATTCTGCAACTGGGATATACCTATATTCAGTGGAAAATGAAAAATTAGAAAGAGAAAAGGAAATACATTTAGGCTCATTTTCTGGTGCCAGGACCATTTCTTAAATTCTTTTGTGCTCATATCAGCATTGAGAGTACCACTTTTCATATAGATATTAAAAACACTTAAGAACCAAGTAAATAAGAACACAGGCAGAGATGTGTCTCTTCTGTGGTTCCTAATCACGTGTCCTTAATTTTATAAATCACAAAAGTTAATAATTATTAGTCACTGAGAAAAGAAATCACTTGAATGGACAATATGTATTCGAATAACTAGTTGCATTTTATGTGGGAAGAATAAATATTAATTCCATTTTTAAATTATATATGTAATATAGGAACCTTGCAACATAATAGAAAATATAACCACCATGATCAAATAATTGTGCAGTTAGGCAGGGTTTAAAAATATAAAGATTTTAAAACAAAACTATCCAAATTTACCTGGCAACATGATTTTTTTTTTGCATGCATGCATATCTTTCTTTTTTCTTTTCTCTTTTTTTCTTTTTTCACAGAGGACCCATTTTAAATAGCTCATGATATATTTTAGGCAGTGAACTTTATCTTATAGATGAAAGTGAGTGATTATAAAACTACAGAGAAATACTTGACATCCTTTTACAATTTGACTTCCAAGGCTCACATTTCACTTGTGCTGTGCAAACAATCATATCTGAAAGGAGAGGCCACTGAGGGTTTTGAAGATGAGGGCTAGCTGGTTATTCAGAAGAAATGACTCTTCATGGCATTTGACTGGAGGAGCACAGTATATAAATCACTTGGCTTAGTACAAGACACGTGGTACACATTCATAAGCCTGTGTTTTCTTCCAGATGCCTCATTCCAACTCTTTGTCATCATGCTGTTGGCTGGCAACTGTTGCTTTGTTAACCTAGACACTGGAAAATGATTTTTGTTTTCAGGAGGTCTGAATTAAAATTAAGAGGAAAGGTAGTGCTGGGGACAGGGAAGTTGTTTTCTCTACCTGGATTCAGACATGAGAAAAATAGTTATTTTTTCTCACAGAGAAAAATCAAAACCCACATGATCGTTTTTATGTAGTTGAAATCACCCATATTTTGACTGAAAACAAAGTCCTCTAAAAGTATTTAGCAAGGACACCTAATTAATAAGACAATCAACTTAGGTTCTGTTTTTACTTCAACTCTTAAAGGTAAGGTTTTGTTGTCTTCCTTAATTAAAACTGATAGCATTTGCTGGGATTGTTTCCCTTTTAACGTTAGGTATAAAATTTAAATATACTAGGGATTATAGAAAAGACAGAGAGTCAAAATGGAAAAAAATTAGAGAATAAAAACATTTTTTAAATTTGTCAATGTCTTGTCATTCTTAACAATGACTGAAATATAGTCTTTATTTAAAAGAAAAATCATAGGTATCTTCTATGAGTACTTGTTTTGGGCAATACACTATCCTAATAAGCATGTTACATAAATGATATATATAATACATGTTTTTTTTTTACATCTGAGCAAACTGAGGCTCAAAAAGGGTAAGTAATATGATGTGGCCATACAGGTTGTAATTAGTCAAGCTGATTCCAGATTCAGGTCTCTATGATATCAAAGCCCATGCTGTTTTCTCTGTATGCCACTACCTGTATAATTTTTGTATAATTGGTAGCTGAAAATTATCTATAGAATTCAAATCAATCTGTTTCAGTTTGGGGGAGGCAGGCATTGAAAACTTGAGGTTTCCTATTTTTTTCATATACTTTATGATATTTTTTCTCTCAGTAGATCAAAATGAAATAATTGTCATTCCAACAAACACAGAAGACAGTATGAAAAATGGAATGAGGAGAACAGAAATCAGTGTAGCAGGTGTTGCCAAAAGTAACAATGTGGATGTGGAAGTTGACAGACTATCAAATGATCAGGCATATAAAACTGATACTGCTAGAAGTTACAAGGAAAATCATCTTGCTGCTTCATCAGCACCAGATCAAAAACTGATTCAACCTAGTGCAGAAAAGACAAAAATGCAAGATGCAGCAATTCAGACAATCCCTTCCTGTGACAGTTTTGATGGGAATCACCAAGATCATAATTTGTCTGATGTCAAAGTTGATGAAAGTGTGCAAACTTCAAGCAACAACAAATCAACTCAACACTCATCTTTAAGCCCACAAGATTCTTTAGATACCTCAAGAGAATTTGGGAGTCAGGGCCCCCTAATTACGTATACAGAAGAGCAACTCACCATAAAAGATCCAATTTGTGCACACAGTAATGATGATCTTTTGCCTCCTGTAGATGGGACTGATAAAAATTCAACAGCTTCTTATATAAAGACTTATCCATTTTACAGACAAGACTATAATCCCAAGCCAAAACCTTCAAATGAAATTACAAGAGAGTACATACCCAAAATTGGGATGACTACTTACAAAATAGTGCCTCCCAGATCCCTAGAAATATTGAAAGATTGGGAATTGGAAACCATAGGGTATAAAAATGATCAGGAGATAAATACTTTAGGAGAAAAGGACACTCGTGAGAATGTGAAAGTAACTGCAATCCAGACAGAAGATCCTGTTATTTCTGAAAGCCCAAAGGAGCCAGAAGGAGACCTGAAACCAAAGCCTACCCTGAGAACAGAGCATCAGGTGCAAAGTGAGGAGAGTCTTACCCACAGCACAATGTCGAATCCTCTGAAACCTACTCCCAAAATGACGAGAGACACTGGCACAGCTCCTTTTGTGCCAAATTTGGAAGATATAAACAGTATTTTGGAGTCAAAACTTAAATCTCGGGTTTCAAATCCCCACTCCAAACCAAGTTCTTTTTTCTTGCAGATGCAAAAAAGAGTTTCAGGTCATTATGTGACATCTGCAGCTGCCAAGAGTGTTCAGGCTGCCCCTAATCCTACTCCAAAGGAACTAATAAAGAAAGAGGTGGAAAGGGATACAATACCTCCTCCAGAGCCAGCTCCTTCTCCCTTAAGTAAAACAACTCACTCTCCTCCACAGCCACACATTCAAAACACTGATGATGACAGCAATCAGAAGCCTGCTGAAACCTCTCCCCCTCCCATAGCCCCCAAACCTGTTCCTCTTCCCAAGAGTCAGTTAGCAACACTTAACCTGAAGACTCTGAAAACTTTTGGTGCCCCTCGACCATATTCCAGCTCTGCTCCTTCACCGTTTGCCCTCGCTGTGGTGAAACGGTCACAGTCTTTCAGCAAAGGTCGTACAGGGTCACGCAGTGAGGAGGTCAGAGGTGCATCTGCCCGAGCTCCAACTGACACAGAGGGAGGGAAGATTCCTTCCGTAAATACGTTTGTGGACATCCCACAACCAGGTGTGAAAGATAAGGTAAATGTAACCTTTTTAAAAGTAAGGGATTCTTATACAACATGGTTTCAATGGGGTTAACAAAGCATGTCGGTTTGTTTGTGTGTTACTTAACTCTGAATTCATAATCTACTATCAAGCTACTGTAGGAAGAAAAGAGTAGTAATACACAGAATCTGATTATTTATTCTCAGAGTTATTATAATTCATATAACTTGATCAGATATTACTATAAGATCATCCTCATATAATTGTATCATTAGGAAATATTTAAATTTAAAGCCTCTTTGCTCCTACATTTGTATAGTGTAATAGTTTATAGTTCTGACTCTCTAGTTTTCTGTGTTTTGCTTACCTCAATTTGTTTATAACTTTTCTGGATGGTCTGGTTGACTTTATTTTCTTTTCCGATTCTCCATAATGGCAAAAGTTTTAATTACATAAAAACAAAAGCAGTATCAAAGACCAGATAAAATAACCAAACATCTCTCAGCTCTGTATTTTCTATCATATACACTCAACCTGAGCTTACCAAACATTGTTATATGTAATTTAAATTAAAACCAGAGTTTAAATAGGTAATTTTCTTAATTTCCCATTTTGTTAATTCAGTGTCAACTTTCCAGTTATACGTATGTTGAGCAAAATATCACTTAACCACCATCTAACCTTAATGGTGTACAAAAAAGGGATTTGTTGACTTCATGTTTGATCAACTAATGATATAATTTGCTAGATTCAAGTAGTATAGTCAGGAAGAAATTCACAGTATGAATTATGATAATCCCCATGCAATTTTTAAAAAATACATTGTGTACTTTTACTCTCATAGTGTTTAAAGAATACTTTCATATTTGTATGACTGTTCCAGAAGCATTTTATACTATTTTTTCAAACACTCCCAGAGTAAAAGAACATTAACCATATTGCCAAGTAAAGACTTTTCCATAATTTTAAAGCAATATTTACCTTGAAAAATATTTCTTCATATATTTTCACATTTATGTTTATTACTTTGATATAATATCAGGAAGAGATATATGATGCAGAGATTAATTCTTTACTTGGGAATAAAGCCTGAGTTTTTTTCTTAGAATGGAATACCATTTCTAAACAACAGAAGCTTGATTTATATAATACAGTTTTTGAGCCATTGCCTGAGTTCTGTTTAGCTCATCTTTTATAAAGATACTTATCTGGCAGTTTGAAAAAGACATTTTTAAGATTGTTTGAATACAGTTGCCAGTTAAGTCAGTCAGTTACTAAATATTCCTTCCTAAGAAGTTTAATTAAATTTTTGATTCTTAAATTTGGAAATTTCTAATATTTATTTTTAGTCTCATGAGAAAAATAAAGAAAACATGGCCATCAGTTAGCCCCTGTGACTTCCAGAAACACAAAATAAGCTGTTAGTCACTAATATTCCTTTATTAGAAGATACATTAGGTTCAACAAGTATGAAATTACCAACATTTGTCCATTTGTACCATCAAAAATAATTTCACAACACTAATATATTGGAACTATGAAAATTTTTTTTTTTTTTTTTTTGTCTGTGGGATTTTTATTTACTTTGGCTCTTCTAGCCAACTCCACTGGAGAAATCGGCATTATTCTATTTACTCAAGGGCGGTAAAATTACCACTGCATTTGTGAAACAAAAAGAGGTATCACTTTCCTTCCTTAGCCTCCTGAGTTCAAGATGAGGGAAAGTAATGCCCTCATCTTCCAGCTGAGCTCTGGCAGCAGAGATAACTCAGTGGATGAGGAAACAGAGCTGAGTCTAAAACACCAGTGAGGCAAATGGTGGTTCTTAAAGAGCTACTGATGATGAAAATGTTTTGCATAATGGCCCATTCTTCACGTGGTATTCATATAAATATTTCACATTTATTTTTATAGGAAAATAACTCTGCACATAATGAACAGAATCCCCAAACGCCATCTCTGACTGACGGCCCATCATTCACCCTTAAGAGACAAAGTTCTTCAACATTCCAAAGCTCTGACCCAGAACAGATCCGACAGAGTCTGCTGACTGCAATTCGTTCTGGAGAGGCTGCTGCCAAGTTGAAAAGGGTAAGTTTTCTTTATCAGATGGGTGACAGTGGGTTTATTTTCAACATTGTCAAACTCATACTTAGGGGAAATTGTTTTCTGGCTTTTAAGTCTGAATAGGGAAGATGCCAGAAGTTACTCTTTTATGTCAGGGGTCATTTTTGAAGTATAAGCTGAGAGAGTACTTAAAAATATGTCAGGTCTGTTTTCCTAAACATGGGCCAGGTGCAGAACACTAGTTTTGCTCATTATTATGTATCTATATATAGAAAGTGCCTTGGACTCTTATTTTAAAAAAATTGTGTTAGCACAGCAAGAAAGAGTCTTTTGGAAAGAAAGTCCCTCCTTTATTCCAGAAAAGCTGCACTGTTGTAGAAGCCTGCAAGTTTTCAGTCATCGCTCCTACAGCAATCAGTTACTACCATACGTGGGATTGGGTGGTTGGGCGGGGGGAGGAGTTTTATAGGCTAAACCAAAATAATGTAGGGAAAATCTAGAGAATTTAGATGAGAACTAATGCAGAAATTCCAATCTTAATAATGCCCTGCCAGAGTCTAGCTTCTCCTGGATGTAGGAGAGCAAGGAGGTGTGCCCCCTTCTTGGGCAAACACCAAAAAGCATCACAGGGAATTATGTGCAGATGAGTTTCCTCCCTTTGTTGCCTTCATCCGCTGAAAGAGGATGTGGTGCAGCCTTGAGCCTGGCATCCTCACTTGGACCTCCCAGAGGCTGTAGTTTCCCTAAATGTCTTTCTTGTTCTTCCCTTAGTCATCTTGGTTGCAAGTTCCTCAACACCCAAGACAAGACAAGTACTCATTATTTCACTGACTCCCTAGGCATTTCATTTTGTGAATTCCTTCTCTAATCATTTTAGAAGCTATTTAGAGAAGAGTAAGAGACTTGTTGAGCAAAACACTGAACTCAACAAAAACGAAATCTGCCAAGGAACAGGAATGCTGCAAAGATAGAAAAAGGGGGAGGCATCCTCGCATGTCTACACAGCCAGCTTTGCCTGTGTCAGCCAGCTTCCTGGATGGGTTTCATTGGAGCCCTGGGTGACGGCCGTTCCCACAGAGGACTTGGCGCGCCCATCTGGGCACACATGGTGACAAGGCAAAATATTGTGTGCTGTCAGAAGTGAAGGAAACATGAAGGAATAATTCAGGGGAGAAGGTTTGAATTTTGTAGATTATTTGTAGAGTTTAAATTAAGGTGCCAGGCAGCAAAAAAAAACAAAAGAAACCAAAAGGAACATTGAAATTGGTATTTCACAGGTCATGACATCTATATTTTGTGGGGTCGGGAATATGTCCCTGTAAATAAACTGTACATTCTTATTTATGAAAATAATTCTATTTCTAATTCTGTTTCTAATCTTGTAAATTAAGGATGAATTTCAAAGTTCTCAATTCAATAAATTTGATAAATATTTTTTTAAAGCAGAAAAATACCAAACATTGTACAGATACTGGGGATACAAAATTGAATAAAACGAAGCCTCTGCCTTCTGGGTGTTCATAGCCTGGAACTGAGAAACAGTGGTACCTCAGGCTCATGGGAGAACAGAAAATAACCGCAGTGCCTTTGTACTAAGTCAGTGGATATATTAATCAGTTTCAGTAAACTAATTGCAGAAAACAGTGCATTAAGTTGGAAATGCCTTCTAGGCCAACAGAATTTTACAGGCAGGCAGCTGTATACTTGGTATCTCATGGGCTCCGATTTGGCAGTCTCTTCACGTATAAAATTCTCATTGCTTCCAGAATGAGCTGGATGTGAATCAACACGGAAAGCAGGCCCTAAATGATGATCCTATAATTGTATCCTGTTTATAACTCATTACTTTAGGTTCTATTGAGTCTAAATTCTCTCTCTCAGTAGGAGGTTACTGACAGCTCTGACTCCCTATAGTGTCAGCTCCTAAACTCTGTTTAATGAAAATTCCTTACATAATCCTTTTTCTTCCCTCTGAAGAAAGACACAGGGTCTAGTAGAGTTCATGATATCTACACTCCATGATCAGCACCTTCACTTCTACTTATATATGCTAAAAATGTGTTTTTATATACCAAGACTCAGAAGAACATTGTTTGTAATAGCTCCAAATACATATAACCTTAATATCCAAAAATGGTAGACTAGTGGTAGATTCAAAGCATGGCAATAAATTGGATAAAATACACACAACAGAACAATGTAGATAGAGACATAAAAAGATATGTAAAGTTGACAGCATGCAAAACTAAATTATATTACTCAGTGATGCGTGCATAGGTGGCAATTATTTTTAAAAGTGAGGAAGTAATTACAAAAATCACAATAGGGTTACTTCCAGAGGGGAAGAAGAAGTGCTGTTGGGGGTGTATGAGAGCAAGACGGGCACACAATTTAAGAGGGAACTAAAAAAATTAATCAAGATAAATATTATCTTAACGCAATATTTAAAAATATACAAATTAATGCAAAAATCCATGATAAAGTCAAAATTTTAAATAAAAACAAGATCAGTAGGGAGCTGGAGTAGGGAGTATTCTCTTGACCTGAGTGGTGGGCTACATATATGTCTGTGTTTGTTTTCATTGGGCTGTTCAGTGCACTCCTCTGTACATGTATTATATTTCAAAAAATTGCAGAAGGTGGTAAAAATAGACAAAAGAAGGCTCTAATTTCTTGTGATCTTTGCTTAAGTCCCATATTTCTGTCCTGTTCTGAACATTTCTTCTGGTTTGTTTTACATGCTAACATTTCTTTTATAGAACAACAGTTATAGTGCCAAATAAAATCTCCAGTGATTTTGACAGTGGGTTTAGATTGTTCATCAGAAAGTTGGCTCCGTGTTTTGGCACCCAAATGTTCACTTTTACTCCAGGTACCAACCTGCCTTATGGCTCTTGTTCATACTTGAGCAATTAACCTTCATTAAGTAGTTGGTTCACATTAGAACAATTATCTAGTTGATTGCCCTAGTGTAAATGTAGTCGTGAATTTTCATGTTTCTTAAGGCTTTTTTCCCATGCCTTACCCCCAAGTCAACCCACATATAGTCAAAGCGATTTGTCTTGTCTTCATATAAAGCATTAATAGATCTAGCACAGTATTTTATAAAATGTGTTTGATGTTAAGATGTATGTATGACAGCAAATTGTTTTCAGAGAATAAGAGATTAAGTCATCTATTATTATTGACTTGTGTTGACACAAGAACTTTGGCTGCTTTTGGTTCTTGTTGGTGCCTCGACTTACTAAGGTTATTACACTATTATAAGGAGAATATAGGTTTGTAAATATAAAAGTCTGAAAATAAACTGATGAATGATATTTAGTGCTTGGTAGTAAGTGTTTCCTCAGAAAATAAAACTTATCGTTAGCTAGATAGAAATCTGGAGGGAAGAGAAAACCTGGGTAAGTCACCCAGGATCTTCCTGGCTTATTTTGTTTAATTAGTCTGCTTTTCATTCATATTTCCTTGGTTTGAATTTGAACAGTCCAAGTGTTTCAGGTTGGCAGCTCTTTCCATGTATTTTTTTTTTTTTTTTTTTTTTTTTTTTTTTTTTTGCTGTACGCGGGCCCTCTCACTGCTGTGGCCTCTCCCGTCGCGGAGCACAGGCTCCGGACGCGCAGGCTCAGCGGCCATGGCTCACGGGCCCAGCCGCTCCGCGGCATGTGGGATCTTCCCGGACCGGGGCACGAACCCGTGTCCCCTGCATTGGCAGGCGGACTCTCAACCACTGCGCCACCAGGGAAGCCCTCTTTCCATGTATTTTAAAAGTAAAAATGAATGATGGTTTCACAGTAAGAAAGCTATGTGAATATTCCTGAAAATTTCTTGAACTTCAAGGGTAGACAGTCAACTAGTAGATGCTTACACATCAGTAAATTCTTAAAGTTACTTTTTAAAGATATCTTTATTACTAGTGTCCTGTGGTCACTGTTCAAAAACTTCAAGCAATACTTTTATACTTCATAAATGTTTGTAAAAAGTTACCATATTTCATCTAAGAAATAGTCATCGAGTTACACTGACCAGGCACTAAAATAACTATGAGTGTGAAGTAGGTATGAAGTGGCATTAAAATAGACAAGGTCTCTGACCTAAAAATTCATAGAATAGTATTCTAATGATATCTTCTCATGTTTGAAGTTTAAGTAAACAAATTTTTAAATAACAAAATACCATTTCCCCCCAGAGTAACTGCTCTGGATAGAGTACAGTGTAACCTTTCAGACCACTTTTGTCATATATAAACATTTATTTTTTCTAACAAAAATGGAATCCTCTGTAAAACACTGTTAAATATATATCTATCTCTTGAAGCTTTCCCTTTTGTTACATACATATCTATGCTGTTCTTTTAAGACTATGTAGTATTTGTAATTCCCTGGTGGTCCAGTGGTTAGGACTCTGAGCTCTCACTGCCAAGGGCCCAGGTTCAATCCCTGGTCAGGGAACTAAGATCCCACATGTTGTGTGGCGCGGCCAAAAAAAAAAAAAAAAAGACAACATAGTATTTGACTGTATGAATGAACCATAGCTTATTTGCTCCTTACTGGTAGACATTTAACTGGATTCTAGTTTTTCACTCTATAAATGATGTTACAATTAACATCTTTTACTTGTAGACATTTAGAACCATTAGTATGTTTTTTTAAATGCTTAAACCAAATTTTCTCTTTTACTTTACAAAGAATATGAGAACTGCAATTTTGGCAAGAATTACAAAAATAACCCCTCACACACAGAGAGACTTTTCAGACCAAGATTACATAACAAAAAGCCATTACCTGCATTACCTGTCTGTTTGTTGGCTGTACTTGGAAAGTAGCCCCACATGAGTACTGAATAGGGTGCAGATAAGTAAGTGTTCCTTCCCTTGGTGGCAACTTTTCTGCTTAGCTATTTCATTTCAGGTGGATGGTGTCAACCACTCTACTCCATCCTGTGTTCATAAGACAGTCAAGAAAATTGATTAGTTTAGATGATCTATCTTTGTTTAGTAAAAGGCAAGAAATGAAGCACCAGGAAACCAAAGCCAACCTAAATTTGCCAACTTTATTTTCCTTTTCACTAACTTACTCTGTTGCTAGGCAGAATCTGTGGCCTTTTGTACTTCAGTTCTCTTCTTATGAAAAGAGGATAATGTTTGGTTATAAAGCTGAACTGGTCAAATTACAATCAAGAGATGAACTATTTTTCTTAAAATGTCATATTTTATATGTAATATTTCAAAATATTATACCTACTATTCAGAATCCAGATAACTTTCTTCTACATTCCTGTAAGTAACGTTGGAATTTCAAGCTATTTAGGAAATTTTGTTTTAGTGTGTTTTATTCCCTTACAGTTTATAAATAGGAAACTTTGCCATAGAATTTTGGAACTTAGGAGTTTATTCCCTAGTGAATAAACTCCTTTTCATTCTGCATTTGTTTTGGCAAAACAGTCATAGGTTTGACTTTTTTAGCCCTTCAAATGAAGGCATTTTAAAAACCAAAGCTAGTTTTTCTTATAAATGAGGGGTACCTGGGAGAATAATTTCAAGTTAATATATATCATCAATATGAAAATTATAGAATTCATTGCTTTGTGGAATTTGCTTTATTTTTCTACATTCGCCAAGGTACTTTGGGGGAGCCAGAATTAATCTAGCTAAAAATGCGCTTTAATAACAACTTGGCCTGCAGTCTGCTTATGCTCTTGTCCTTTGAGTTGATTTGGTAGTTTTGTAAAGACTAAGGTGTGTTAACGGATTATTTTACTTGTTTGTTGTGGAAATAACTCATTTTTAATTTCCTGGCAGATTGAACATTTATTCTTGATTATTTGAAATATATTGAATAATAAATACTAAATGTTAGCATTTACAATTAAGTAGAAGTTAAAATGTGGTAATTGTTGAAAATTGAAAATTAGACAGCTGTCCCATTTTAAATTGATGGGTGCAAAGTGTGTTTCTTTCTCTTAGGTTGCAGTTCCATCAAATACAGTATCTGTGAATGGAAGGTCAAGATTCAGCCGCTCCATGTCCCTTGATGCCCAGGATGGCCATTAAGTGTTGCCCTGCCATGCCACACTTCACCAGCTCTATTGCACAGAACGACTTCATACTGATGGAGAATGTTAGCAAATGTATGTTCAGATGTACACTAATATATTATCTATTAAAGCATAAGAACTTGTGCTGTGGCTTTTAATGCCAAAAGAAGAATTACCAGAATTTATAATTTATAATAATATCTTTGGCCTTTTTTGCCTTAAGAACTGAATATGCTGCTTTAGAACTTTAAGACAAGGTGTTAATGACTTTCATTTTTCTCAAATGAGAAATAGTCACCTTTTGTTGATTTCACTTATTGACACATTCTCTGCAATCGTGACTTAGACAAAGGGATAAATTAAGATTCATAGACTTATATTTGTATGACACATAAATAACTAGGCAAAGATAGATCTGACATTTGCTGCCTCAATGTTACAGTATAATTGGAAATGTTTATGTTATATTAAAGCCCATAATAAATATTCCATTGATGGATATAACATGTTATGGGGTGGGTACCCCATCCTCTAAACATAAACGTTAAGGTTTCAGAAATCCTGGCTTTAATTAAAGTGATAGTAATTATGTAGTTCAGATGCTAATATTCTAAATAGTAATATATATTTACATTAAAGCTAAAATTGTTAAGCAAAACAATGTCTAATTTGTTGGCTTGTAACTGTTCTGGAGTCTAGAGCTTGTTGATGTTCAATTCCTACTTTAAAAATTTAACTGCTCACTTATTCTAAAAGCCTTGTCAAACAAACTGATGTTATGTTGGTTTTTACTAAAGCTACTGGGATATCTGCCTCTTTGGAAAATGTGTTGCTTTTTCCCCTGTTTAATAAAAGCAAGTTATATATTTGGGATTCTTTTTAAAATGCAGTTTGTGTCAATCAGCACATCTGTGCACTTCACCTGATGAACACATCTCCATCAGCCAGTAAACAAATAAGTAATAGAGTAAGACCGACCATTTATCAGGGCTCCCTGGTGTGTATGAGCCCATGTATTCTAACTCCAAAATGCATAACATGCTTAGCAGAGTTCTTGACACATGGCAAGTACACATTAAGTTAAATATTGCTGCTATTTCCTTGAATCAGACTTGAAGAGACCCTCATGTATGGAAACCTAAGTTATGTCATTATAAACCAATAGGGAAAGGAGTGACTTTTTGAAAAACTGTGTTTGATTATCCACTTGGAAAACAATACATTTGGATTCCTAACTCAAACCATAAACAAATATATTTGAGTTAAAGACAGCTTTTAAGAGCAGTATTTTAAAACTTAGATGAATATATTCAACATTTTTCAGACCTCAGCATAGGAAAATTACTTAAATAAGACAAAGGCACAGTCATAAAAGATATGATACATTTACAAATATTAAAATTTAAAACTTATATGTACATTAAGTACTATAAAAATGAAAAAATAAGCCACGAGAAGTTTTTAATATATATAAGCGTTAATTTATAAAATGTAAACATTTCTAAGACTCATGAAAAGACTACTGAATAGAAATATGCACACACTGAAAAAACAAAGGGTATTTCTTACAAGAGGAAATCTGAAAGGCTAACAAACATGGAAAAAAATACTCTTCAGTAATAATCAAGGAAACACAAGAACACGAGGAAGTGTACCACATCACACCCATCAAATTAGTAAAAATGTAAGTTTCAAAATAGCAAGTGTTGTCAAGGGCAGTGAAACAATGGGAACTCTTTTACTGTGGTGGGAAAATACCCTGGCACAACCATCGAATTTGCAATATCCAGTAAAATTAAAGATCTTCTATCATGTTACCTTAAAGAAGTACTTATGTGTGTGCTTAAGGAGGGGTAAAAATGTTCATGGCAGCCTTGTATATAAACAGCAGAAAGGAGTCCTAACCAGCGCTAAACATTGATAGTATATTCATATAATAGACTTTTGTACAACAGTCAAAATGAACAAATTAGAGTTATGCATATCACATGGATACATCTCAAAAATAATAAGGAAGAAAACAATGGAACAATGCTTATTTTATGATGCTTATATAAAATAATAAAATATGCAAAGTGATACTATGTATTATGGCTATAAATATAGAAAAAATAAAATACACAGGTTTGCTGGTGGGAATCAAGAAATGAAGATCGGATTGGGAAGATTTATAGGAAGCATCAATTGTGTTTGAAAACAAGTTTTACTCCAGGTTTTAGCAAACTTGAAATAGTTTGTAGTTATTTTTTTTAAAGATCACACAGGACTTAGGGGGATATATATATGAACCATTAGTACACATACAATCTGAAAAAGTTGCCTTGTCCACATTACTTTAGGAGAAAAGCATGTGCTACACTCTCTACCCAATTGGGAGAGGATAGGAAAACTAGTCATATCCTTAAGTGACAGCAAAATGAAGATACAGGAATGATTTAGAACCAACTCTCAATTTTCATATTTAATTTTTGGCATCTAGGCATTTTGCTTTTCCTTTTTTTCCCCATCATTTCTTTATGATACCTATTTTTAAATTATCCAGATTCTATGTAAATTATAGGGTTTGAAATTACCCTCTTTTCTGTCTCCCAATCCCAATCCCCTTTTCAGAGATAACCAATGTTAATGTTTTGATATTAATCCCTATATAGATGTATTTATATCCAATACATATTTATAGGTTTGTTTTCGGCTTTTGTATTTTTGCAGATTTGTTTTTACTGTTGTTTTTAAGATTAAAAAAAGTCACACTCTAATACTATTTAGCAACTTGCCTTTGCACCAGCAATGTTCCTTCTTGAACATAAAGATCAACCTTATCATGTTTCAGTTTGTTGTTCTCCTATTATTAATTTCATTCTTGTGGTACACAGTTATGCCTAGAGTCAAGATACTTGGGTTCAAATCATAGGTCTGCCACTTACAAGTCATGGGATCTTGGGCAAATTATTTTATCTGTACCTCATTTTCACCTTTGAAAAATTGAATTAACATACTTATGGTGATGGTTGTGAGGATTAAATGAATTTTAAAAGTGTTTGGCACAATTCATTTTACAAAGCTACCTATTTTTAATACTACTATTAGTGAACAGGCATTATTTATCTAATATACTTCCCATCCTTCTGAAGAGTGACCTTCCCTCCCATTTTAAGACCAGATCTTGTGAAAATGACTATACTACCCAAAGCAATCTACAGATTCAATGCAATCCCTAACAAACTACCACTGGCATTTTTCACAGAATTCGGCCTGAGATAACAGAATCCACACTCTGCTACTTGACCCAATTCCTTGAATGAGACCAGTCATTTTCCTGAGACCTAATGTTGCTTGTACTTGAAACTTAAAGAATCCCAATTGATACAATTATTGTCTAGTGCCAGTTCTTTTCCTACCCACTACCGGTAGAGACAAAAACACAAAAGAGCTAAGAATCAAACTCACTAGTTTTTACTATCCATTGACTTTGATAAATGACTTGAAAGAAAAGGGAACTTGCAATCGGGGGTCACAGTGAAGATTTCCATGGATAGAATCGTTTTTTTAAGATTATTTTTCATATAAAAATAGCTAATTTATTTGGTGTTTTAGAGTTTACACAGAACTTTTGTATTATTTGATCCACATGTGGAACAAAAAAGTACACAAAGAAATTGCTACTTTACAAAGGTCACACAACCAGACAAGTGGCAGAATCCCACATCTGATTTCTAGTTTGCTCTTTTGCCTGGCCAAACTTTGCAAATGATGGAGAAAATGGTGCTAGATTTCAAGGGACACTTAAATAGTAACCTACTTGTTCTGGATCTTCAGTCTGTCTTGCTTTTCTCTTAAATGTTACCACTTTCCTGCAAGTTTTCATCCTTAACACCTCAGACTCTTCATATGGGTAGATGTATTTTGTTTATGGCAAGAAAAAATGCCACCATGTGCTCTCTCAAAAGAACTTTTCTGACAGGTATTTCAAGAGAAATTGTGAAACATTCTGGTAATCTGTATAGCACTGTTGGCATTTCTGCGTCACAAACTGGAGAAATTCATCTGGAAGTCTTGCAGATTACTCATCTTGAAGAAAAAGTGCTACAATTCCAACCTTATAGTTTTCAAACCAAGAAATTTCTTTACCTACCAACTTATTATGTTCCTACCCACGCCTTGTGGTAGACGATAGTGATGGCCCTGATTCTTTACCTCACCTGCATCCACACCTTTTTCCACATGACTTTGCATTTCCTCTCACTAAAGAAACAGAACCCATTTCCCCACCCACAGGAACAGGTTTTGTGACTAACAGAATGAGATGAAATGACACAGTGCCAATTCTGAGACTAGATCTCAAAGTTTGCATGTTTTTGCTTGCTCTCCCTGTGCCTGAAATGCTGCTGTGAGAAAGACATCTCTGGGATGGCTGAATAGTCCTTAAAAAAGGACGAGAGATGCATGGAGCAGGGCTCCCAACTGAGGTCAGCCTAGAGCATTTAACAATCAGATCCCTAGACATGAGCAAGTTCAGTCAAGATCAGCAGGGCCAAATAGCCAACCGAAGCTGACCCTGGTGTAAGAGCAATCAATGCTTACCCACTAGCAATGCCCCTGAGGTTTCATGGTTGATTGTTATACAGCATTAATGTGGCAACAGATGCAATACACCCTCTTAAACTCATATACATATGACTCTAACCCAAATTATAAATTCATTCAATTGGTTCAGATCCACATACCCTATTTCCCCCATAGTTCCACAGACTATTTACTAAATCCAACACAAATACACTTCAGATTCTCTGTCTAGCTCCCAGCTATCTCAAAAAAAAAAAAAAATTCTAACGTAATAATCCCTTTATTATTTGTGGTGCAGAAATATCTTCTTTCCCTTTCTCCTCTCTCGTTTTATGTTCAGAACTGGGAACACGAGAGCCCAAATATCAAAGAGATCCACAGCCCCCTTAAAAGCTCTTTGGACTTGTCTATTTCGTAGAGTTGCCAGATAAAATACAGATTTCCCAGCTAAATTTGAATTTCAAAGATAAACAATGAATTACTTTTTAGTGTAGGTATGTCCCATGGAATATTTAGGATATATATATATATATATATGTACGTATGTATACACTAAAAAAATAATCATTGATCTGAAATTTAAATTTAACTGGACATCCTATATTTTTCTTTGCCAAATCTGGCAATCCTACTATTTCAGGAAAA
Organism: Lagenorhynchus albirostris; assembly: GCF_949774975.1. NCBI lineage: Eukaryota > Metazoa > Chordata > Mammalia > Artiodactyla > Delphinidae > Lagenorhynchus > Lagenorhynchus albirostris. The sequence continues at coordinate 67,034,173 of NC_083100.1, forward strand.
TCTGGAAGGAGGAAATGAAGCAAGAAGCAGCATCCAACATGTGGGGGAAAAAGGAGAGAGCAGGCCCAGGTACATCAAGAAACCAGAAAGTGGCATTACAGAAAAGAGTGGAACCTTTGTTCTCTTTGATAGTTCACCATCAGAGAAAACCTCATGTAATGAATAGGAAAAGGTTCATGGAAGAGTTCACAGTGAAGAAACCCTGTGGATGACTTCTGTTGGTGGGTTTTAGATACCTTCAAGTCATCAGGAAATAATATACTCAAGAAATTCTGCTAGAGATTGGCCAAGATGGCAGAGTAGAAAGACACTAAGCTCACCTCTTCTCACAAGCACACCAAAATCATAACTATTTGCAGAATAACCATGAATTAAAAAAACCAGAACCTACCAGGAAAGACCTTATGTAATTAAAGACATAAAGAAGGCAAGACAGGCAGGAGGAGCAGACTCACAATACAATAGAGTCCCATACGCCTGGGTGGGTGACCCACAAGCTGGAGAATAATTATATTGCAGAGATTCTCCCACAGGGATGAGAGTTCTGAGCCCTACACCAGGCTCCCCAGCCTGGGCATCCTGCACTGGGAAGACAAGCCCCCATTGCATTTGCCTTTGAAGGCTAGCAGGGCTTAATTTTGGAAGCCCCAGAGGACTGGGGGAAAAAGAGACTTCATTTTTAAAGGGTGCTGACAAAATCTCACGTGCACTGGGACCCAGGGCAAAAGCAGTAATTCGATAGGCGCCTGGGCCAGACCTACCTACTGGTCTTGGAGAGTGTCCTGGAGAGGTGGGGGTGGCTATGGATCACCCTGGGGACATAGACAGGAGCCATATTTGGGAGTTTGGACACTGCTGCTAGGGACCATCTTGGGACCATCTTGGAACCCTCCCTCTAGTTCATTAGCACCAAGACCTGACCCCACCCAACATCCTATAGGCTGGGACACCTCAGGCCAGACAACTAACTGGGCAAGGCCACAACTCTGCCCATCAGCAGACAGGCTGCCTAAAGACTTCTTGAGCCCAAGTCACCTCTAGACATCCCTCTAGACATGGTCCTGCCCACCAGAGGACCAAAAACCAACTCCACCCAGCAGTGGGCAGGTGCTGGCCCTGCCCTCCAGGAAGCACGCACTAGCCTCTAGACCAGCCTCACCAACCAGGGGGCAGAAACCAGACATAAGAAAACCGTAATCCTGTGGCCTGCAGACCCAGCCAGCCTATAGCAGGCCAGCTCCTACCCAGGGACCAGCTGGGTCCCAGCACTGCCCACTAGCAGGCCAACATAAGCTTCAGGACACCCCAGACCCCATACCTAATTGTGTCAAGAACTGGTTCCTCTGTTCCCCCACCAATGATCTAACATACCAGCTCTGGGATCCCTGGGCCCTGCAGCCAGATTCTAGGACCTGGCTCTGCCAGCCAGTAGTCCAGCACTAACCCATGATCTGGCTTCACCCTACAGTGGGCAGGCAACAGCCCTGGAGTCTTCTGAACCCTGACTCCACCAACCAGCTAGTCAGCACTAGCCTGGGGTCCCCTAGGGTTCTGCAGCAAACTGTCTCATGACTTGGCCCCACTAACTAGCAGCCAGCAGCATCTGCACAGGAACAGGCAGGAACTGGCAACCAACTGGGCTACAGGCCAACCAAGCCTACCAGACCACCCACATAATCAGACCACTACAAAAGAAGGAACCACGCAGCCCTCTTAGGGGGAACCCCTAGAGCATATAGCTTGGGTGATGAGAGGGGAGTGTGCTGCTGGGACACACAGGATGTCTCCTACAGAGGGCCACTTCTCCAATGTCGAGAAATTTAATAACCTTCCACATACATAAATATCCAAATAGCAACTTAGACAAAATGGGGCAGCAGAGGAACATGTTCCAGACAAAGGAACAAGATAACACTGCAGAAGAAGAACTAAGTGAAGTGGAGATAGGCAATCTACCCGAAAAAGAGTTCAGAGTAATGATCGTAAAGATGATCAAAGAACTTCGATGAAGAAAGGATCCACAGAGCAAGAAGTTAGAAGTTTTCAACAAAGAGAAAATATAAGGAACAAGCAAACAGATGAAAAAATATAGCAACTGCAATGAAAAATACACTAGAAGGAATCCACAGTAGACTAAATGATACAGAGGAACGGGTCAGTGAGCTGGAAAATGGAGTAGTGGAGATCACTACCACTGAAGAGTAAAAAGAAAAGAAAAGAAAATGAAAAGTGAGGACAGTTTAAAAGACCCCTGGGACAACACCAAGTGCAGGAATATTTGCATTATAGAGGTCCCAGAAGGAGAAGAGAGAGAGAAAAGGACATAGAGAACATATTTGAAGACATAATAGCTGAAAACTTCCCTAACCTGGGAAAGGAAACAGTCACCCAAGTCCAGGAAGCACAGAGAGTCCCATACGGGATTAACCCAAAGAGGAATACACCAAGACACTGTAATGAAAATGACAAAAGTTAAAGAATATTAAGCAACAAGGAAAAAGCAACAAATAACTTACAAGAGAACTCCCATAAGGCTATCAGTTGATTTATCAGCATCAACTCTACAGGCCAGAAGGGACTGGCACAATATACTTAAAGCAATGAAAGGGAAAAAGCTACAACCAAGAATACTCTACCCAGCAAGGTTCTCCTTCAGATTTCATGGAGAAATCAAAAGCTTTACACACAGACAAAAGCTAAAAGAGTTCAGCACCACTAAACCAGCTTTATAACAAATGTTAAAGGAACTCCTTTAGGCATAAAAGAAAAGGCCACAACTAGAAACAAGAAAATTAGAAAATGAAAATTTTAACCAGTAAAGGAAAACCTACAGTAAAAGTAGGAAATCATCCACACACAAGGTTAGTACGGAGGGTAAAAGAAAAAAGCAGTAAGATTCTGTATATCCACAATAAGCAGTTAAGGGATACACAAAATAATTAGATGTAAAATATGATACCAAAAACAGTAATCATGAGGAGAGGAGAATACAAATGCAAAATTTTAAAAATGTATTTAAAATTAAGAGATCAACAACTTAAAACAATCAAGTATATATATAGACTGCTGTACAAAAACCCCATGGTAACTACAAACCAAAAATCTATAATAGATATACATACAAAAAAGAAAAGGCAGTCCAAACATACCACTAAAGATAGTCATCAAATCACAGAGAACAGAACAAAAAGAAGAAGAAAGGGGGAAAAAAGACCTACAAAAACAAATCCAAAGCAATTTAAAAAATGGTAATAAGAACATACATATCGATAATTACCTTAAATGTAAATGGATGAAATACTCCAACCAAAAGACATAGAATGGCTGATGGATACAAAAACTAGACCCAGTATATATGCTGCCTACAAGATACTTGATCTAGAGACGCACACAAACTGAAAGCGAGGGGATGGAAAAAGGTATTCCATGCAAACGGAAATCAAAAGAAATCCAGAGTAATACTTATATCAGAAAAAACAGACTTTGAAATAAGACTGTTACAAGAGACAAAGAAGGACACTACATAATGATCAAGGGATAAATCCAAGAGGAAGATATAACAATTGGAAATATTGGGTTGGCCAAGAAGTTCGTTCAGGTTTTTCCATAACATCTTATGGAAAAACCCAAATGAACTTTTTGGCCAACTCAATATATATGCACCCAACATAGGAGCAAGTAAATTTATAAGGGCACATATTAACTGACATAGAAGGATAAACTGACAGTAACACAGTAATGGTGGGGGATTTTAACATGCTACTTACACCAATGGACAGATCATCCAGACAGAACATCAATAAGGAAACACTGGCCTTAAATGATACATTAGACCAAATGGACTTAATTGATATATAGAGCACTCCATCTGAAACTGGAATACACATTCTTTTAAAGTGCACATGGAACGTTCTTCAGGATAGATCACTGAGGCCGCAAAACAAGCCTCAGTAAAAAAAAAAGTGAAATTTTATCAAGCATCTTTTCCGACCACAATATTATGAGATTAGAAATCAACTACAAGAAAAAACTGCAAAAAAACCCCCAAAACCCACCACAAACACGTGGAGGCTAAACAGTATGCTACTAAACAACCAATGGAGCACTGAAGAAATCTAAGAGGAAATGATTGATAAAATATACCTATAGACAGGAGCTTCCCTGGTGGCACAGTGAATAAGAATCCGCTTGCCAATGCAGGGGACACAGAGTTGATCCCTGGTCTGGGAAGATCCCATATGCTGTGGAGCAACTAAGCCCATGCACCACAACTACTGAGCCTGCGCTCTAGAGCCCACAAACTACAACTACTGAAGCCCGCGTGCCTAGAGCCTGTGCTCCACAACAAGAGAAGCCACCGCAATGAGAAGCCTGTGCACCGCAACGAAGAGTAGACCCTGCTCGCTGCAACTAGAGAAAAGCCCACACGCAGCAACGAAGACACAGCACAGCCAAAAAAACCCGCGTGCAGCAACGAAGACACAGCACAGCCAAAAAAAAAAAAAAAAAAACCTATAGGCAAATAAATACAAAGATCCAAAACCTATGTGATGTAGCAAAAATACTTCTAAGAGGGAAGTTAATAGTGATACAAGCTTACCTCAGGAAACAAGAAAAATTTCAAATAGACAATCTAACCATACACCTAAAGCAACTAGAGAAAGAAGAACAAACAAAACCCAAAGTTAGTAGAAGGAAAGAATCATAAAGGTCAGAGCAGAAATAAGTGAGAGAATAAAAAACAATAGAAAAGATCAATGAAAATAAAAGCTGGTTCTCTGAAAAAATAAAATTAATAAATCTTTAGCCAGACTTATCAAGAAGAAAAGGGAGAGGGCTCAAATCAATAAAATTAGAAATAATAAAGAACTTACAACTGACACCACAGAAATACAAAGGATCATAAGAGACTACTATGAACAACTATATGCCAATAAAATGAAAAACCTAGAAGAAATGGACAAATTCTTAGAAAGGTATGATCTCTCAAGACTGAACCAGAAATAAATAGAAAATATGAACAGATCAATTACCAGTAATGAAAATGAATCAGTAATTTAAAAACTCCCAACCAACAAAAGTCCAGGGCCAGATGGATTCATAGGTGAATTCTACCAAACATTTAGAGAAGAGATAACACCTATCCTTCTCAAATTGTTCCAAAAAATTGCAGAAGGAACACTTCTGAACTTATTCTGTGAGACCAGCATCACCCTGATACCAAAACATGACACAGATATCACACACAAAAAAATTACAGGCCAGTATCACTGATGAACATACCTGCAAAAATCCTCAACAAAATACTAGCAAACTGAACCCAACAATACATTAAAAGGATCATACCCCATGATCAAGTGGGATCTATCCCAGGTATGCAAGGATTTTTCAATACCCATAAATCAATCAATGTGATATATCACATTAACAAACTGAAGAATAAAAACCATATGATCATATCAACAGATGCAGAAAAAGCTTCTGATAAAATTTAACACACACTTAGGATAAAACTTTACAGGAAGTGGGCCTGGAGGGAACACACCTCAACATAATAAAGGCCGTATGTCACAAACACACAGCTAACAACATACTCAACAGTTAAAAGCTGAAAGCATTTCCTCTAAGATCAGGAACAAGAGAAGGATGCCCACTCTTGCCACTTTTATTCAACATATTTTAGGAAGTTCTGCACCAATTAGAGAAGAAAAAGAAATAACAGGAATCCAACTTGGAAAGGAAAAAGTAAATAAAACTGTCACTGTTTGTGAATCATATGATACTATACATAGAAAATCCTAAAGACTCTACCAGAAAACTATTGGAGCTCATCAACTAATTCAGTAAAGTTGCAGGATAAAACATAAATATACAGAAATCTGTTGAATTTCTATGCATTAACAATGAACTAGGAGAAAGGGAAACTGAAGAAACAATCCCATTTACCATTGCATGAAAAAGAATAAAATACCTACGGAGGCAAAAGACCTGTCCTCAGAAAACTATGACACTGATGAAAAAACTGAAGACAACACAAACAGATGGAAAGACATAACATGTTCCTGGACTGGAAGAATCAACACTGTTAAAATTAATATAATAACCAAGGCAATCTAGATTCAGAGCAATCCCTATCAAAATACCAATGACATTTTCCACAGAACTGGAACAAATAACTTCAAAATTTGTGTGGAAATATGAAAGACCCTGAATAACCAAAATAATCTTGAGAAAGAAGAACAGAGTTGGAGGAACCACACACTCTGACTTCACACTGTATTACAAAGTCAGTAATCAAAATAGTATGGTACTGGCACAAAAACAGACACATAGATTAATGAAACAGAATAGAGAGTCCAGAAATAAACTCACAAACTTAGGGTCAGTTAATCTATGACAAAGGAGGCAAGAATATACAATGGAGAAAAGACAGTCTCTTCAATAAGTGGTGCTGGGAAAACTGGACAGCTACATGTAAAAGATTGAAACTAGAACACTCCCTAACACCATACACAAATTAAACTCAAAATGGATTAAAGACCTAAATGTAAGACCGGATACTATAAAACTCTAAGAGGAAAACATAGGCAGAACACTCTTTGACATAAGTTGTAGCAATGTCCACCTCCTAGATTAATGAAAATAAAAATAATAAAAAATAGGACCTAATTAAACTTAAAAGCTTTTGCACAGCAAAGGAAACCATAAATAAAACAAAAGGACAATCCACAGAATGGGAGAAAATATCTGCAAATGAAGTGACAAACAAGGGATTAATCTCCAAAATATACAAACAGTTCCTGCAGCTCAATATCAAAAAAACAAACAAACCAATCAAAAAATGGGCATTTCTCCAAAGAAGCCATACAGAGGGCCAAGAGGCCCATAAAAGATGCTCAACATCACTAATTATTAGAGAAATGCAAATCAAAACTACAATGAGGTATCACCTCACACCAATCAGAATGGCCATCATTAAAAAGTCTACAGACAATAAATGCTGGAGAGGGTGTGGAGAAAAGGGAGTCTTCCTACACTGTTGGTGGGAATGTAACTTGTTACAGCCACTATGGAGAACGGTATGGAGGTTCCTTGAAAAACTACAAATAGAACTACCATATAATCCAGCAATCCCACTCCTGGGCATATATCTAGAGAAAAACATAATTCAAAAAGATAACATGCACCTCAATGTTCACTGAAGCACTATTTACAATAGCCAAAACATGGAAACAATATAAATGTTCATCAACAGAGGAAGAGATAAAGAAAATGTGGTACATATATACAATGGAATATTACTCAGCCATAAAAAAGAATGAAATAATGCCATTTGCAGCAACATGAATGGATCCAGAGATTATCATAGTAAGTGAAGTAAGTCAGAGAAATACAAATATCATATGATATCACTTATACGTGGAATCTAAAAAAATGAAACAAATGAACTTATTTATAAAAAAGAAACAGACACACAGACTTCGAAAACAAACTTATAGTTACCAAAGGGGAAAGGTGGGGGAGTGATACATTAGGAGTTTGGAACATATACACACTACTATATATTACATAGATAATCAACAAGGACATACTGTATAGCACAGGGAACTCTATTCAGTATTCTGTAATAACCTACATGGGAAAAGAATCTGGAAAAGAATGGATATATGTACATATATAACTGAATCACTTTGCTGTACACCTGAAACTAACACAATATTATAAATCAACTATACTCTAACATAAAATAAAAATTAAAGTAAAAAGAAAATAGAACACTCGTACACTGTTGGTGGGAATGTACATCTGTGCAGCCACTGTGGAAAACAGTATGGAGGTTTCTCAAAAAACTAAAAACAGAACTAGCATACGATCCAGCAACTTCACTACTTGGTATGTATCCAAAAAAACAAAAACACTAATTTGAAAAGATACATGCACCCTGATGTTCATGTTAACATTTACAGCAGTATTTACGATTGCCGAGACATGGAGAAAACCTGTATCCATCAACTGATGATGGATAAAGATGTGGTGTATATATATAAAATGGAATATTACTCATCCATAAAAAAGAATAAAATTTTGCCATTTGTAGCAACATGAATATGTTAAGTGAAATAAGTCAGACAGAGAAAGACAAATAGTGTATGATATCACTTATATGTGGAATCTAAAAAATACAACAACCTAGTGAATATAACAAAAAAGAAACAGACTCACAGATATAGAGAACAAACTAGTGTTTACCCATGGGGAGAGAGAGGGGGGAAGGGCAATATAGGGAAAAAGGGTTATTATGGGATTATATGAAATCATGTGTGTGATACTTTTGAAAATTGTTTTGAAAAACTGTTTTGAAAATTGCTTAAAAGCACTATAGAATTTAAAGAATCTTTTATTCAATTAAAAAAACTAAACAAAGAAATTCTGCTAATGTCCTCATTAACCTCAGTATCATTTTTATGATAACTATTATAACAATTGCTAAATCTAGGTAGGAGGTATGTGGGTTATAATTACACATGATTTTTTAAACTTCCCTGCATGTTTAAAATTATTCATAATATAGTTGGGAAATAAGTTATTAAGACACTCCTATTATAGTGACCAGCTGCACTATACACGTGTGGGGAGGGAGAGATTTAATTTATGGTCATTTGTTTCCCTTCTACCAATGAAGAATTTTAGGCAAGTCAGGGGGGATGTTGTGATGCAAGTATTAATTTGGCAAAAGCAACTTGCTGTTGGCAAAGTTTCTCGAAGGGTTTTATTGCTAGGTCTCAACTAAAAAACATACACTTCAAGATCTGACTGAAGACATCATTATTTGTAACAGGAAGGACAGAAATAAGAAAAATAAAATTTAAAAGGGAGAGTGATGAAGATGGTAGAGGAGTAGGACATGGAGCACACCTCCTCCCACAAATACATCAAAAATATATCTACAGGGCTTCCCTGGTGGCGCAGTGGTTGAGAGTCCGCCTGCTGATGCAGGGGACATGGGTTCGTGCCCCGGTCCGGGAAGATCCCACGTGCTGCGGAGCAGCTGGGCCCGTGAGCCATGGCTGCTGAGCCTGTGTGTCCGGAGCCTGTGCTCCGCAACGGGAGAGGCCACAACAGTAGAGGCCCGTGTACCGCAAAACAAACAAACAAACAAACAAACAAAAAAATCTACATTTGAAAGGATTCTCACAGAACATCTACTGAATCCTGGCAGAAGACCTCAGACTACTGAAAGTGCAAGAAGATCTCCACATAGTCAGGTAGGACAAAAGGAAAAAGAAAAAAAAAAAGAGAGAAAGGAATCGGGAGGGGACATACACCCCTGGGAGGGAGCTGTGAAAGGAAAAATGTTCCCACACTTTTGAAGTCCCCTCACTGTCACGGAGATCAGCCGGGATGGTGGGTTGGGGTGGGAGTGCAGCAACTGGTTTGTGGAAGGCAAAACAGAGAGAGACATGCACAGACAGTTGGTACAGGCACCCTGCACTCCCCAGCCTGAGATGTGCATCTGCTGGTATGGGCAGGGGCTGGGTGAGGAAGCTTGGGCTTCAGAGGTCAGATCCAGAGAGAGGACTGGGGTTGGCCGCGTGGAGACAGCCTGAAGGGGCTGGAGTGTGTTGCAACTACAACTGAGGATGTACGCGAAGAAGCCTGGGCCTGCCAGAGAGGCAAGGCACCATTGTTGGTGGGCAAGTGAGGAGAGGGGTGGGACCTATAGGTGCCTCTTTCCCTGTGTGTGTGCTCTCAGGCAACAGGACACCACCTACATGAGCTCCAGGGGCAGGTGCAAGCCGCCACTGCCATCGTGGGCTCTAGAGGCGGGTGCGGGCCACCACTGCTGCTGAGAGACCCATGAGCAGGTGCCAGCCGCTGCCTCCACAAGCACAGGCCCTGGGAGTGCACATGGGCCACCGCATCAGTACATGCCCTTCAAGGGGATAACAGCACATGCTGAAGAAAGATGTGGAAGGCATCCAAACTAAAACACAGCCCTCACCAAAAATATTAAACCCACACAAGCTACACAGGGACGCTCCTGCATATAAATAGCCTTCCAAGACTACAGTAGATAATTGTTTCTCCTAAACTCACAGAGTAAGAGAAATATAAGTAAATTGAAGAATCAGAGGAACCACTCCCAGTTAAAAGACCAAGAGAATTCTACTGAAGGAACAATGAAACAGACTTCTTCAGTCTAATAGATACAGAGTTCAAAAAGGAGGTAATGAAAATACTGAAGAAATTAAGAAAGGCTATTGACAGAAATGCAGATTACTGTAAAAAGGAATTAGAAACTATGAGGAGCCAAAAAAAATTAGGAAATTCGTTTGCCAAGATGAAAGCTGAGCTAAAGGCAATGAATAGCAGAATGAATAATGCAGAACGAATAAGTGAACTGAAACACAAGAATAATGGAAATTACCCAATCAGAACAGCAGACAGAAAGCCAACTGAAAAAAAATGAAAGCAATATAAGAGACCTGTAGGATAATATAAAGCAGCCAATCTATGCCTAACAGGAATTCCGGAAGGAGAAGAAAGAGAAAAGGGGATTGAAAATGTATTTGAAGAAATTATGGCTGAAAACTTCCCAAACCTAAAGAAGGAAACAGATATCTAGATACAGGAAGCACAGAGGGTGCCAAATTAGATGAACCCAAACAGACCTACACCAAGACATAATCAAAATGGCAAAAGTTAAAAATAAAGAGGATTCTAAAGGCAGCAAAAGAAAAACAAAGAGTTAATTACAAGGGAACCCCCATAAGGCTATCAGCTGATTTCTCTACAGAAACATTTCAGGCCAGAAGGGAGTGGCAAAATATATTCAAAGCCTTGAAAGGGAAACATCTGCAACCTAGAATACTGTACCCAGCAAATTATCATTTAGAATAGAAGGAGAGAGAAAGAATTTCTCAGACAAGCAAAAACTAAAAGAATACTGCAATAGTAAACCTATCCTAAAAGAAATATTGAAAGGTCTCCTCTAAATAGAAAAGAAGCAAAAAGATATAGGAAAGAGAATATCACAACTGGAAAATAAATCACATAAATAAGCAGATCAAAAGATCAAATACAGATCAAATACAAAAAGAAAAAAAATTATTTGTGAAGCGACAAACACAAGGATAAACACAAGCAAAAGAATAAAGATGTAAAAGGACATCAAAATCATAAAATGTGGGGGAAGAGAGTAAGAAAATGTTGATTTTTTTTTTAAAGAATGTGTTTGAGCCTATATGACTATCAGTCTAAAGCAAGCAGACATAGGAAGGGGTTAACATACTTGAAAAATGGTGTAACCACAAATCAAACACATACAATAGATTCACAAAAAACAAAAAGAGAACACAAGCATAAAAGTCAATCATCAAACCACAAAAAGAAAAACAAAAGAAAAAGTAACAAAGATGAAACATAGAATCAACTGGAAAACAAGGTTCAAATGGAAATAAATACATATTTATCAATAATTACCTTAAATGTCAACAGACTAAATGCTTCAATCAGAAGACATAGAGTGGCAGACTGGATAAAAAAACAAGAGCCTACAATATGCTGCCTATAAGAGACCCACTTTAGGGCAAAGGACACACAAAGATTGAGGGTATGGAAAAACATATTTCATGCAAATGGAAATGACAAGAAAGTGGGGGTCACAATACTCATATCAGACAAAACAGACTTTACAACAAAGGCCATAAAGAAAGATAAAGAAGGACACTATATAATGATAAAAGGATCAGTACAAGAAAAGGATTTTATGCTCATCAATGTATATGCACCCAATATAGGAGCACCCAAATACATAAAACAAATACTAACAGACATAAAGGGAGAAACTGACAGGAATACAATCATAGTAGGAGATTTTACACCCCACTCACATCAATGGACAGATCTTCTAGACAGAAAATCATTAAGGCAACAGAGATCCTAAATGATACAATAGAACAGTTAGACTTAATTGTTATTTTCAGGACATTACATCCAAAAAAACCAGAAGACACATTCTTTTCACAGTGCACTTGGAACATTCTCTAGGTCTGACCACATACTAGGGCATAAAGCAAACCTCAACAAATTCAAGAGTATAAAAATTATTTCAAGCATCTTCTCTTGACCACAAGAGCATGAAACTAGAAATCAACCAAAGAAAAAGAAATGAGAAAAAAAAATGATTACATGGAAATGAAAAAACATTCTACTAAAAAAACTAATGGGTCAACAAGGAAATCAAAAAGGAAATTAAAAAATATCTTGAGACAAATAACAATGAAAACACAACCAAACAAAATCTATGGAATGCAGCAAAAACAGTTCTGAGAAGGAAGTTCATAGTGATACAGGCCTTCCTCAAAAAACAAGAAAAATCTCAAATAAACAACGTAACCTACCACCAAAAAGAATTAGAAAAAGAGGACCAAACAAAACCTAAAATCAGCAGAAAGAAAGAAATAAAGATCAAAGAGGAAATAAACAAAATAGTGATAAAAATAGAAAAAAATCAGTAAAACAAAGAGCTGGTTCTTTGAAAGGGTAAACACAACTGACAAACCAAGTCACCAGGCTCACCAAGAAGAAAAGAGAGAACCCAAATAAGCAAAATAAGAAATGAAAAAGGAGAAATATCAACTGATACCACAGAAATACAAAAAACCATAAGAGAATACTACGAACAATTGTATGCCAACAAATTTGACAACCTAGAAGAAATGGACAAATTTCTAGAAACATAAAGCCCACCAAAACTGAATCAAGAAGAAATAGATAATTTGAACAGACCTATCACCAGAAGTGAAGTAGAATCTGTAAAAAACCCAAAAAACCAAAAAACCAAAAAAATCTCCCTACAAACAAAAGTCCAGGACCAGATGGCTTCACAGGTGAATTCTACCAAACATACAAAGAAGAAATTTTACCAATCCTTTTCAAACTCCTCCGAAAGATTGAAGAGGAGGGAACACTCCCAAAGCCATTCCATAAAGCCACCATCACCCTGATACCAAAGCCAGACAAAGATACCACCAAAAAAAGAAAATTACAGGCCAATATCTCTGATGAATATAGATGTAAAAATTCTCAACAAAATATTGGCAAGCCAAATCCAACAACACATAAGAAAGATCATACACCATGACCAAGTGGGATTTACCCCAAGTTCACAAGGATGGTTCAACATACACAAAATCAATCAATGTGATACACCACATCAACAAAAGAAAAGGCAAAAACCACATGATCATCTCAACAGATGCAGAAAAAGCATTTGACAAAATTCAACATCATTCATGATAAAAACTGTTACCAAAGTGGGTATAGAGGGAATATATTTCAATGTAATAAAAGCTATTTATGACAAACCCACAGGCAATATAATACTCAAGTGAAAAGCTGAAAGCCTTCCCACAAAAATATGGAACTAGACAAGGATTCCCACTCTCAATTCTTCTATTCAACATAGTATTGGAAGTCTTGGCCACAGCAATCAGACAAGAAAAAGGAATAAAAGGTATCCAAATTGGAAGAGAAGAGGTAAAACTGTCATTATATGCAGATGACATAATACTATATATAGAAAATGCTAAAGACTCCACACAAAAATTACTAGAAGTGATAAATGAATTCAGCAAGGTAGCAGGATACAAGATTAACATATTAGAAATCAGTTTCATTTCTTTACACTAACAATGAAATAACAGAAAGGGAATGTAAAAAAAACTTTTTAAAATTACACCAAAAAACCCCCCCAAACCTTAGGAATAAACCTAACCAAGGAGATGAAAGACTTATATGCTGAGAACTAGAAAATATTAATAAAGGAAATTAAAGATGATTCAAAGAAATGAAAACATATCCCATGCTCTTGGATTGGAAGAATATTGTCAAAATGGCAATAGTACCCAAAGGAGATTTAACGTGATCTCTATCAAATTACCCATGACATTTTTCACAGAACTAGAACAAATAATCCTAAAATTTATGTGGAACCATTAAAGACCCAGAACTGCCAAAGCAATCCTGAGGAGAAAGAACAAAGCAGGAGGCATAATCCTCCCAGACTTCAGACAATACTACAATGTTACAGTAATCAAAACAGTGTGATATTGGCACAAAAACAGACGTATGGATCAATGGAACAGAACAGAGAGCCCAGAAATAAACCCACACATCTATGGTCAATTAATCTTTGACAATGGAGGCAAGAATATAAAATGGGAAAAAGACTCTTCATCAAGTGGTGCTGAGAAAGTTGGACAGCTGCATGTAAAGCAATGAAGTTAGAACATACATCACACCATGCACAAAATAAACTCAAGATGGCTTAAAGATTTAAACCTAAGACATGACACCATAAAACCCCTAGAAGAAATCATAGGCAAAACATTCTCTGACATAATTCGTACCAATGGTGTTTCAGGAGGAACAATGTTTACACCAAGAAGAGGAGCATAGACTCTGAGGGTGGTGGGCTTATGGTGAGTTTTGTTAACAGAGTGTACATTATTCTAGAGTGGCAAGTTTGTTCCTTTACTCAATGAGCATGTATATGTTGATGATTTTCCTTCCACCAGGCACTGTACTGGGTGATAAGGAAACAAAGACAACTAAGACAATTCTCGTCCTCTAAGAATTATAAACTAACGAGAGTTCATGAAACATGGTCATAAAGAAAACTATACTAGAAAATTAAGTTGCCTGATTTTCTACCAGGTCATTTGTCATTTTATTTTTGATTTTTGGGAGTTCTTTATATATTTTTGATACTAGCCCATTGGTGGTTACATACACTGAAAATCTCTTCATGTTTGTAGCTTGTTGTTTCCTATTTGTGTTTTTAATGAAAAGTTCTTGTTAAGTAATTGAGTATATCAATATTTGCTTTTATAGTTAAGCTTTTCTGTATCATATTTAAGAAATCCTTCCCTCTCTTGAGGTCAGAATGGGGTATTCACTGATATTTTATTTTGAAAAATTTAAAGTTTCATTTCTTAAATTTAAGGTCTGAATGCATTTGAAGTTGATTTTTTTTGTATGGTGTGAGATAGTAATCTATTTCCCCTTTTGCCCTCTATATGAAGAGTCAATTTTTTGCAACTCTATTTGCTAAATAACCATACTTTTCCCCCAATGACCTAATATACCATCTCCACCATTTCTGAAGTTTCCTAAATTAATAAGTCTATTTTGGGTCTATTTTTTCTGTTCCATTGGTCAAAATGTATATTCCTGCACCAAAAACACACTGTCTTCATTACATCAGCTTTATAAGAAGCCTTTATATATTGAAAGGAAGTCACTCCTTTTTCTTCTCCTTCAGAAATATCTTGGCTATTTTTGGCTCTTTGCTTTTCTATATAAATTTTAGAATAAACTTAAGTTCTGCAACACTTGAATGGGAATTTTACGGAAGAGTTAATGTTAATTAATTAGCCAGATGGCTAATAAACATGAAGAATAGCTCAGCTTCATCAGCAATTGAAGGAATGCAAATCATGACCACAAGGAGATATTATTTGAACCTACGGACAAAAATTCAGAAGTTTAATAATACTAAAGAGAGAATATGGACCCACAGAATCTCTTGTATACTCTGGTGGGAGTAGAAATTGGTACAAACACTTTGGGGGAAAAAAAAGGATGGAATTACATAATATTTAACATTTGCATGTATCTTTTTACCTCTCTAGATGCAGTCTCTAGCTTTCTCCACTTTGCTCTGTGTTTTTGGAAGCTGATCTTTAGAGACTTTAATCAGTGGGTTCCCTGGCATTCTGGTTGGGTTGGGTTGAACTAATGAAAGACCCCGGCAAAACAATGGAGAGAAGGGCTGAGTGTGAGGTCAGGGTTTTTAGTGAGATCAGCTCCCTCTGTGCCAGGCTGTTGATTGGCTGAGTTCTACTAAAAGCTAGAGCTCTGTTGGGTAATACTCTCCTACAGCTGTAGCTGCCCTCTTCAGGTTCCAGTAATTCCTCCCTCTCCCTGCCTCTTCAGAGATGGGGATGCTTATGGCTCCCTGCCCTTGCTAGTGCTAATGTGCTTCATTAGTCCGTAATAGTTCCTTTATTTAACTTTCCTCAGTTATACAATTTGACCTTGTTCCTGCCAGGACCCTCACTGGTACCATCTAAAATTTAACAGTTTCACTCTTAGGCACATACCCAAGAGAAACCAAAGCAGGAATGCTTTCCAGGAGACATGTTCAAGAATGTTTGCAACAGACTTGGCACAGTTTGGTAATAGCAAAAAGCCAAAAACCAAGCGGGGGAAGGGCTCAAAGCCAATTGTGATATATTTACAAGCTAATATCATACAAAAGTGAAAATTAACCATAACACATGCAGCAACACAGATGAGTCTCAGTAACCAAAAGTTGAGGAAAAATTTTTGAAGCAAGCCATAGAAAGCATGATAACCTTTTTATAAAACTGAAGATTATTTATATGTGCTGAAACTTTTTAAAAGTGAGACATGACAAAAACAAATTTAAGACTGTGGTTACCTCTAAGAGGGAGGAAAAGGGTAAGATTAGGGTAGGCAAGGAGGACATTGGTAGGTTATTGGTAATATCATCCTATGTTATGAATTAGATGGTGGATTAAGAGGCTAAAATTAATAGATCGGCTAAATAAAAATGTATAATTGATTAATGTTAAAACATAAAAGCAGGTTTAGGAAGCCTGGAATTCCAGGATAAGAGTTTCATATTTATCCTCTCATCTTCTGAAGTTTTTGAGCAGAAAAGTGAAATAACTATACATTTAAGTTAATTTGCCAGAAGTGGGCAAAAGCAGAAATTCAGAAGGATCCTTTGTGAACTGATGGCATTCTGGTCCTGGAGTCATGGCAGTGGCATCAGAAGGAAGAGAAACAGGGATAAGTATTGATAGTATTCTTTGTGGAAATACAGAAGGCCAAAACAAGAGAGGACTGAAGTAGGAGGCCAAGAGTTAATTTTCCAGGTTTTGAAGCCTGAATTTTAAATACAGTCTTTTAAGGAGATATGAAGAATTTTAAATTGTTTGATGCTGTCTCCACAGTGGCTAAACTTATGCTAAATAAACTGAATGCCTCCATTTCTTGGGCTTCTCCCAGTCCTATTTACTGGGAATTAAGTTCAAGAGTAAAGCTGGGACACCGCAAAACCACCGCTGGGTTTTAGCTGTATCCGTTCAATCAGTTATGTCTATCTAGCTGATGCATATTATCCAAATTTGGGTGGTTTTTTTTTGTATTTTTGTTTCTATATGGGAGGGGTACCATTAAAAGATATACAGGGACTTCTCAGCTGAAAAACTGAAAGAAACCTTATTCCAAATGATAAGTTGTCACTGCTTGAATGTCAATCATTCTTAAATCCTGAACACAATTTCATAACCAACATTTCTCTTAAATATTTAAATGGTATCCTATTTCCTACATTCAATAAAAATAATAAATCTTATTAGCGAATTCAATCCTGTGGGTTGAGTTGTTAGTCCCAGTACTCTATTTATACAATTATTTTCAAGTTTATTTCCTATTTTTATCTTGTCCTTCAACTGCAATATAGTTCAGGGTTGCCTATTTTTAGTGCACTCAAGTACCACGGGCAGAAATGCTTCAACACTTCACTGTATAACCATGGCAGTTCTGCACCTTCCCTCCTAGCAGGCGACCTGTGCTTATGTCATCTGTGTCTTCCAACTTAAAGGGTGAGTCTAAATTCTCCTATTTACCAATCATAAAGAATACCCATTTTGTGGCAAGAAGAAAAAGAGCAGTAAATTATTTTGATGACCCTGTATTTTAGAGGAGACTTCAAAAACCTTGTCTAAAAATAAGACATTTAATGCAAGTGCCAAAGATCAAGTAAATCATTTTTAGTAATCCTAGGACTTTTGACTGTGTCCAGGCTTGATTTGGGGAATCCTACTATGAGAATCGTTTTATTCTTTAAGAAAAAAAGCTGAACAAAAGCCTGACTTCTTGCAGAATCTTTGACAACTTTTTCTTTTTTAAACCCTTATCTAGATGAGCTGTCTGTGAAGCAAGCTGACCTTCATTTAAATATGAATTTAAAATCTGCCTCACATGTCTCAGTGGGGGCAAAATGCCAGGTGTATTTAGGGATATCTGGTTAATATTGTTGCAGGTTATCCAAATCAGCTCACTCCTCGAAGGCTGAGAGTACAAGCAGAAAAAGAAGTGACTGTAATTAGGACGTGGAGTTGTGGAGTGAGACAAAGATGGTTGGGTGAATGGGGTTGTGCGTTTCCTCTTTGGCACTCAGGCTGTCCATGCCATCTGCTGCAGAATGGGAGGAACAACTGGGCTTGTCCTCAACAAACACTGGCAGTTGGTCTTTTCATTTCCTCCCAGAAGAATTTGCCTTTACTAGGACAAAGGTCTCTGGAGCATCACAGAGATTTATGCCTTAAGAAATGCAGTGAACCATTTGGAAATCAAGATTGCTTTCTTGAAACTTTAAGTGGTCATAAAGAAAAGAGAAGTAGAAAAATAAATTATTCCGAGGATGTCTGTCCAACACAATGGTCCTAATGTGAAATTCCATTTGCTACTCGCTTGAAAGGGTACGATTTACCATAAAAATATCAAAGATTTTGAGACTCAGTCACCAGGGAGTGTGTGGAATAGCAAAGTGAAGTGTGGTTTCTCTTGGTTGCAATAGAAGAAAGTGACACATGAACATTTAGAGAGATGTTATATCCATGTGATATTATTCACATTATACTTCCCTTAAAAGTTATTTATCCAATTATTTATTATTTTCCCATTACTAACTTTTGTTCTCCATGAGGGAAAAAACATACCTAGTTTATCCTCCATGCACAGTCCATAATACATAATAATAGCAGCAGTTAACATTTTGCCCTTACCATTCGCTCTTCTAAATGCTTTACTGATATTAATCATTTAATCTACAACAACAGGTATTATTACATCCATTCTTACAAATGAAGAAATTGAGGAACAAAGTACCCAAGATCATATCTAGTAAATAGAAAACCAGAACATAAACCCAGGTACTCTGACACTGAGTCCTCATTCTTCTATACTACCTGTCATATTAAGCATGCGATGTAAGTATTTGTTGAAAGAATGAATGACCAATTCAGTAAATTGCTTTTTAAAATCTTGACGAGGTGAGAAACAGGTCATTTAAATTTTTCTTCTCTCTCATTAGAAATACTGATCCACCTCCCTACAAATGTAAGAAAATAGTTATAGCCAACTGTATTGATAGCATGATAATGACAATAACCAAACTTCAATCCTGATACAACTATTGTAGAATTCCCTCCAATTCTAAAGAGACATCAAGAAAATGTGGATCATTTAGGTTAAATTTGCTTAAACCTGTCTTGATTTCCATTTAAACATATTCTGCCAGAAATACACACAAATACATTAGGAGGCACAGAAATCTTTCACAGTATTTGTAAAGTGGCTTACAGACTTAGAAATTTCTATAAATGAGTTAATTGATTTTTAAAACCCTCATTAGGTGCCCACTCTCTAAAGTACTATGGCTCTAATCAAGTCACCACCTCTTCCAAGGCCTTTAATTATTCCTTCTATAGAGAAGGACTTCGAACAGACACTTTCTCCAAATTCAAATTCATTGTAATGATTATTACCTGTCTCCATTTGAATAGATTTTTCCAAGGGAATAGGTGAATTTCATTGTTTCATAAATAAAATTCTTTAAGAATCATAATAACATACGTGTACTAGTAAATACATTTGCTTGTTTCAAAACTCTACTTCATGATAAAAGTACAGTAATATTTAACTAAGGAGAGATTTTATTGGTTTTGTTCAAATCAGTTTCATTCAGGAGTGTTGAGGAAAGCAGTAAGGGTTGCATTCTGGACCGGGACACCAGAGAGCTGGGTTCTTGTCCTGGTGATGCTCCCAACTTACCGGGAGATCTTATCCAAGTCATTTCTCAGAGCCTCAATTCCTTCATTAGTAATACTAAGGTTCTATGACATGACCCTTGCCTCTTCCAGAGAACATATATTTTAATAAATTACAGAAGTACTATGAATTTAACATTTTAAAGTAGTCATTTTTAAGGGGAAAAAAACCCATCCTTTCTTGAAATCTAGATTCCACCTAAGTGATACTGTTTCTCTATGAAGAGATAGAATGAGCTATGGTGAGGTGACTTGTGTAAATGATCTCATTTGGGAGGTACCGAGGGGACAGAGACTTGTCATTGCCAAGTAAGTCACATTTAAATTCCCTCAAGCCTTGAGAAATAATGTGAGGGAAAGTGCAAAAATAGCACAGTCATTCCTTTGGACCAAGTTGACTCCTAGGCCTCCTGAGAGCACCACAGCTGTGTATTCATCTATACGCAAAGAGAAATAAGAATCTTCTATATTTGGCACACGGTGCTCTTCTATATACCAATGTGCTCATCTATCAATATATTTTATGCTGAGCCTTTCAGTAAGGAAAGTTCCACCATGCACACTGCTTCATGCACAGCTACACATGTTGAAGATGCTTTTTTTTCCCCTGCCATATGGAAAACTGCAAGAGCACAGAGCCACACTGAACCAACCAGAATGATGCTAGAGGCAGCTGTATCTGATTGAAACCGTGGAGAGAATCGAGACTGACAGAGTTGCAGGGCTAGAAGGTTAATGAGTCCATAGTCCTGCCTCCAGGCAGAACTGTCCTGAACCATTCCAGGCAAATGACAGCTCAGCCTCTTGGAAAATAAAATCTTCAAAACACGCTTCGGTAACATTTCATTGTCTAAAATGTCCTTATCCTCATAAAGTTCTGAAAGCAATATAAGTCCACACTCTTCTTCTGTTTAATCTCCCTGTTGACAGATATATAGAATAATAAACTGACAGAAATGTGGAAGATGATGAGAGCCTTAGAGATGGGTCACAGGCTTGGTTATCATCCTCCCAGAGACCTCAGAGGAGGGAATAATTAGCACATCTGTGGACTCTGGTTCTAGTTACAGTAATATTATGGGTCCAAGTATTTGTTTATTATAAATCAGATCTACTATTTATCATACATTACTAAATAAAATTTTGCCTTGCACTCCATAGCAAGAATCATAGGTTTAGCAAACACTATCTGAGCTAAAACATTTAATCAAGGAATAGGTTCTTACATAAAAAGGCAAAGGAAGTACAGACTGGTGTGCAAATAGCCCCATACTTCTTTATTTACTAATTTTGTTACAGCATTCCAATTTATGGTTACGTTCTTACATATAATGCTTCTATAAGATTACCGCCTCTTATGCCTCTGGGCATTAGGAATCATGAATGGGTTGGTGGCGTTATATAACGACAAGTGTAGGCCATTTGCGGATCAGGGTTCAAATCCCTTGTCTGCTACCTATCATCTGCATGGTTAAGCTGCTCCATCTGAGGCTTATTGCCCTTACCTGTAAGAAGAACTACTAATACCTATTTCACGCTGATCTTGGAATATTAAATGGGAAAATATTGGTAAAAGCACCTAGGACCTGGCAGGCAGTAGCATAAGTGTTAGTTGACCACTAACCATGAATCTGATCTGCTACATGCTGCCTTTCTTTCCTCTTCCCCATTCCGTAAAAGTTCCGAGACAGGGTGATTGAGTGTGGGACACACCTGCCTCCTCTGTCACCAGGCTGTGCTTCTGCTTCCATTTGGCCTGTCGTCTATTGCTGATCCCCATGCTAACTTATCAGGGGATTTCCCTTAGGGACATAAAGGGTAAGAGCAAGGAGACCTTACGATGCCAAGTTAAATGCGATGCTGGATTTTAACTTGATTTTTAAAAAATCTGTGCATGTTACGTTTGTGCTAAGAGCAAGTATTTGGAATTCAGATTCTAAAACACTATATTCATTTTTAGAAAGTCGTAATAGAACTGCTTTGTGCAAAGGATAAAAAGACTGATTCAAAGATAGACTACTTTTTAGTTCACAGGAGTGAGCAATAAGAGGAACTATTATTCATTGTGAAGTAGAAATGCTAATATCTACAGGGTTTGAAATACATTTAAATAATGCCTTATTGTCAGAGAAATATGTTCTTATTACATAACAGATAGCTATAGAGACATTTTAAATCACCACTCCAATTTTATGATCCAGAAACCACTGATACTTGAGTACATTTTCTCTTTTCCTGCACATATTCTGACAAGCAGGACTGCTTTTAAGTTCAAGTTCTGCCACTTCCTAGTTAGTTGGTGTTGGGCATTAGTTTCTTGAAGCATCTGTCACTGCATCTGAAAACTGGTATCAACTTCATAGAGTTATTGTGATGACTTGTGAAATAATGCACATGAAGCACTCAGTACTGTGTATGATACATAATAAGCATTCAGTCATGTCAGCCATTGTGATTATTCTTTGTTGTGTATTATTTAAAATGGAAAAATGACAATTCAAGGAGAGGAAATGAAGGTCACTAGCAAGCTGTTTTGTCTTGAGCTCTTGGAGCCAGTACAGTACAGAAAGGTTTCTCATGCAACAACCTCAGAGACAATTTATTGAATGCTTTACTATGTGATTCCAGACACTAGGATATTATAACTGATTTAATCCTCACAACAGTCCTGAAACAGGTGGTATTACTATCTTAACTTTACAGATGAGTAAACTGAGCCAAAGACGGGTTAAGTATCAATAATATGCAAAGTCTCACAGCTAAGTGACAAAGCTGGGGTTTGAATGCAATCAATCTAGTTCCAGAGTCCATTCTTGTAAACTGCTGGGCTGCAAGCCCTGTACTTACCCAGCCTTAAGACTTCAGAAAGAGCCCAGAGTCAGCGACAGAGACATCAATGGTTTAGTGGACAGGGGGATCTTATCCATCTTATCCAAGGTCATACACGTCACCGTGTGCAGACGGTGGGAGGGACATGGCAACAGTCTTCACTACTCAGGGGGAAAGGAGGCTACCGTTTATAGGGGGAATTGATGTCAGGTTGGTTCAGTTACCAGGGAGACTAGCACCTGGAGCATGGGGGAAGCACGCAGGCTGTTAATTAGGCCCTATAATTAAGAGGACTGGATAGTCATGTGAGAGAAGCAGGGCCTGGTTGAGCAGGGGACGTACAGAGATAACAGCCATCTTGAATGGCCTCCATGCATTCCACCCCTACACGACCCTTACCATCTGGGTCCACCCCTCTTCCCTGATATGCCTGGGGTCAGGTAGGTAGAGGTACACTACAATCAAATGCCCCGCATACCGAATAGACAACTGCAGCTAAAGAAAATCAAGAGTCCAAGAGAGGGACAATCTTTGGGGGCCATGTGCTTATCAGGTCAATTTTTCATGGAAGTCCAAAGGAGGATGATTTACTCCTCTAGCTACAGCAACCCAACAAACTCACTGCACAGTGACGCCACCACAGTCACCCAGTCCGCAAACAGATTCCCTCCACTCAGACTAAGGACAAAATATAAGACGTTTAACAGGCACAATACAGGGAAAATCATGACCACTAAGCAAAATACAAGCAGTAACAGCCTTCTGAGATAATACCGTCTCTACCTGCGGTTTTCATCCTGGCCTGCAGGATCCCACCTGTCCATCCTCACTGCCCATAGCCGGTGCTAAATAATGAAGAAGCGGCATAACAGGCCACATGGTTAATATAATTGTGCCTTCCTCCAGTAGGGAGCCCGGATTAACTACTCTAGTAGTCCTAGGTGGGGCGCGGCAGGAGACAGGTGAGCTCTGTTAAGTCCCTTTCTAGTCCTATTCACCACGGGGTGGTAAACCCAAACCACCAGGGCCTTACCTGCCAGTCCCAGGCCCATTTTATAAGGTGTTCCTCTGGGTCTAGATCCTGTGGCAAGGGCAAAAGCAAGTTAGGGTCCTGGCCAATAACTGGCAGTGGGCCTTCAGTCCTTTGGTAGTCAACAGTCGAACTCGGATTGTGTTGGATCAGCTGCCTCTGGGTTAACGTGGTGTAAGCACTGGGATGTTTGCTCCCACCTTAATGGTTGTTTTAAGTAGCCTGGCAGCAGTGGGGTTGTAAGGCAGGTGGAAATGCCAGTGGATGTCATTTTTACTGGCCCATTCCTGAACTTCATGGCCAGGAAGGTGGATCCCTTGGTTCTTATCAATGTCCATGGCGGAGGGGGCGGGGGGGGGTCTTATAGCATGCACAGCTGTTCTAGATCCCAAATAATGGTTTTGGGGTTGCTACACGACTAGGCTAGACCTCTTGTAATGTCTTTTACCTGTTGTAGCGCATCGTAGACTGCATTTAGCTGGTGTTCCATCACACTACATCATTGTTCCGTCCCCTTCCATGGCTGGGACCTGAGGCCCAAGGGCACTCTTATTAGTTTGCTATTGTCACAGGCCCCTAACAAACACTTCCGAGTAACTGGCCATGTCCAATTCACAAGCCTGTCCCTGAGTTAACATCCCTAAAGCCTGTGTCTTGCTTAGGGCTGGTGGCTCAGGGATTTGCTCATCGTACCCAACTAGCTAACAGCCAGGTACCTGATAATCCAGGTTCTTGCATTTTGTCTGTATTCACCAGCCATCCCTGGGCACTCAGATGAGTCACAAGCATGGGGCTGCTACTTTTCAACTGGAAAGAGGCTCTGAGGTTAACAGGATTTCATCAGCATAAGGGGAGAGAAAGACATCTCTCATGGTAAACAGCTGCCACGGGGCTCCACAAGCTAGAGACCAGCCACCTTAACCCCGCAACTTTCTGTTCCCCGTCCTGATTTCCCGGCATCTCAGCGCTCACGGGAGTTTCCTCGGCCACCTGGCTGGCTCACTAATTGTGAGGCTGCAAGCCTTGTACTCACTCGGCCAGCCTCAAGACGGAAGAAAAAGTTCGTAGTCAGCGACAGAGACACCAATGGTTTACTGGAGAGGGGATCTTACCTGCCTGAAGCAAGGTCCTGGAGCGACACCTCACTGCGTTCTGTGCGCGGCAAACACTGAGCAGGAAACGCCAGCCATCTTTGCTACCTGGGGGCGGGAGCAAGGGCGGGAGGAGGGGCCCGGGTGGGGGGAGCCAGGAGGAGGCCACAATCTAGGAGGGGAATTGACGTCAGGTTGGCTCAGTTACTAGGGGCACCGGCAGTTGGGGCATGGTGCAAGCAGGTAGGCAGTTAATTAGGCCCTATAATTAACAGGATTGGAGAGTCATGTGAGAGAAGCTGGGCCTAGTTGATCAGGGCCTAGTTGAAGCAGGGCCTAGTTGATCAGTGAGCAAGAGGAACAGCCATCTTGAAAGGCCTGACCATACATAAACAAATACAGAAGAGTTTAATATTGAGCAGATATTTTTGCAAATAGTACAGTTTAAGTCAAACATTCTAAAAAGCACTTAAATTTTAACAATTTAAATGCAATTAATTAGAAAAGGACCACAGAGATAAATACCAGGGAAAGAATTAGATGCCCTATTCTTTCAGAAAGAATGTTCCCAAGTGGCTTATTATGCCCATCCAGCAACATTACAGGGCCTCATATTCGATCCATTTCTTTTGAACTTTGTAGGTAGCTAGAAATGGTTAGGCAGCAAGCAGTGTTCTTGGAAAAATAGATTCGTGTTACCCTTGGAAACAGTGTGTTGCAAGAAAGTCTTTGGCATGAAACAAGGCTGAGTATACACAGCCGTCTCTCAGATGGTGTGGGTTTGGAAACATAAGTGGACAAGCCAAACCCTTTAAGTCTTCCTTTTCCTTTGAACTGAATTCCAGAATGTGTTTTTTATGTTACTGTGTAGCATTTGTGTTTATCCTTATTTATTCCTGCATAATATTTCATTGAGTGGATGTGGCTATTGAATGAAAACAAGATCCTTCAGTCATTCCAAACTGAGTTAAATGAAAAGTTCCATGCTTTCCAAGCTCATCTACTCATCCCTTTTGGATAGTGAGAGAAACATCCCAAAGCATGGGTGTGGTCAAATGATAAAGGGAAATTGCGGTCAACTTTTGGGGAAAACTGATATGTTCAGATATTGCTGATGGAAGCGTAAATTTGTATATTCCTTTTAGAGAACAATTTGGCAACATTTACGAAGCGCACTATAAATATTCATAATATTTGGCACAGTTCCCCCTATTCCTGCGAATTTATTCTAAGGTAATAATTATAAAGAAAAAAAACATAAATGGAGAGAGAAGTCAAATATAGCATTAATTATAAATAAAACCTAAGGAACATACTGATTGTTCAACAAGAGACAAATAGATAAGTAAAACATCCATGGAATATTTTGTTCCCTGAAGTAATTATAATCATGAACTGTATAATATAGAAAAACAAGACGTTAAAAAGTAGGGCACTAGATGATCTGTTTACTTTGATTATACTATGTGATGTGAATAAACTAGAAGGTAATGTTGAATAATGGAATTAAAATAGGAATAAGGACTAGGTGATTTTTTTCTTCTTAAATTTCTTTAAATATTGCTTGAGATAGGCAAAAGAACTGACAAATAAGATAAATAAATGGATGAAGAGTTTTCTTTGTCATTAGAAGAGCAGGTAGATTTTCCTTTTCCCACCCCCAGTGTCAGAAACCAACCAAACAAATACATCAAAAACGAAACTCCTTGCCATTTGCCTTTAAGGAGAGCTGCCATGTTTAGAGTTTACATCTCTGAAATAGCCACTCTGGTGAGAAAAGAGACTAAGAACAAACTTCTGGAGTAGGGTCTTCAATTTGCAATAAGATTTCACTTCAAGAGATCATACTCTTCTCCCCTCCTTTCCTTTCCTTCCTCCCTCCCTCCCTCCCTCCCTCTCTTCCTTCCTTCCTCCCTCCCTCCCTTCCTCCCTCTCTTCCTCCCTTCCTCCCTTCCTCCCTCCCTTCTTCCCTTCCTCCCTCCCTTCTTCCCTCTCTTCCTTCCGTCCTCTCTCCCTCCCTCCCTCCCTTCCTCTCTTCCTCCCTCTCTTCCTTCCTTCCTCTCTCCCTCCCTCCCTTCCTCCCTCTCTTCCTTCCTTCCTCTCTCCCTCCTTTCCTCCCTCCTCCTTCCTTCCTCCCTTCCTTCCTCCCTCCCTCTCTTTCTTCCTTCCTCCCTCCCTCCCTCTCTCTTGCCTCCTTCCTCTCTCCCTCCCTCCCTCTCTTCCTTCCTTCCTCCCTCCCTTCCTCCCTCCCTCCCTCCCTCTCTTCCTTCCTTCCTCCCTCCCTCTATCCCTCCCTCCCTCCCTCCCTCTCTTCCTTCCTCCCTCTCTCCCTCCCTCCCTCCCTCTCTTCCTTCCTCCCTCCCTTCCTCCCTCCCTCCCTCTCTTCCTTCCTTCCTCCCTTCCTCCCTCCCTTCCTCCCTCCCTCCCTCTCTTCCTTCCTCTCTCCCTCCCTCCCTCCCTCCCTCCCTCTCTTCCTTCCTCCCTCCCTTCCTCCCTCCCTCTCTTCCTTCCTTCCTCCCTCCTCCCTTCCTCCCTCCTTCCCTCCCTCTCTTCCTTCCTTCCTCCCTCCCTCCCTTCCTCCCTCCCTCCCTCCCTCTCTTCCTTTTCTTCCTTCAAATATAGCAGACATTTATATTGCTCCTCTCCTCCTTCCTCTTACAAATTTCTTTCCTTGATCATCATAGGGCTTTAAGGCCCCCTTTTCAATACATTTTAGTACTTTTTTTTCTTTACCTTCCATCTTTATATAATTATTTTACCCTTTATTTCTATATGTTATTTACAGTTAATCCACTAGTGCACTTCTACTCTCACCCTGTTTTGTGTTTCTTTTAAAGATTCCCTGGCTGACTAGTTATAATTGCATTTTCAGTAGTGGATATAAATGAAGGTTAACTTGACTCCAGCTCTTAAACAGCACTTTTATGGTTAAGTGGTTATGGCTAAGTTTATGGTTGTGGTTAAATAATTTCTCAGAAGAACTAAAAGTTAATGGTTTTGCGTCATTAAGAACATCTTCTAATTATTCCTGTCTTTTATTCAAATTCTGTTGTAAACAGAGTCAATGCTTTAAATTTCTTTATATTTATACAGTATAAATAAATGCCTTGTGGGGAAATTAACCATACTTTTTCATCTGTTTTTAAAATAGTTTTGGTCACTTAGTGTACATAGTTTGTCATATGGTTGAATAGTATTTCTATTTTTCATTTGTGTGGAGTAAACTAGCCAGGTATCTGCTGCTTAGTCTGTTTGCAGTGATTATATCATCATTTTGTGTTACCAGTGATTTATTTTCTGAGTTATCCATATTGAAACATTTTCAGTTCAAGTGGATCATTGCCCTAAAGCACTTTTCAACTTAATAAATATAAGTAGAAATTGGACTTTTCATTTTGTTATGAAGTTTTTATTATAGGCAAAAACTCTAATTTGACTCTTTTCTTAACTTAGTTCTTTTAGCATTTAAAAATACCAGATATCATTACAAAAACTTACGCTTCTCCAAATGGGAATGTAACACTGTTACATTTTCTGTTTCTCTGTTTTCGTAGGTGACATGTAAGTCATGTTTCTCTGTTTTCACAAGTAACGTGTAAGGGTACTTCTGAGGCTTAATTTAACCATGATAGGTGACACTTGAGCAGTGTCATTATGAAATAATATGCAAATCCTTCACCTTCACTTAACAATACTCACCGAGAAGCTACTATGTATTAGGCTCAATGTGGGGCCCTAGGATACAACAGGCAGCAAGACTGTATCCTCTTCGCATCCTGTGCTCTTCACCTGCAAAATAGGAAACTGATACTTTTTAAGGCTCCTTTTAGGAGTAAAGTCTCTAATTGATTGTTTTTATTTCAAAGATCATAAAAGATTATCCATTTTACTAAAAGCAAAACTTAAAAAAAAATGAAGATATTTTAAGTGATACCTGGTTCAATATCTAGAGTTTACCATGGTAGACAATAACTGGTGAATGTTAGGGTTATCTCTGAATATCACTATAGATGTGTGTGTTTATATTTTCAAATATATGTGTATTGCACAAAGGAATTTAAATTGTAGGTTGCCATATGCACTCAGAAAATTGAACAAAAGCAATGAAACATGGTAAATACAACAAAACACAACAAAACAGAAGTTAGAGGGTTTTACACATAGACTAAACCCATTCCCTGAAAAATTCAGGGCATACATTAAATATTTCTACTACCATGATACTGAGATGAGAGGATAGCCTTATGATATTACACACTGACTCTTCAGAAAATCCAATATTAAAAATCCTAAACTCATAAGAGAACTAAGTGTATTAGTTCCACGTTACACAAGGAGTCATTTGTCGGTTTTCTTTAAAAGGAACCATTTATGATCCCTCCACGAGTATATTTATAACATGATTCCATGTACAAAATTTCCCTTTCTGCACAGTTTCTCGGTAACAAATCTATTGTGTAAAGCATGGTCCACTTGTAATCTCCTTATACCGTACTAAGCTAGGCTGAGCAGCCTCAAGGTCATTCACACTGGTTTTGGCTTCTGTGTAAAGACGGCCCCAAGCTATTTAAGGAACATCTGGCTGCTGGAGAGCTTGGAGCCAAATTTGCTGTTCATCACTCGCAAGTGCCTGCTTTTTAGATATTAACCTCACTCCTGGCTCCATCTAATTTTTCCATTCTTAGTTTTCATTTACTTTGTTTAAAAACACATATTAATTAAAAAGTTAAAAAAATTTTACATGTGAAAAAAACTCTCAATAATCTACCCTAAATTGTTTTGGGTGAACATCTAGATATAAATAAGTAAAGAGGGGCTAAATAATTTGTGTGATCATTAGGAAACCCAAAAGACCAGAATTACGCAATAGCCTACTGCTTTAGTTATGTTTATGCTAAAATATCCAAAATGAATAGCCATAAAAAAGCATCACTTTTTAACAGACAATAAGTCACGTGTTAGTAAACACAAAGAGTTAGCATGGGTAAATGACTTATTTAAATACATGGTTTTACTTGAAGTAATCCTAATAGTACTTATTTGCAAATTAAATTCTAAACAGTATATAAATCTGCATAAATAGACTATGACACCTTGAAAACTGCTTCAATCTTTAAAATAGTACATTAAAGTTGATTTACCACATGATCCTCATGAAAATACCTATGACATCTACATTAATACACAGTGAAAGGATAGTAATCAGTGAAACGTCTGGGATTTCCACATGAATCAACACTGGTGCATTGCTAATGTAACACTCAATTACATCATGTTTAATTTATGTGGAAATGTTTGGATATGCCTAAAATGTCTGTGGTAAATCATTCTGGGATCTTAATTGAACATTTTTCTGTGATAAATTACTCTGTAAACACTGAAATAATATTCTTACATAACTACCAATTTATTTTGAAAGACTCCAACAACCCCAAATCATTATTTTCTTTGTATGATCCTAAGCTTGTATCCTTCAGGAATTTATTTTCCTTTCTGGTAGCAAATAATTTTAGCATTCATGAAACACTTATTTCCATCCCATAGCTTGGTTATCATTTTTTAAAACTCAAAATATCTATGTTATTTTAATATACTAAAGATCATGGTGAGCTATAGTCTCTTCAGTAATGAAAAATGCTTAGAATTAAAAATTTGACACTCTTTTCCCCAGTAATAAGCTACTTAATTTAATATACTAAAGTAGTGATACTCTATTTCATACTCAATTACTTTATTATTAAGAATATTTAAGGGACTTCCCTGTGGTGCAATGGTTAAGAATCTGCCTGACAATGCAGGGGACACGAGTTTGAGCCCTGGTCCAGGAAGATCCTACATGCCGCGGAGCAACTAAGCCCGTGTGCCACAACTACTGAGCCTGCACTCTAGAGCCTGCGAGCCACAACTACTGAACCCGCATGCCAAAAATACTGAAGCCCGCACGCCTAGAGCCTGTGCTCTGTAACAAGAGAAGCCACTGCAATGAGAGGCCTGCATACCTCAACGAAGAGCAGCCCCTGCTCGCCACAACTAGAAAAAGCCTGCGTGCAGTAATGAAGACCCAACGAAGCCAAAAATAAATTAATTTTTAAAATATTTAAAGAAAAGAATATTTAAGAAAGGAGCTCATTTTCATGGTGGAGACTAGTTGAAATGTCATTATTATAGTTAATACAGAAAAGATTTTATATGAAGCTGAGAAATAAATATTTTTAATCATAAAAAATACTATGATACTAAAAATTAATAATTTCCCATGTCACTACCCTTCATTACCTGAAATGTTTAAATCAAATAAATGTTTAAATCGAATAAATTCTATTTTGAAATTTTTATACACCTGTTTACTTGAAATATAATAATTCTTCCTAGAACTATAATTAAAGTAATATAATTAAAATTGATGTAAATTTATATTATTCTAATAGTTATAAACTTAAATTGGACTATGATTTTTATATCATTTTCCAGAAAAATGAGTCAACGGCAAATCTGGAGACTGTACCAATCAGAATTCTTGGCTGCAAACAAACAAACAGCAGCACCAACAAAGCAACATGATACAGCAAAGGTAATCAACCATGGGTTCTTCAGCTGAGGCCTTAACTGGATTTTGTGACTCCCTTCCTCCACTCCACTTTCCTTGCCTTCAGTTTGAATCTCAGTGGGTCATGATTCTTTACCCAATATGGTGAGGGATCTGAGCCCCTGGTAGCCTTGCTTAAATCAGGTTGCAGTACACTGACATTTTCTTCCACCCACAACTGTGGCAGTAAGTCTACTTTCCCTTAAGTGGAACTGACAAACATAGTAACACAGCAACAACAGTAATAATCTTTTCTCTCTACTTTTTGTTTTTGCCTGCTTCCATAGGGCATGAAGAACCCAAACTGATCAGGTGCAGCCTTAGCTTCCAATTCAATGGAATTCCAACCTTCATGTTACTATTCCATCAGAAGCCAAAATCAAAAGGATAGAAAACAAACAGTTGGCAAGTGAGTTAGTAAATATAATCCTGAGAACCTCCATTCCAGTTTTAAACCCTACAATTCTAGACTTGGATATTCTGACCAAGTGGAAAAAAAACTCCATGTGGCAATCGTTTGTTCAAAATGTAAACCGTATCCTGCAAGAAAACACATCAACCCCCCACGCTGTTGACTCTCTGTTAAGCTTATCTGACTCAGTGACTAGTTCCTTTTAGTAATGGGGTATGCAGTAGTATCAATGAATCCCTTGAATATTAACCCATTGCCTTCCTTATTCCTTTAAAAAAAAATGAGTTCCTTTAAACTGAATCTATTTAGTGTGGGGTACCATCGCCTTGCATAAGGCAACCAATTAATCTACAGATGGTATAATGACAGAGAAGAATGATCAGGGAAAGCAAAAACAAATTCAGAATACATACCTACTGCAATAAGGAAAAACTGCTGCTCACTTCTCCCCATCCCATAAAGATGATAGGTATTCCCTGTAGACAACTTGATATCAAATTGTTCTTTGGTCTCTCTAGGTATAATGCTTTTTAGAAGCCCATGATCAGTTACTGATACTAGAAAATGGAGTGTTCACGGTAGCCGGATGGCCACTGATGAGAACTCCATGTTGTTGTAACCGCAGATAATCTTCATTCCCTCTATGATAAACATTTGGTTCATGAATCCGCTGGCATTGCTGAGAAAGGAGGTTAACCTATATTTACTGAGTGGGTCACCTTATCTGTTCAACATACCCTTTCCCCAAACTCCCTTCATAATCTCCAACCCTACTCTTCCCAACTGTCTGGCCGTCCAGCTAGTTCATTAATCACTGAGTTGGTATAGGTTCTTGTTCTGATTATCTTTACTGCATATAAAATTAACCTACAATTTAGTGGCTTAAAACAATCATTCTATTATGATCATGGATTCTGTAGGTAAGGAATTCAGGTGGAACACTGGGGATGGCTTTCCCTTGCTCTGTGATGTCTGCTGCCTCAGCTAGGAAGTCTTGAGTCTGGGGATGACTCAATGACTATGGGCTGGAAGCATCTGAAAGCTCCTTCACTCACATATCTGGTACCTACACTGGGCTGACTCGAGGACGAGGACTGGTGACTGAAGTAATTACATGTGGCCTCTCTTGGCAACCACATAGCATGACAGCCACAGGGTGATAGTATTTCACTCCCAGTGACCACAGGAAATAAGTTAATTAGCAGTTTCACTTTTTCATAGTAGAATAAGGCAGATCTAAATTCTATCTCTAAAATGACTAGAATTTTAAATTCCTTCACCCTCAACAAAGCCAGATAAAAGCCCTGGATCCTGCCAATTTCACCAAGATTTTGTGCTGCAACTCACTACGAGTAACAATCTCTGTTTAAATCGGGGTCTTGGTTGCACAGCAGAAACTGACTCTGATCCTACTAAGCAGAAAAGGACTTCACTGGAAGAAAAAAGGTTGGCTCAGACAGTGCATAAGAGGGCTAAAGAACCAAGCTCAGAAAAGGGCCCTGAATTAGAGGCTGGGAAGCAGAGAATGTAGCTAAGCTCATATCTCAGGATCAGCCTGGAGAGAACATCTCCACTAACAGTGCCCCCACTGGGATCCTGGCTGCTGCTGCTAACGTGAAGACCTACCACCGCTGTGACTGACTTAACTGTTCAGTCACCTCCAGAACAACCCCTAACTACCCCTGATTTTGTCACTTTCTACAGATCCAACATTCCCATATAGAGCTTCCTGCCAGCCAAACTTAATGACATGTCTGCTTCTTAGCTCTTGGGGTGAGAAGAGGGGATGAATGCTTCTTCTAGTTCCCCAGAGGGAAGTGGGACTCTGCCTCACCACACTTACACAACAGGAATCCTACCAAATAAAAACGGGGCTTAGATTATGGGCAGGCAAAAATAAAGCATATACCTATTGAACATGCTTAATCTGATTATTTAATAATAATTATTATTTAATAATTAAAATGAATGAATGGGTGAATTAACAGTAAGACTTAATTAGTTCAAGCAACTACTTTAATAAAAAGAGCCCCAAGCTTCTAGCCTTAATGTTGCTGTGTGACTGGGTAAATCATTTAACCTCTCGAGTTCTTTTTTCTCATCTATAATAAGAGGGCTTGGCCTCTGATCTCTGATTTTCATTAGAACTAACTTCTTTTTAAAAATGATTGTCAGTGTTCTTTGCAGAGGCTCATCCACGTGGTGGAGCCATATGCCTACTAGGACTTGGCAGTGCCCACTGCACTAGCTTTATAATATTAAGAAAACTCTTAGTACACCAAGTTGGCTAATTTTTTTGAAGTTACAAATGGATTGTTTTAATGTGTGTATATAATGAAAGATTATTGAACAAAGCTTTGTGAAATTTAATGGTTATGCATCCAATTTTCCATTGTGTGTGCAGAAATTTGGGGATTAAAAAAAATTTTTTTTTACACGGTCTCATTTTGTTTTCTGAACTCCAACACAGTTTCAGCGTCTGGAGATAGCCTATAGCCTGGAAAACAGCAAATTCAAGAAACACCCTTCCCAAAAGAGTGTGGGTTCTCGGTATAGAAATCTTTTCATGAGAGACTTGGTTCCAAGGTTCTCCATGAGGAAATTTGGGTACTTCCCATTGAATTCTCTCATCTGAGTCATTCCTT
Organism: Lagenorhynchus albirostris; assembly: GCF_949774975.1. Lineage (NCBI taxonomy): Eukaryota > Metazoa > Chordata > Mammalia > Artiodactyla > Delphinidae > Lagenorhynchus > Lagenorhynchus albirostris. The sequence continues at coordinate 67,068,697 of NC_083100.1, forward strand.
CAGTGGCCTAGATGTCACCTCTGAGGATGATTCAACCTTTTCAAGACAACACGGAATCTTTTCTATCCTCTTTGGGAAAGATCACAAATATGCTTCGGAGGAAAAGATGATGACACTCCAGACTGTCTGGCTTCCCCTTTCACAGTGATTCTATTAGGGAATCTCTCAAGCTTATAGGGAATCCCCCTTCATCCATCTTTTGGCAGCCTGTACTGAACCAAGACCAAATCTTCGAAGACTTAATTCGTGGTGGCTCCCAGAGTCCATCCCTCACAACAGAGCAATGTTTTGTAAATTCAGAGAAGCATGTTTGCACTTTGGACAAAAATAGGACTGGCCAAAATTCTGCAGTTTGCTATACCATAGGATAGATCCAAATTTCCAAACAGGGTTATGACAGAAAAATCAGACAATTGGAATAGGCATTCAGAAATGGCTGCTCATCTAGCAACATGAAGTTGCCATACTTGGGGACTTTTGGTTTTATTTACCCGACTTGAGTCATGTCTGTGTAAGGGAAATTCCTAGTGAGGTCCTGGATGTGACCACTGGGTGTGCTCCAGTCTCCTCAAGCCAGCACCAGGTCAAAACAGGATCTTATTCAGTGAAGCTTACAGTCAGACTGGCTCCCTCAATCTTGCTGTGGCGCTGGCTCCATGGCTACAGGGAAGCTCGCACAGCAGGAATATGCATTCAGAAGTTGCCTTCCAACCAGCTATATTAAATCCCCATATTATGTCAGACAATGGCTGTTATATTTTATCACATAGATGTAACCAAAGATTACTGGTTAGTTGAAGATTTAATACGAACAGATGATGGGTAAATTTCACAAGTGACACAGTGTTGTTTGGAACATTTTCATTTTCTCACCAACATTACAAAAAAAAAAAAAATCACAGCTGAAGGGACCAGTAATAATGATCTACTTCATGAGCTGATAGAAAAATCAAGAAGAGAGTAAATGTTCACACTTGTACTGTGTTAAAATTCTTCACACAGGGCCTGGCATAAAATGATCATGACAGTGAACTAACATTTGTGTTAGTTAACTTTACGACATGGGCATATTATTACATCTATTTTTAGGGAGAAAAATTGAGGTACAAAAAAAAGTTACATTGCCTAAGTACATCCTGTTAGTTAGAGATGGGCTGACGTTTGAACTCAGGTCTTTTCTTACCACAGCCCATGGGCTTAGCCACACTACTCTGCTTGTGATGGATGCAGGCTGAACAGATATATTTTTAAAATAAATAAATACACTAAGCACAGAAATTATAGAATACATAACGCCTTCTTGGATTATGAGGGTTTTTTTTCCTAAAGCTCTTTCTGTACTCAGAGCGTTTTTTTGTTTTTTGTTTTTTTAGATGTTGGGGGTAGGAGTTTATTAATTAATTTATTTATTTTTGCTGTGTTGGGTCTTCGTTTCTGTGCGAGGGCTTTCTCTAGTTGTGGCAAGCGGGGGCCGCTCTTCATCGCGGTGCGCGGGCCTCTCACTATCGCGGCCTCTCTTGTTTCGGAGCACAGGCTCCAGACGCGCAGGCTCAGTAGTTGTGGCTCACGGGCCCAGTTGCTCCGCGGTATGTGGGATCCTCCCAGACGAGGGCTCGAACCCGTGTCCCCTGCATTAGCAGGCAGATTCTCAACCACTGCGCCACCAGGGAAGCCCTCGGATTATGAGTTTTTTAAACCTCCTCTTCATTCCTATTATATTCCTATAATTTTGTCAATTTATTTTATTAGTGTCTCGAATTCAGTTTAGCAAAAATATTCTTCCTAAACTTTAATAAAGTCTGTTGGTTAATATAGACATAGCTTGCTTTGTGTTAACTTTTTATACATGAAACTGTGTTGACCTTTGATGTATATACTGTATAGTTGTCAATTCCCAAGTATATGTAAACAAAAACAAAATCTCTTGTATTTTTTAAAAGGTTAAATGAAGTGACAGAGTACATTGATGACCTATGTAAATACAATAGATTTGCTGAAGGGACTGTTTCAGTGGCCTTTACATACTGGCATCAAGTTCAACCAAACATGGTAAACTTGTTCCAAAAATACATGTCATTTTTAGGGGTCACATTTATTGCTGAAGTGACATTCTTATGTGCTATAAAAATGACAGTCTTTTTATGTAGACCCCTTTATTCATTTGCCACTATTCTCTGTTTCTTTTTAGGATTTCTGAGGATTTTTATTTCCTATTTTATTTCCTATTTCCTATATCCAAACCAACCTTATTGTGTCCCTTAAAAAGAACTTTCCAGAGAAGCATCCAGGAATTAATAAGCAAGCAATAGAATATTTTAGATAAGTTTTACAGACTGTTCAACTGTCACATATGCCAAAAAAGTCACCGTTTTTATATAGACTGGTAATTGACCTGATAATCTGTATAGGAAGTGAGTTGTTTTATTCACTTACATATTTATATATTATACAATTATCAGGCATCTAGTGCTTTGGAGAATGAATACTTACAAAATAATGTTAGTTAAAAGGTCTTGTCAAGTAAGATGAAACTTATTTTAATTGCAAAATCAGGGGTTGGCAAACTTTTCTGTAAAGGGTCAGATAGTAAATATTTTAGGCTTTCCTGGCCATATGGTCTCTGCTGCAGCTCCTCAACTCTGCCATTGCAATGCAAAAGCATACAAATAGTGCGGCTGTGTTCCCACAAAGCTTTACGGACACTGAATTTTGAATTTAATTTTTACGTATCACAAAATAATATTATTCTTTTGATTTTCTTCAACCATTTAAAAATGTGAAAAGCATTCTTAGATTGTGGGCCCTCCGGCTGTAGTTTGCTAACCCCTGCAATAAACAGTGAAATCAGACATTGGTGAATAACAAAAATCTCCCAATGAAATGATTTTTTAAACGTTAATGATAAAGGGCTTCCCTGGTGGTGCAGTGGATAAGAATCTGCCTGCCAATGCAGGGTACACAGGTTCGATCCCTGGTCTGGGAAGATCCCACATGCTGTGGAGCAGCTAAGCCCGTGTGCCACAACTACTGAGCCCGCGCACCTAGAGCCCGTGCTCTGCAACAAGAGAAGCCACTGCAATAAGAAGCCCACGCACCGCAACAAAGAGTAGCCCCCACTCGTCGCAACCAGAGAAAGCCCGTGTGCAGCAACAAAAACCCAACACAGCCAAAAATTAAAAAAAAAAAAGTTAATGATAAAGATACAAAGATAGTGGCATTTTAATTAGTATATTTGCTTTTGCTTTTAATCTCTGCTAGGAATTTTCATCTTCTTTGTTACCCTTTCTGAATTTACAGTGTTTTCTAAATCCACTATCTTTTCTTTTTACTATCGGTCAACCATTTTACCCTTGATCCTGTATTCTTCAAAACGTGCACTGATTTGCTATATTCTTCTAATTTATAATAATTGATAACAATTATTGAGACAATTAATAACAAAGAATATATTAGCTCCTTCTTGATCCTTGTCCTGGTGAAAGTTGTCATTTTGTATGTTTTTAGGTTTTCATAAATGCAGTAAGTATTCCTCTGTCTTCTTATTAATATAAATTTTTTTTTACTGATAGATTATGTTTAAAATATGCTGATGTACTATGATAATTTTGGCTATTCTAATAATGATGTAATCTAAAATGGGGATTAATAGCTATTAATAACATTGGCCCTGAACACTGGCCCTTGTGGAACTGGTCAGAATATGGAAGACCAGAACCAAAAGTACAGGCAGGATTAAAAGCTGGGTGAAGACCTGAAATAGAAACACACAAGGATAATTGTTTTAATGATAAGGAGGTGAAGATGTGATATTGAAGGAGAGTTCAAAGTTGGCCATACATCCAGGGAAAAAGGACAGGCACATCACGAGAATAAGTGACAAAAGTTCTAAAAGTTCAAAGGTGTCTTTTAGAAATGGACTAGGCCACTGGTCAAAACTAAAGAATACTAATTAGTTGACATTTTAATACAGATTATGGGTAAGATTCATAAACAACATAGTGTCTGAAAAATGTTTGTTTTCTCATAACATTATCAATATTACAAAAGAACACAAAAAACCCTCAGAGCAGAAGAGAAAAGATCACTAAGTATGAACAAGTTAATGAGCTGATAACACTGGCTTGGCAGCTGGTAATATGGATCCTTAGCTAGAGAGGCCAAGGTTCAAATGTATGTGAATGGCAGGCATTGCATGGTGAAAAGCCCAAGTGTAGAAACTGGCACACGAAGTAGGAAAACTAGAGACAAGGTAGAAAGAGGAATGGGATCAAGGAAGATATTCACAACCTGGAATCTGAGTCATCTATCAAAGAGAGATTGAAACTTGCAGGGAACAACCTGAATTTTGAGTTCCTACCAGCATTGGGAGAATAGTCACAGATGAGGTTCTTCTCCAGAGGAATTAGAATGGCAGGAAAAGAAGAGAGAGAGAGAGAGAGAGCTGTACTCTAAACAACATAAGATAAGAATGAAACGACACCGTAGTTAGAGTACATACTTTTTATAAAGTGAAACCTAGGTCTTTCAATTTATTCATTTAAAGTATGTCACTATTCAAATTATGTGTCATCAATTAGAGATTAGTTGATGTTTATTTTAGTCATTTTAATGAAAAATATGGTCATGGAAAATGCATATTTGGTTGTGTACGTCCTCAAATCCGGTACTCAAGCCTGTTTGGAGAAGTCCATCTGGTCACATACTTGGCCTCACACCTTAACGACCCAACACTAAGTCCTGTCCTAGCCCCTGAAACATCTCTCTACGCATCTATTTCTTTCCTCCCTGTTGCCTCAACTTAGTTCAGGTCTTTGTCTTATTTCACTTGGATTACTGAAATATCTTCACAAATTCTCTCTTCACTCTGAAGCCAGAATGATCTTTACAAAACAAAAATTACCTCATGCCCCTTCCCATCACTTTTAAAAGCCCAGCTCCAATTAACACCCAGCTGCACAAGTTTGCTAATATACTTTTACGTTTCCTTGCCACACTTTCATTATCTATCAATATAAAATCAGGAGTAGTAACAGTACCTAGAGTATATACCAGTTCCAAAGACAAAGTGAGATAAGTTTAGAACAATGAGGAGCCCACATTTCTGTAATTGAAACTTGCAGAAATGCATTACGTGTTACTCTTATTATTGAGAATGGCATCCAAATTCCTTTGTAGGGTATTCAGCACCCCTCACGATCTTGCCCTTGCTCTTCTGTCCAGCATTAACCCTCTTCACTCTCCACACCATTCCCTCCTTTGCACCAGCTAAGCTCTGCTTGAGCTATATTGAACTACTTGCAGCTATTTTGAACCTTCCATTCTTTCTCTTGGATTAGGGTCTTTGCACATGTAGCTGCTCTATCTGGAAAGTCCCATCTTGCGTAATTTGCCTAATTAAATTCTATTCTTTTTTAGAACATAGCTTCATGGTCATCTTTGCAAAGACTTTTCTGGTCTCCCATGCCTGGACCAGCTGCTCTTTCTGCCTAGATGCCCTGTGTATTCACCTGCCTTCCTAAAAATTCACTGTAACTGCTTGCTTCTTTGGCTTTCTCCCCATTTATCCATAAGATTCTTGGAGGCAGAATTTTCTGAGGGCAGAGCCTATGACCGTGCCTGGCACATAATGCACCTATAATAAATATTTGCTGCCTTCATGAGTGAATAGGATTGCATAATACAGTTGTTACTTCAAAAGTGAAACAAAGCAAAGCATATTGGGGGCAATTATATAAAAGTGCTATTTGTTTCCTTCCCAAAATATTCAAGCACACTGGAAATACATAAGTAAATGTGGCATTTGGCATATAAATATGTCTTAAGTGAAAGTTTCTAATCATTATATATCAAGCACTTTTAAAATGTACTATAAAAATACACTTAATGTTACAAGCTGTAAATTACTGAACCAGATAGAAAAAATCAAATTGGCCAATTATATTTCTATTTATAATTATTTCTTACTTCTTTTTGTTTTTCAGTTAGGGTTTCTCCTTTAACTTTGAGATCAACATGTTCACTGAGCTTGGCTTACTGGACTGTAACCCAGGACTGACTGAGTTGAAGCACACTGGGGAAATACAAATATATTTTTATTCATCATGACAGATGCTCTTTGAAACTTGAATTGTGAGAACAGAAGTTCAATTAATATGTTTTTCACTTGTTCTTCTGACACAGAGAGGCCAAATGACACAGTGGAAAGATCCTCAACTAAGTGTCAAGAGAAAACCTTGTATTCTAGTGCCCTCTTTGCCACTTAAAATAGCCTTGTGACTGTGTGTCATTCAACATCTCTGAGGTTTAGATATGGAAGAGAAAGACATGTTGTAAGTGGCACAGCATGGGTGGTAGAAAGTCTCTGATAGGTACATGCCTGGGGAGTCCTGGTTTTGCCACTAATACTTGGGTGACCACTGAACCACCTGTTTTCATTTTCTCTTTCACTCATTTACATACTGTAAGCGCTCAGCATATACTGACACTTTGTTAGGGGATTCAGAAATAAAATACATGGTTCTCATCTAGAGTAGCTCAGAGTTCAGTGTAAAAGACAGAGATCCAGATCTCTGATAATATCATCTCTAGTCACACACCCCAAACATTTATGTGCATAAGAATCACCAGTGGATTTCCTTAAAATGCAGACTGTGATTCAGTAGGTCTGGGGTAGAACCTGAGATTCTATATTTTTCACAGGTTCCTAGGCACAGAGACTGTGGACCAATGGACCACAGTTTGAGGAGCAAGTTCATTGGGATATAAACAGAGAGATGCTAAAGGAGCACAGAAGAAAGGAAACTAACTCAACCAGGAAGGCTCCACTGAAAAGGGAGGCATTATATGCATATGAGTAGAGGGAATATTTTATAAAGGACACAGAAGTGTGAATGGCCATGACGTGGGTGTTGAAGAAAAGATAGCAAATTGGTGGAGGAATGTGGCAGGGAGACCAATTTCCAGGAAGTGCAATAGTCCACGTGGGGGATGATGAGGACCTAAATTACCTTAATTCTTTCATCTGATTATTCATAGCTCAGTTTTGAAAATGGGGTGTGGTGAAGAGGGCCTCATGAAGGTGGGGATAGTGAGGATGAAAATGAAACAGATTTCTCCCAATATATTTATGAGGTAAAAAATAACAGGACCAGATTTCTGATTGAATGTGGTTGAGGGTAAAGGATGAGGCATGCAGGGATGTTTGCAGGGATGTTTGCATCAGGTGACTGAAAAACAGGGTTATTTTTAACTCAGGAATTTAACAGAAGAAGCAGGTTTGGATTTGGTGGGGGAAGTGAAAAGTGAAGATGAAGTGAGTTTTGAACACATAAAATTTAATGATTGGGAGACAGAAATTCATGGCCATTTAGCTGTAAAGATCCACTGTTGCTCCCTTTTCTTAAATCCATTGTCCTTGAATGATGCACAGAGTTACTACTTTCTATTTAGCAATAAATAAAACATCTTTGAGAACGAATTAACATTGTACAGTCATCTCAGGAATCCCTTTAGGGATTTTCTTTTCTCACTTATAAATTCTCTTTGTGTATCCTTAGAAGTTGACTATTATGACTTTTAATAGTATTATTTTTTTTTTCTCAATACAACATTTTTTTATCTTGCCCATGGGTGGGTCATATAATACAATTCATTGTCTGTGTCTCTTCCTCTTAATTGTTTCTGCATTGTTTCAGCTGTTTTTGTTGAAAAGTGATTATTGACTTTATTTTCTCCTTTGACATTACCTTTTTATTTCTCATGGCCTTTATCTGATTATACTTCAGACTTTTAAAATAAGTCATTCTGAAATAATCTGTCCTGAGTAAATTCTCTTCAGTAGTCCTATAACATAGCTTATATACTAAAGTTGAAATTTATTACTTAATATTTCCCCAGTATAGCATGAAATATCTTTCCCCTTCACCTTTGCCGATATTGTGTTGCTGCACAACCTTCAAAACCTAGTTTTCTCTTTCAAGATCTTTAAATTTTTCAAGAGAAGTAGAAATCTAGATTTTTATTTGAAGTCTACAGACCTTATTGATATTGGCTCAAATATTTAAAAAAATACTATTCATAGTTGTTATGGTTTGATCTGTCAACTAAAAAGATATGTTGAATTCTTCACTCCAGTGCCTGTGGATGTGACCTTATTTCAAAATAGGGTCTATACAGATGTAATCAGTTAAGATAAGGTCATTAGGGTGAACCCTAATACTGTATGACTGCTGTCCTTATAAGAAGAGAAAGGGGGGAAGAAGAACTACAATCCTGCAGCCTGCAGAATGAAAACCACATTCACAGAAAGATAGACAAAATTAAAAGGCAGAGGACTATATACCAGATGAAGGAACAAGATAAAACCCCAGAAAAACAACTAAATGAAGTGGAGATAGGCAACCGTCCAGAAAAAGAATTGAGAATAACGATAGTGAAGATGATCCAGGACCTCAGAAAAAGAATGGAGGCAAGGATCGAGAAGATGCAAGAAATGTTTAACAAAGACCTAGAAGAATTAAAGAACAAACAAACAGAGATGAACAATACAATAACTGAAATGAAAACTACACTAGAAGGAATCAATATCAGAATAACTGAGGCAGAAGAAGGGATAAGTGACCTGGAAGACAGAATGGTGGAATTCACTGCTGCAGAACAGAAAAAAGAAAGAAGAATGAAAAGAAATGAAGACAGCCTAAAAGACCTCTAGGACAACATTAAATGCACCAACATTCGCATTATAGGGGTCTCAGAATGAGAGGAGAGAGAGGAAGGACCCGGGAAAATATTTGAAGAGATTATAGTCGAAAAATTCCTTAACATGGGAAAGGAAATAGCCACCCAAGTCCAGGAAGTGCAGAGAGTCCCAGGCAGGATAAACCCCAGGAGAAACAATCCAAGACACATAGTAATCAAATTGACAAAAATTAAAGACAAAGAAAAATTATTAAAAGCAGCAAGGGAAAAACAACAAATAACATACAAGGGAACTCCCATAAGGTTAACAGCTGATTTCTCAGCAGAAATTCTACAAGCCAGAGGGAGTGGCACGATATGTTTAAAGTGTTGAAAGGAAAGAACATACAACCAAGATTAGTCTACCTGGCAAGGATCTCATTCAGATTTGACAGAGAAATCAAAAGCTTTACAGACAAGCAAAAGCTAAGAGAATTCAGCACCACTAAACCAGCTCTACAAAAAATGCTAAAGGAACTTCTCTAAGTGGCAAACACAAGAAAAGAAAAGGACCTATGAAAACAAACCCAAAACAATTAAGAAAATGGTAATAGGAACATACATATCAATAATTACCTTAAATGTGAATGGATTAAATGCTCCAAACAAAAGACACAGGCTTGCTGAATAGATACAAAAACAAGAGCCATATACATGCTGTCTCCAAGAGACCCACTTCAGACCTAGGGATACATAGAGACTGAAAGTGAGGGTATGGAAAAAGATATTCCATGCAAATGGAAATCAAAAGAAAGCTGGAGTAGCAATATCCATATCAGATAAAATAGACTTTAAAATAAAGAATGTTACAAGAGACAAAGAAGGACATTACATAATGATCAAGGGATCAATCCAAGAAGAAGATATAACAATTATAAATATATATGCACCCAACATAGGAGCACCTCAATACATAAGGCAAATGCTAACAGCTATAAAAGAGGAAATCGATAGTAACACAATAATAGTGGGGGACTTTAACACCTCACTTACACCAATGGACAGATCATCCAGACAGAAAATTAATAAGGAAACACAAGCTTTAAATGACACAGTAGACCAGATAGATTTAATTGATATTTTTAGGACATTCCATCCAAAAACAGCAGATTACACTTTCTTCTCAAGTGCATACAGAACATTCTGCAGGATAGACCACATCTTCAGTCACAAATCAAGCCTTGGTAAATTTAAGAAAATTGAAATCATATCAGCGATCTTTTCTGACCACAATGCTATAAGATTAGAAATAAATTACAGGGGAAAAAAAACGTAAAAAATACAAACACATGGAGGCTAAACAATATGCTACTAAATAACCAAGAGATCACTGAAGAAATCAAAGAGGAAATCAAAAAATACCTAGAGACAAATGACAACGAAAACACAATGATCCAAAACCTATGGGATGCAGCAAAAGCAGTTCTAAGAGGAAAGCTTATAGCAATACAATCCTACCTTAAGAAACAAGAAAAATCTCAAATAAACAATCTAAACTTACACTTAAAGGAACTAGAGAAAGAAGAACAAACAAAACCCAAAGTTGGTAGAAGGAAAGAAATCATAAAGATCAGGGCAAAAATATATGAAAATGAAACAAAACAATACAAAGATCAATAAAACTAAAGGCTGGTTCTTTGAGAAGATAAACAAAATTGATAAACCTTTAGCTAGACTCTTCAAGAAAAAGAGGGAGAGGACTCAAGTCAATAAAATTAGAAATGAAAACAGAGAAGTTACAATGGACATTGCAGAAATACAAAGCATCCTAAGAGACTACTACAAGCAAATCTATGCCAATAAAATGGACAACCTGGAAGAAATGGACAAATTCTTAGAAAGGTATAACCTTCCAAGACCAAACCAGGAAGAAATAGAAAATATGAACAGACCAATCACAAGTAATGAAGTTGAAACTGGATTAAAAATCTTCCAACAAACAAAAGTCTAGGACCAGGGCTGGTTTCACTTCGCAGAAACAGCCCGCTCTCCCTCTGAGAGTTTAAGTGTGCTTTAATAAACTTTTCTTTGCAAAAAAAAAAAAAAGTCTAGGACCAGAAGGCTTCACAGGTGAATTCTACCAAACATTTAGAGAAGAGCTAACACCCATCCTTCTCAAACTCTTCCAAAAAATTGCAGAGGAAGGAACACTCCCAAACTCATTCTATGAGGCCACCATCACCCTGATACCAAAACCGGACAAAGATACTACAAAAAAAGAAAATTACAGACCAATAACACTGATGAACACAGAGGTAAAAGTCCTCAACAAAATACTAGCAAACAGAATCCAACAACACATTAAAAGGATCATACACCATGATCAGTGGGATTTATCCCAGGGATGCAAGGATTCTTCAATATACACAAACCAATCAGTGTGATACATCATATTAACAAACTGAAGAACAAAAACCATATGATCATCTCAATAGATGCAGAAAAAGCTTTTGACAAAATTCAACACCAATTTATGATAAAAACTCTCCAGAAAGTGGGCATAGAGGGAACCTACCTCAACATAATAAAGGCCATATACAACAAACCCACAGCAAACATCATTCTCAATGGTGAAAAACTGAAAGCATGTCCTCTAAGATCAGGAACAAGAAAAGGATGTCCACTCTCGCCACTATTATTCAACATAGTTTTGGAAGTCCTAGCCATGGCAATCAGAGAAGGAAAGGAAATAAAAGGAATCCAAATTGGAAAAGAAGAAGTAAAACTGTCACTGTTTGCAGATGACATGATACTATACATAGATAATCCTAAAGATGCCACCAGAAAACTACTAGAGCTAATCAATGAATTTGGTAAAGTTGAGGGATACAAAATTAATGCACAGAAATCTCTTGCATTCCTATACACTAACAACAAAAGATCAGAAAGAGAAATTAAGGAAACAATCCCATTAACCATTGCAACAAGAAGAATAAAATACTTAGGAATAAACCTACCTAAAGGAGGTAAAAGACCTGTACTCAGAAAAGTATGGGACACCAATGAAAGAAATCAAAGATGACACAAACAGATGGAGAGATATACCATGTTCTTGGATTGGAAGAATCAATACTGTGAAAATGACTATACTACCCAAAGCAATCTACAGATTCAATGCAAACCCTATCAAATTACCAATGGCATTTTTTACAGAACTAGAACAAAAAATCTTAAAATTTGTATGGAGACACAAAAGACCCCGAATAGCCAAAGCAGTCTTGAGGGAAAAAAAACAGAGCTGGAAGAATCAAACTCCCTGACTTCAGACTATACTACAAAGCTACAGTAATCAAGACACTATGGTACTGGCACAAAAACAGAAATATAGATCAAAGGAACAGGATAGAAAGCCCAGAGATAAACCCACGCACCTATGGTCAACTAATCTATGACAAAGGAGGCAAGGATATACAATGGAGAAGACAGTCTCTTCAATAAGTGGTGCTGGGAAAACTGGACAGCTACATGTAAAAGAATGAAATTAGAACACTCCCTAACAGCATACACAAAAATAAACCCAAAATGGATTAAAGACCTAAATGTAAGACTGGACACTTTAAAACTCTTAGAAGAAAACATAGGCAGAACACTCTATGAAATAAATCACAGCACGATCTTTTTTGATCCACCTCCTAGAGTAATAGAGATAAAAACAAAAATAAACAAATTGGACCTCATGAAACTTAAAAGCTTTTGCACAGCAAAGGAAACCATAAACAAGACGAAAAGACAACCCTCAGAATGGGAGAATATATTTGCAAAAGAATTGACTAACAAAGGATTAATCTCCAAAATATATAAACTGCTCATAAATATATGAGCTGCTCATGCAGCTCAATATCAAAAAAAAACCCCAATCCAAAAATGGGCAGAAGACCTAGACATTTTTCCAAAGAAGACATACAGATGACCAAGAGGCACATGAAAAGATGCTCAATATCACTAATTATTAGAGAAATGCAGATCAAAACTACAATGAGGTATCACCTCACACCAGTTAGAATGGGCATCATCAGAAAATCTACCAACAAAAAATGCTGGAGAGGGTGTGGAGAAAAGGGAACTCTCTTGCACTGTGGTGGGAATATAAACTGATACAGCCACTATGGAGAACAGTTTGGAGTTTCCTTAAAAAACTAAAAATAGAATTATCATATGACCCAGCAATCCCACTACTGGGCATATACCCAGAGAAAATCATAATTCAAAAAGATACATGCACCCCAATGTTCATTGCAGCACTATTTACAATAGCCAGGTCATGGAAGCAACCTAAATGCCCATCGACAAATGAATAGATAAAGATGATGTGGTATATATATACAGTGGAATATTACTCAGCCATAAAAAGGAACGAAATTTGGTCATTTGTAGAGACGTGGATGGACCTAGAGACTGTCATAGAGAGTAAGTCAGAAAGAGAAAAACAAATATCGTATATTAACGCATACATGTGCAACCTAGAAAAATGGTACAGATGAACCGTTTTGCTAGGCAGAAATAGAGACACAGATGTAGAGAACAAATGCATGGACACCAAGTGGGAAAGCAGTGGGGGGTGGGGGGTGGTGGTGGGATGAATTGGGAGATTGGGACTGACATATATACACTAATATGTATAAAGTAGATAACTAATAAGAACCTGCTGTATAGCACAGGGAACTCCACTTCGCTGTACAGTAGAAACTAACACAACATTGTAAAACAACTATTCCTCAATGAAAAAGAGAAAAAAAAAAAAAGAGACGGGAGAAATACACAGGGAAAAGGCCATATGAAGAAGGCAGTTATTGTAATGATGCATCTACAAACCAAGGAAAAGCAAGGATTGCTGGTTGTCACCAGAAGCCAGGATGGGAGGCATGGGACAGATTTTCCCTCACAGCCCTCAGAGGAACCAATCTTGTTGACTTCTAGCCTCCAGAAGCACAAGATAGTAAATTTCTGTTGTATTAAGCCACATAATTTGTGTTGCTTTGTTACAACAGCCCTAGGAACCTAATAGAATAGTAAATAAACGCACTGTGAGTTTTATATATAATTTGCCACTCTGTAATATCAAGTGATTTTCTTACAGATACAAAACCCTAGGAACTTGTAAAAATACATATTTTTGGCTATGCTTTTCTGGAATATGGCAAGTTATTTCATACCATTATCAGCATCTCTATTTTCATCTGATGTTTCAGCCAAATAGATGACTAGAAAGTTAAGTATTTGAATTTATTCCCTCAGTAAATATTAAACGCTTACCAGGTACCAGATATCGGACTAGGTACAAGGGATAAAACTATGAATAAGAACAGCTCTTTCCTTAAGAAACTTACCATTACCACAATAGTTATAATACAATAATGGTGATGATGGGAAAGTAGCACAGATTGCTATGGGAAGACAGAGGAGGGGCACCTAAAACCAACGAGAGATCAGAAAAATCATCCAGTTGTGATGTGCACAATTTAATTGTATAGGAGTGACATATCAGCTGATTTGTCTCACAACTAAGTATGTAACAGAACTGAGATCCCAACCCAGGATCTCTTACCCAAACGTCTTTCTACATCACTACACCACTTTGGTTTCTTCATGTGCAAAAATGAAGATAATATTACTCCTTAAAGCTTTTGTGAAGATTAAATAAAACTTATGAAGCACACTGGGCTGATGCCTGGTCCTGGCAGACCTTACTAATGTCCACCAGAATCTGGTTCTTTTACCTGTCCTGGATCTTAGTCTATCCTGACTAATACACTGGTCCATAATACATGCTCCACAAATTTTCTTCTCTCCTTTGACAATAATATAGGGCACAGGGTGATAGAAATAAGCTTTAAATTAAAAAAAAAAATAAAATTTAGGGCATGAATTTCCCAGCTGCATGTAATATATTCTTATTCCAGGTTCTGAGACAAACCAAAAGCAGCTTATGATAGTTGAGAAAGTCACTATGCCCTAAGACCAGCTGAAATGAAAAATCCATTCGCTGTCAGAAAAAAGTCACCTCTCATTAAAGATCATTTCTTTCATTCTTCCAAACCAAATTATTTAAGGTCAAAAATAGCAAAAGAACCTTATGAAAAAACATATAAATGCTAAAAATCCCAGCTTGAGGTTTCGGCAACTATTCTTAACATACCTTCAGAGGGTTTGACTGTCATTACTACAAATAGAAGACTTCCAGGAAGGCATTATTCAACAAAAAGAAGTCTTTTATTTTCTCTACAAATCTGGGACATGGGGAGAAAGATGAGAGTAAATATAATTCCAAGTTTTCCACTCAAACAAATCTAAATGCGCCTGCCTAGCATTCAACGTCTTGATGATATGTTCTCATTTGCTAACTAACCGCATTTCCCACTTTTTTTTTTCCAACATAGACTCCATTTTCATCGTCTCCTCAGAGTCCACAAACAAGCCATATTCATGCTTCCTTTATGCCTTTATCCATTTGCCTGAAATGCTCTTTTCTCTTACTTGGAGAATGGACTCTAGGTCTGCTTCCTGTAATTGTATTCTGTCCTCTAAGATTCAATGCTTTTAAAAAATTTATTGATTTGCTTTTATTTTACCTTTTAAAAAAATTGAGATATAATTGAAATATAACATTATATTAGTGTCAGGTGTACAACACAATATATGTACATATTGCAAAATGATCACCACGATAAGTTTAGTTAACATTCATCAATACTTTGCATGGCTAGTAATTTTGTCTCTTATCCGAACTATGGGTTCTCAAGAACAGGAATGGTTTTTTACAGTTCACCTCCACCTCCTCAAAGCTCTGGTACAGTACTGAGCACACCATCAGCAGTAAATAAATACTTCTTGGTTGATTGGTTTGTAAGTGCATGTGGAGATGGTTGGGTAATGCAGTTTGAGGAAGAATGATAGAAAATTGAAGAGGTTCCAACAGAAGGACTTGTGACAGAAGTCAGAATTAGTGTCTACGGGTGTGTGGAGGGCTTGAACATCATCCTCTGCAGCCGTTTAAAGCTGAGTATTAACAATTAGTGACCATTGGACAGTGAGCAGTAGGATAACTGCCTCACAGAAAATGAAAGCAGGCGATAAAGCACTTCAAAAACTTTCCTGCTTTGGAATAGCTCTGGTGGCTAGAGAAAGAGGCCCTGAAAATGATACTGTTCCCATGTTAAACATTAGACATTGCATTCTCCGCTGTCATCTCCACTTTTGGGAAGTAGATACATGATCAGTGGCTATACTGTATGTGCTATTTCATTTTACCCAAACTGTCATCTAAGTTATGGATACAGCACAAAGATGTTTTATGTAACAATGGAGTGTCAGTTAGTTAATAATGTTGTGATACATACTTATGTGAAGTGTATTAGCACCAATAAATACTAATAAATATTTAAGATGTTTGGGCAGGTTTTTCTCAGCTGCCTAGTTGTACTGTACTATCCTGTATCCTGTTAT
Source organism: Lagenorhynchus albirostris (assembly GCF_949774975.1). Taxonomy (NCBI): domain Eukaryota; kingdom Metazoa; phylum Chordata; class Mammalia; order Artiodactyla; family Delphinidae; genus Lagenorhynchus; species Lagenorhynchus albirostris. The sequence continues at coordinate 67,084,876 of NC_083100.1, forward strand.
GAAAGTAGTTTTCAGGTATATTATGTTAAACCAGGTGTTGAACTAGATTTCACATTCCTAAAAAGGAAAGGTCACATGGTAGACAGAGCCATGAACTGAGGGGTTTGAGTAGAAGCAGAGGAAGGAAGGATTGAAGTAGCTGTTACATTGACCTCAGTTTATTCATTTCAAAAGTATCTCTTATATGCCAGGTACTGTTCCACACACTGAGGAGCTACAGGTGAACAAGACAGACACCCTCTGCAACCATGGTGCTTATGTTCCATTTGGGGTGATAGACAATCAATAAATGAATTAATGATAAAGACAGATTCAGACAGTGATTGATGCTATGAAGAAAATAAAACAGCGTGTTGTAATAGAGTGAGGGAATTGTTGACGAAGAAAGACTGTCTGGAGAGGTGACATGTAAGCAGAGGCCTAAATGACACAGGGGAGCTGCGCTGCCTTAATGTGGGGGAAGAGTGTCCCAGCAAAGCCCTTTAGGCTGCACTGAGCTTAGTATGTTTTTGTCTGAGGAACAGAAGGCAGGCCAGTGTGATAGGAGCCTGGTGAAGGACACAGGAATGAAGCGGATGGGTCAGACCTGTAGGCCATGGGGAAGAGTTGGGCTTTAGTTTAATTAAAGATCGGACCCCTCACTACTGTTTTACTGATGCTAGTAGTACCTGATCATATTCCACCTGCTCCTACGTTGTAGTTTCAGGTCCGTGTTCTCTCCTTTCTCTTGTCCTAGCTGCTGTTCCAAGGACTCCATCATCTTTCAAACAGAAGGACTTAATGTCTTTGACTGATTATTTGGAGAAAACACATACCCTGTGTTTTGCATGAGTCTTTCCTTACAAAGTATACTTGGTCCTCATGTGTGGTTATTCTGCAACAAATGGTGTACTAGTTATGGCACTAAAATCTGAATGTGAGAAGCTGCATTTCATCTCTTATGGTGTTGGTGCCAGGGCCAAATTATCCATGTGGCACAGTGCCTAAGGCCCACAATACTCTATTTAAAACATAAAAATGTTTCAATATATTTAAAAAATCAGAAGAAATAAATGAATTTTTACCTTAGAGAATACAAGTAATATTAATATATTTATTTTTATGCCAATGCAATCATAAAATATAATTTAAAATATTTTTATGGAAGAAGAGGCCCATGAAGGCAAAGCGTCTAGGGTCCAATGCAGCCCTTGTTGGTGCTTATGTGATAATAAATACCAACGTACTGTTTAGTCTTCAATACAATTATTGTTTGCACAGAAAAACATTTTATTTTGTTCATTCTAGTTTAATCATTTAATAGACTCTAAACTCTTTGAATAGTAAACCCGTAACAGTGAAAAAATTTTGTGTATCCCATAGGTGTACATTTATTTATAATATATATATTATCTACTACTGTACTGTTATATTGTATGAAATATAACATATAGTTATAAGTATATAAATAGAAGATTTTAAAGTTTTTAAAGTCTAGATTAAAGGTGAAATAATGTTTAAATAATTTTCAAGTTACTAATGATACATAAAATCTTTGCTCATAAAGTTATTGATAATTATTTTTAGTGAAAACCATATAATTGAACATGCTGAAATTCTATGAAAGTTTTATTTTAACATTTAGTAATATGAAAGTCAAGTTAAAGGTTCAACTTTTTAAACTTGGTTTTAAAGGCTAACAAAACTGAAGAAGATACTTACAAAAAATGTTATATTCCAATGAAATGAGTACATCAAGGGAAATACTTAGGAAATCATGATACCCATTTTTCAATTCCATCTACCAATTACACAAACATTTTTTGAAATTCAGCAACTTGGTGTCTTCTTGAGTAAAAGCCACTTGTTTCTGACACCTAATCAGAAGTTGTTGCATTGTTACACTTTTAGCAAGATCCACTGAAATCTTCAGAAGATTGTTAAACAGATTGTAAAATTATTTTTTAAAATAAAGAGCAGTCATGAGAGTATTTATAGTTGGCATATTTACATCTGCTGTTAAAATGAAGCAAAATCATATATTTTCAAAAATATTTTCTCTATATCAATGAGTTTCAAAAACAATTACTAATCACTCATTGTTAAAACACCCACTTTATTTTGATGCGCTGGATGAAAACATGTCTTTTTTCAAAAAAATATCTACAAGGTAGCATTCTGGTGAGACCCACCTACCAGTGCAGAAAAGTGCAGCAACTTTGAAGCACTTATCTAATTTGTAAAAGAAAAATGTATGACTCAATTTTTATTTCAACCACCACTTCAAGTATTTCAACAAGATAACTAGTGAATGTCTTTGTAGTACACAATTTTGTGGTCACTGTCTTTCTCATTACAAAGTATTTAAAGGTTGTAATACTTAAAATAATACATTTTCAAATTCACTTGGTGGGACAAGGAAATTGCAATACATGGCAAAATGCTGAAAGGGAACCCAGGAGGGGTGGAGCAGTGCTGGCTGTCACAGTGTGCTTTCCATGTACCTTGCCCTCATTGTATGATCCATGACCTCCTGATACATACAGCAAGTGAGGTGCCAGTGTCAATATCTATATTAATGATTAGTACAGCTGAATTTCTTTTCTACTTTTTTTTAGGCAAGAAATAAATATATTTGATGTTTTCATCTTGCACTATCATGGATTATTTGTCTTTGAAGAACATTCTGTAAAATTGCCATTGGGTGTTTCTCATCTTTAAAAAATTTTTTATTCTAGTTGTCTTCTCCTAACATATTTACTATGACATCAGTTCCTTTTTGTAATTTTTGCCAATCAAAATGTTCTTTAAAAGTAACAATAACAAATAAATACAGAGATTACTGACAATTTCTAAACAGTCCGTGCATTTACTAGGATTCTTTTTGGGGTTTCTCATATCAGCTGAAATTAATAATAGAGATAAATTGAAGAAAAAACTCCTTTCTCCGATTAAAAAGCAATTTTCCAAAGCCTCTGTTCATTATTCAGAAAGAAAAAGCTTACATCAGCAAAAAATATTCAGAAAGCTATGAAATATGCATATTCTTATTATGACTGAGCAAACACAGGGAATATAATCAATACTTTATAATAACTTTGTATGGTATATAATCTATAAAAATATAGAGTCACTATGTTGTACACATGAAACTAGTGTAATATTGTAAATCAAGTATACTTCAAAAAAAAAGACTGAGCAAACAAATTTTGATCTTGAGCAATAGTTATTTTTTCACATTTTGTCTGCTTTCTGTATGAGTATCACATACTTATACAATAGAAATATGCTGTGTGTTTATCAACCCCCCCAAAAATCTAAATATAGAACAGTATTTCTGTGGCTTTAGCATTATTAAAGGTTAGAGAAGCAAATGTTACTTATGTCAAGTTGGAATTTTTAAAAAAGTAAAATGACATTATCTAACTTACCAAAGATTGGAAACCAGAGGGCAAACAGGGATTAGTATTTCAGAGACAAAATATTAGAAATAGAAAAGAGTACATTAATAGCTGGGATAAAGTCATTCAATTAATTGACTATTTTCAATTCAAAGCCGACTATAACATCAATTGCTAGTAATTCAATTCATATTTAAATCAAGTCGAAAACTTGGCTTAGAAGAATATTCCTGAATGTTTTAAGAATTTACCAGGAATCCTTTATCCATTAGTATTGCCTATTACTTTTATTCAAAATGGTGGTGGTGGGGAGGGAATGCCTGGGAAAATAAGCCAGTTTTGAAGTAGCATTGTAAAAAAAAAAACTTTAAAAGTAAATGGCCGCAAAAAAAAATTCTATTCAGCTCATCAAATTTGCCTTGGTCTAATCCATATTTACCAACTTACTTCCTCCTAGCTATTTCCATCATTTTCTATCATTAAACTAAGACAGTAGTTCTCAGTCTTGAAACTAGCAGAAATAACCTCCTGAGGGAAGTAATAACTACCTACCTCTTTGACCGCACCTTCTCTGTCTACTTTGAGGCTGCTTCTTCCTCCTTCTGTCCCCTAAATGTTCCTGCCTGAGGTTTGTTCAAGTTTTTACTTTTTGCTTTTCAGACCCTTGCCTCTGATAATCTCATTTACCCCATGATTTCAATTATTGCCTCCCGGCAGAAGAATCCCAAAAAGGTGACTCCAGCAGAAAATTTTCAAGCTATAGTCTCATATCCCAACTTCCTGCTGGTCATCTACATTTGGATATACTACAAGCAGTACAAACCTAATGTCTACAAAACTAAAAGCATCATCTTCCTACATCATCAATTTAACTCCTCTGTTTCTGTTAGTGCTTCATTCCCCTACCCATGTTGCCTTGAGACTCGAAGCTCTTTAAATTATTTGCCTTCTCCCTTACTGTTCCATCCTTACTATCATTACTTGCACTATTTTCAATAACATCTTAACTAGTCTCCTTACTTCTGAGGAACATGTCAACTTGAATCATCATTCTAACTGATGATTGTGTTTGTGTGTTTAATTGTGTTTCATATCTTCTTTAAAAACCTGTGTTTGCTTCCTATTTACTTATAAAAGAATGTTCAAATTCCTCAGTCTGCCATTCAAGAATTTCATGATCTGTTCTACCTTTCTAGATTCATTGTCCATGATCATATAATTTACAGCTTATACACTTAAGTTGAACTTTATTGCTTAATATTTTCCCAATATAACATGCAATATCTTGCCCTTTCACCTTGGCTGATGTTGTGCTGCTGCACAACCTTCAAAACCTAGTTCAAATTAAATATTTTCCAAGATGCTTTACCTGATAACTCTAGCTAGCTGGGATCTCTGTTGATTTGTTCCTACAGGCACCATGATGCAATGGAAAGGGTATGGGCTTTGGAATTCTCTACATCTAGGTTCCAAAGTCATTCTGTTAGCTTTGTGACAACAGGAAAGTCATCTAACTAAGTCTTGGTTTTAACATATATATAAAATGAGAATAATACAACTTAGCAAGAAGTTCAAAAGAAATCCTGTGTGGTATGATTGATGTCACCAGAAGGAGTCCAGTTGAGTAGCTGGCTACCAGTAAGCCTAAGAAGGTAAAATTTTTCTTCATTAAGATATATCAAATACTTGGGATTTCCCTGGTGGCTCCGTGGTTAAGAATCCGCCTGCCAATGCAGGGGAACGGGTTCAAGCCCTGGTCCGGGAAGATCCCACATGCCGCGAAGCAACTAATTCTGTGCACCACAACTACTGAGCCTGCGCTCTAGAGCCCCCGAGCCACAACTACTGAAGCCCGTGCGCCTAGAGCCCGTGCTCTGCAACAAGAGAAGCCCGCGCACCGCAATGAAGAGTAGCCCCCACTCGCGGCAACTAGAGAAAGCCCACGTGCAGCCACAAAGACCCAACACAGCCAAAAATAAATACATAAATTAATTAATTAATATATGTATAAAAGATATATCAAATACCAACTAAGAACTAGGCACTTTAAAATAAAGGGTGATGATGAAGATAAACACAGTCTCTGCCTTCACAGAGCTAATAGTCTGAATTCACCTCAGCCCAGAGTCTAGTCCTCTACTTTTCAGACTCAGAAATGACCTGGAATTGATTAGATTAATGCATATGATACTTGCTTAACACTGATATGTGAAACCAGAATAAACAATTTCTTATTTATACTGAATATGTAACTGTCAAACAAACTGACCCCTCAACGTGGTCTAACCAGTTAGCTATGGAATCAGAATGAGAAGGGGAAAAGATTCAAATATTTCATGGGCTTGGGTTCTGATGGCCAGATGGGCCAATCTCTAAAACAGGAAGATGGACTTTCTTTCTTAATACATGTGTATTAAGAGATGACACCTGGCATATCAAGTCCAAGAGAGGCTACAAAACAATACACCTCTCCTACCTTCCTCATTTCCTAAAGAATTTGCAGAAAAGGTTCCCAAATATTCCTATGGATCTTAAAGGTAGGGATGAAAATGCTCGCCATAGATCTCTGCAAAAAGTATTATCTTATGGTGAAGCTGGGGGTTATGCTGAGAGAAGTGGATAGAACTCTGAACTAAATTCTGAGCAGAACTTATGAATGTGAGGACAAGGCAAAGAGAAATCACTGGATGATGAACTCAAGGATGAACTCAACTGAGTATCTGCCATTAGGCAAAATAGCAGCTCAGGGTCAAAGATTAGATTTCAATCTCAAGCCAAAAAAAAGTCGTTATTGTACTCCTATAAAATTATGTGTTATCTCAATTTCTTGAAGGCTGATACAAGGCCTGGTTTGGCTTTCTATTAGAACACCATACCCAACAGATAATATGCTCTGCATCAATACTTAAGAAAGGAATGAATGACCCATCTTATCCTTAAACAAAGGGCATACATATAATCTAGGGATCATCTGCACATTGGGTAAACCCGCTCATGAGAGAGATCTTTGGTGATTGGAAGAGGACATTGAAGTAGGCTTTAGATGGCATGAGACTTAAGTAGTACTAGGTTGGCACCAGAAGGAAGGTTGAAATCTTATCTCTAGCTTCCCTGTATCCCTCTGATATTTGAGTGTCCGTTAAAAGAGAGATCCCCAAGACATATTGGCTGGGCATGATAAAATGGAAAATATAGAGTCAAAACAGCCTTAACAAAAAAACATTTTTCTGAGGTTTGTCTACACCCATTCTGCAGGACTTTTAGCCCCTCACCAAACTGTGGAGTGCATAGTAATCATAATAAACTGTTAATTATTATTATTTATCTATCTACCCATCTCCAGGTTCATTCCAAAAACTATTGGTATTTGAGGTGGCTAGCACACACACAGCAAGATAACAATAAATATAACAGCAATAACCAAAATATACAGAAGGAAGTCAAAGTCAATGCTGAACATAAGGAAAGGAAAATAAGCTACAACCATGGGTAGTGCTCATACAGAGAATGCAGGCTTTGGGATCTGTATACCTGCTATAAATGGACTATAATAGTGACACTGAGCTTTCTTACACAAGCATTTGAATGTCACAGGTATATTCTGATTTTCTTGGAAAATCCAAGTTCTCTAGAACATGAGCAAAAAGAATCTTTAGGGAAAGAAGAGTATATTAGCCTTTCTTCAGGGTATACTGTCAGATTTTATTAGGTCTAAACCCACAGTGCACTGCTGGTTTAAAAACCACTACGTGAGATTTCAATTCCTGTAAAATGCTCCTTAAGTGAATTTTCATTTCTACTTTATCTTGCCACTATCTCAATCTTTTTGCCCTTTCTTCCTTCTTTCCCTCCTTCCCTTCTCCCTCCCTCCTTCCCTCCCTCCCTCCCTCCTTCCTTCCTTCCTTCCTTCCTTCCCCCCTTTAAAAATCTAATCTTGGTATTCGCTTAAGACATTCATTCAGAGGCTAGTCTTTCACTTTGCTGGCATTGCTATTTAAATAAGAATACCTAATTTGTTTATATTTTTTAAAAAATTAATGACAAGGGAACTATACTGAGCCACTGAAAGTAATAAAAATCGAAATATAAAATACTTTATATGTTCATAGAAAAAGTTGGCAGAATCTCTGTGAGCCATCTGGAGCTCAGGAGTTTGAGAGCATGCATATTTTTGATCTAATGAAGGCAGGCACGCACAGGTGTGCTGGTAGGCACTCACTAAACGTCATGTTTCCAGGACTGGAAAAAAAAGTATGCTCCCTGGAGTATTGTTGTGGTTTTCTTTTCCACTTAAAAAAATGATATTGTGGGACTTCCCTTGTGGTGCAGTGGTTAAGACTCCACGCTCCCAATGCAGGGGGCCTGGGTTCGATTCCTGGTCAGGGAACTAGATCCCACATGCATGCAGCAACTAACAGTTTGCATGCCACAACTAAGGAGCTCATGTGCTGCAACTAAAGAGCTGGCTTGCTGCAACTAAGACCCAGCTCAACCAAATAAATAATAAAATAAATAAAAATTTTAAAAAAATGATACTGTATGGAATGTAGCACATAAAAGTGTCAGACTGGTAGTTTTGCAGCCCCAAATTTCTTTCTGCAAAGCAAGAGCAACACAGGCAGGAATATTACAAATTTGCTGAAACATTTTTAGTAATGGGACTTAACTGGGGCATTATAGGAACTTATAAGCATGCCAAAAATTTTACATGAATCAGGTTGAGCATTTGAAGGCTCTGGTAAGAGATAAATGAATACATTAATAAGAAGTGAAGGTAGCTTTGCATATTAAGTCAATTATTGCTCCTAGAAGTTTCATTTTTAATTAGGCACAAAGATTATTCAAAATGGCCATTCATGGCAAAGGGCCTCTTAACAGAAGATAATGGGATCTCCAGTAGACTGTGCTCCTGTAAAATAGGTTCCTGCACTGGCTGGCCATGGTGCCACCCTCCTATCTTAGAAGAACTTAAATTGTTACTATTATTCTCCTGTGCTTTATATTACTCAGGGGTAGACTTTTTCTTCTAAAAGCTACTGAAAAAAATGTATGGCTCCTAGATCAGAGAGAAGATGCTTAAGCTTTTCCCACAATTACTAATTGCTTTGCTAGCACAGCTAGCTGTAAGCAGTTGGGGCGGCGGGGAGAGGGGCTACAAAAGTCCTATTTTAAAGGAATAAAATATAGAATAGGCTAAGATTTGATGATGAAACTTCATTTGTCAGTTCTAGAGGATAGCTGAAAGGCTGAGCAATTTTTTATACTCTTGTGAGAGCTATGACAATAGAGCACTATTAAGGTAGAGAAAGGAATACTGGTTAACACCCCTTGATTTGGGATGGGTCACCAAAAGGATGAACTCTAGCAGTAATGGTGAATCAGAAGTAGTAAGTCTTTAGAGGACCTAGAGCTCAGTTTTGAATCATCAGCAGATGAGATAATTCCAGAGTGCTAGTGCTTCCTGGAAGCAGGCGGAAGCAATTACAATCTTTTCAAAAGGAAGCTAGCATCGTCCTAGGCCTCCAATTATTTCTAAAAGTTATTTTGCAAATCAATGTCAGGTAAACAAAAATAAATAAATAACCAGGAGTTTAAAGAGACAATAAGACATGAATCAAATATAACAAGAATAGCAGATAATAGACACATGGGGGGTTCAAAGATTGGCATTATCAGACACATCTTCTAAATAACACTTATTACTTTCAAGGAGATAAGAAACAAGATTGCGAGTTTTAACAGGTATTTAGATACTAAAAATAGGATAATTTTACATGAATTTATGTATGAATGAATGGATCTATTAATATCTTGGACACAGCTAAAGAAAGATATGTCAGGAAAAAAATGTCTAGGATAAAGTATGAAAAAAAATTTGGTAACACATGAGAAAGAGTAAAAGACAAGGAAGGCACAGTGATAAGGTCTAAGATATATGTAATTAGAATCCCAGAAAGGGAGAAAACAGAGAAAGGGGAAAGAGCACTATTTGAAGAGATAATGGCTAAAAACATTTCCAAATTGACAAAAAATGTTATGTCACAGATTCAAGAGCACTTACAGACTGCAAGAATAATAAGTAAAAAGAAATCCTCACCTAGGTACAACACAAAACAATTGCTGAAAATCAAAGTAAAAGGAAACCTTAGAGTAAGGGGAGGTAAATAGGACTCAAATTACTTTCAAAATAAATGACAATTAGACTGAGTTGATTTCTCAATATAAACAAGTAAGCCAGAGCAATGGAAGAATATATTCAAAGTGTTGAAAGAAAGTAGTGCCAACCAAGAATTCTATAGGTAGTAAAAGATCCTTTAAATATGAAGCTGAGCAGAAAAGAACATTTAACAAAATCCTATATGTCTTCATAATAAAAACACTCAAAACTAAGAATAGAAGTTAACTTTTTCAACTTGATAAAAGCCAAGTCTATGAAAACACACAGCTAACACCATACTTAATGCTGAAAGATTGAATTTTCCCCCCTATGATAAGAATCAAGACAAGGATATCTGTTCTCACTACTTCTATTCAACATTGAACTGGATATGAAGCTGAGCAGAAAAGAACATTTAAATATGAAGCTGAGCAGAAAAGAACATTTAACAAAATCCTATATGTCTTCATAATAAAAACACTCAAAACTAAGAATAGAAGTTAACTTTTTCAACTTGATAAAAGCCAAGTCTATGAAAACACACAGCTAACACCATACTTAATGCTGAAAGATTGAATTTTCCCCCCTATGATAAGAATCAAGACAAGGATATCTGTTCTCACTACTTCTATTCAACATTGAACTGGAGGTTCTAGTCAGGCAGTTAGACAAAAAGAAAAAAAAGAAAAAAGAAAAACAAAATAAAAGGTATCCAGACTGGAAACGAAGAACTAAAATAGTCTCTATTTGCAAATGACCTGATCTTGTGTGTGAAAAATTCTAAGAAATCATACACACACACAAAAAAACACCTAAAAACCTATTAGAACTAATAAGTGAGTTTGGCAAGGTTGCAGGATACAGGATCAATATACAAAAATCAATCTGATTTATATAAAGTAGAAATGAATAATCCAAAAAATGAAATTAAGAAAACAATTCCATTTACATTAGCATAAAAAGATAAAGTACTTAGTAATACATTTTTAAAAAGTAGTACAACATTTATAATCCGAAAACTAGAAAACGTTGTTGAAAGAAGCCAGAGAAGACCTAAATAAATGAATAGATGTATCTCCAAAGAAGATATACAAATGGCCAATGGCCACATAAAAGATGTTCAACATTGTTAGCCATTTGGGAAATGCAAATCAAAACCATAACGAGAAACCACTTGGCACCTACTGGAATGGCTATATTCAAAAGAGAGACAATAAGTGTTAGTCAAAATGTGGAGAAATCAGAACTCTTTTATATTGCTGGTTGGAAAACAAAGTGACGCAGACACCTTGGAAGATATTCTGGAAGTTCCTTAAATGATTAAACATAGAGCTACCATATAGCTCTGCAATTCCAAATAGAAGTGAAAACATATGTCTGCACAAAACCTTGTATGCAAATGTTCATTGTGGCACTATACACAATAGCCAAAAAGTGGAAAAAATCCAAATACCCATCAAATGATGAATGGATAAACAAAATGTATACACATACGATAGACCATTTTTCCTCAGTAAAAAAGGAATGAAGTACTTACACGTGCTACAACATGTATGAACCTTGAAAACTTATGCTAGGTGAATGAAGCTCTCACCAGGGAGCATCCAACTATGTTGAGATATAGTTCACATAACATATAATTCACCACTTAAAATGCACAATCCAATAGCTATTAATTTATGCACAGATTTGTACAACCAACATTACAATTAATTTTAGAACATTTTCATTGCCCCCAAAAGAAACCCAAACCCGTTAGCAATCACTCTCCATTTTACCCCAACCCATGCAGCCCTAGGTAACCAATAATCTACTTTCTGTCTCTATAGATTTGCTTATTCTGGACATTTCATACAAAAGTGCTCTAATATCCTTGCGTTATCTGGAAAGATGGTAAAATTAAGTAAATATAATTTGATAAGTCAAGAATATATGCTGTGATCACTGATATAATCACGAAAAGAATAGTAAAAATGTGCATCAGTCCCAAGTTAATAATGAAGGAAACAGATGGCACATTCAAGCTGGGTAATTTCAAGAGAGCTTAATAAAGGAGCTCTTTATAAAGATGTGACCAAGTTTAAACAAAACAAAATAAAATATAACAAAAGGAGATAGTGCAGAACTCCACTGTGTCAAGAACTGTCTGAGATTTTGCTCAGCTTGCAAGCTGACAAATTATCCTGCTGTAGTTTCAAGGATGCTGGCAAAAGACACAAAACTCCTGGGTCAGAGACAAAGGAGAGTTTGTCATTCACAGTAATAGTAGTAGCCAGAGTATCAGCATTTGTGCAGTTCTCTGAGCCTGAAATTCCCATAGGGTTACATAAAGAGGTCAGGTAACACTTACACATGTAGTAGATTGCATTGCAGGAGAGGAACCATGCCATCTGACAGGGAAAAAAGAGAATAAATATCCCAACTTCATATTCTTCCCACTTTTCAATCTCTTACTGGTGTCTTCCATTGAACAAGGCCAACCAGAAATCAGAAAGCAAGGAAGCTCTTTGATGTCATCCCTAAAGTTGACCTTCCTGGGTCCCAGGGCAAGGTGGAAAAGGATGGAAAATGAATGAGTCAGATGGGACAAATGAATAAGCAGAGGGGAAAACATGAAATAATACAAAATAATCCAAGAGAAGATACGAAAGAAGGGGAAAAGGAAGACAGAAATGGTTAGATAAGGAGATAGCACTTCTTGGGATAGAGATTTAACCCAAAATGTTCTTCAATTGAAAGCAATGATCATCTACTTGGATAAAAACCAAATGACCAAAGAGACTTAATCATATGTCATTTACAAAAGACACTTCTAAAAATGGAGATAAAAAAAATGTTGACACAAAGTATGGACAAAAGATGTACCATAAAACATCAGCCAAACTGTATTAATATCAGACAAAAACGTGAAGGCAGAAAAGTTACTAGAGATAAAGGTGAACACCTCAAAATGCTCACTGCTTCAATTTACCAAGAAGACCTACTAATCCTAAATTTGTAAAATAATATACTAAAATTAACTTCTAAAAATATAGCTTTAACACCTATAAAGCAAAATAGAACGTATACAGTAAAAAAAAAAATCCACAATCATACTGGGGGATTTTAATATAACATTTCTCAGAATATGGTAGAATAAACAAATAAAAAATCATTATGAATACAGAGAATTTAAACAACATGGTTGACACATTTGACCTAATTGACATGTTTTATATATATATGTAAAACAATAAATCCAACAACCACAGAAAATACCTTCATTTCAAGCACACACATACTATTATAAATGTTGATCATATGCTGGGCCAAAAAGCAAGTTTCAACAAATTTCAAAGAACTGAAATCATATATATTCTGTGACAACAAGGAAATTAAACTATATATTAAAAAAAGAGGGCTTCCCTGGTGGCGCAGTGGTTGAGAGTCTGCCTGCCGGTGCAGGGGACACGGGTTCGTGCCCCGGTCCGGGAGGATCCCACATGCCGCGGAGCGGCTGGGCCCATGAGCCATAGCCGCTGAGCCTGTGCATCCGGAGCCTGTGCTCCGCAACGGGAGAGACCACAACAGTGAGAGGCCCACGTACCGCAAAAAAAAAAAAAAAAGAACAAAACAAAAAGACAGCTAGAAAAACTCTATCATAATGGAAAACACATTGAACTGAATAATAATCAAAATACAGCTCATTAAAGCTTGAGAGATACAGCTATGGTCATACCTGAGAGGAAATACATGTCTTTAAATGTGAATATTAGAAAATATGAAAAGCTAAATATCAATGAGCTATAAGCATCCACATGAAAAATTTAGGGAAAGAAAAAGAATAGCAAATAAACCCAAAGAAAGTGCAAGGAGGGAAATAGAAAAGATAAGAATAGACATAAACAAGACCAAACACAAACAGACAATAAGGTCATTCCTGAAAAGCTTTAAAATTCATGGTGAATATAATCAAGAAAAAAAAGAGAAGGCACAAATATCCAATGTTAGGAATAAGGAACAGGCCAACACAATAAATTCTTTAGGTATTAAAAAGTTAAGAAGAAAATATGAATAATTTTCTGCTAAAACATTTGAAAATTTAGATGAAAGAGATGAATTCCTATAAAATGCTACTTGTCAAATCGACACTAGAAGAAATAAGAATATTAGAGTAGTCCTATAATGATTAAAAATATTAAGTCATTTATTAAAAACTTTCCTGCAAAGAAAACCACGGTGCCAAATTACTTTATAAGTAAATTGTATTAACTATTAAGGAACAAAGAGCACCAATGTTATATATACATTCTTTAAGGAAAGATAAAAAGAGGGACACTCCTCATCTATAATAAGGCCATCATAACCTTATACCAACCTCATAAGAATATTATGAGAAAGAAAAATTACAGGCCAATCTCATCCATGAACATAGATGCAAAAATTATAAACAATTATCAGCAAACATAAAAAAATGTAAGAAAGAATGAGTAGGGTTTATTCTATGAATGCAAGTTTAGTTTACCATTAAAAAAAATCAACATAACTCATTACTTCAATAGAATGAAGGAGGAAAACCATATAATCAACTCAGTAGTTGCAGAAATGCTGTTTAATAATATTCAATATACACTCATGATAAAAATTCTTAGCAAACAAGGAATATGAGGGAACCCTCCTTCCTTATGATAAGGGTATGACAATATTACATTTAGTATCTATCCATTTGAGATGGGGAATAAGACTGGAATCTGTGCTACCAACATTCATATTCAACATTGTTCTCAAATTCCTAAGCAGTGTAGTAAAACTAAAAAAAAGACATAAAAGATATAAAAATTAGGACGATGATTAAAACTGTCATAATTCACAGATAATATGGTCATGTACATTGAAAACCTAAGAATGTTTTCAGTAAAATTTCTAGAATTAATGTGTGAAAGTAATTATGTGGTAAAAAAAGATCAATACACAGAAATCAGTTGTTTTTCTCATCAACAACAAATGATAGAAAATCAAATTTTAAAAAGGTGTCCAAAGTAGTGTAAAAATATCAGATATCTAAGAACATGTTTAACAATATATGTGTAAGGTATCTATGAACAAAACCATGAAGCATCGTTGCAACAAATTAAAGATATAATCAAGTGAAAAGACATAGCAATTTCATGGATTGTGCCTTTTTAAAAATATTACTTCTCCCCAGACTGATTTATAGATTTAATATAATCCAGTCAAAATCCCTGCAGGTCTTTGCAGAACTTGTGAATCTAATTCTAAAACTAATAGACTGAAGAAGAATAAAATGAAAAGTCTTGTTTTACTGAATATTAAGACCTTTTATAAATCATAGTAATCAAGGCAATGTGATATTGGCATAAATACTGATAAATAAACCAATGGAATAGAAGAAAGAGCCCAGAAAAGACCCATGGATAGATGAACAACTGAATTAGACAAAAGAGGCACTGTAAAGTTGTGAGGAAAGAATAACCCTTTCAATGAATGAGCCTGTAACAATTACCTATTTATGGGGACAAAAATAAAACAACCTCTATATTTTCACACTTTCATACTATTAGAAAAAAAAATCAGGTGGATCACAGATTTAAATGTGAAAAGCAAAACGATAAATTTCTGCAATATATAGGGAAAATTTCTAAGCAGTATACAAAAATATCATCATAAAAAGATAAATTTGGCTATATTATATTAAGAACTTCTGTTTATCAAAAGATACCATTAAGAGGT
This sequence comes from Lagenorhynchus albirostris, assembly GCF_949774975.1. Lineage (NCBI taxonomy): Eukaryota > Metazoa > Chordata > Mammalia > Artiodactyla > Delphinidae > Lagenorhynchus > Lagenorhynchus albirostris. The sequence continues at coordinate 67,100,143 of NC_083100.1, forward strand.
CTAAGATGTAAGACATAGAATGGGAGAATAGATTTACAAGACATAACTAAAAAATAGCTAGTAACTTGAATATAAAACAAATAAGAAAAAAGACAGACAACTCATCATAAAATGGGCAGGAGAATTGGTACTTAGCAAAAGAGAATGTCCAAATGGCAAATAATCACGTGAAAAAGTGCTCAACCTCATGAGTCATCAAGAAAAGTCAAATTCCACCATGAGGTATCTCTGTACGTGCACCAGAATATCTCTTGTAAAAATTCTAATAATATTCCAATTGTCAAGGATGTGAAGAACTGGGGAAAGGTATGCATTGCTGGTGGTCGTGAAAATTGGTACAATTAATCTGAGAAACAGGCAGAATCTACAGGAGATGAGCGTAGACACACCATGACCTCACAATGCCAACTCCTGCATACATGCCATGAAGAAATGCATGCATATGTGCACCAAGAGAAGGGTGCAAAATGTTCACTGCAACAATACTAATAACAGTCCAAATCTGGAAATAGCTCAGATGTTTATCAGTAGTAGAATGGATACATGAATTGTGGTATTTACGTACAATAGGAGAGTTAGAAAAACTACAGATACTTGTAAAAACATGGAAAAATATGGTAAATAACGTGTAAAGGGAACCAAGTCAAGCACGAAAGGATCATACTGCATGAATCCATTTAAAGTTCCAAACCAGACAACCTACTCTATTGTGAGTACGGATGGGTTAAACTATGAGTTGATTACTCTGAAAATCTGGATTGGAGGGCGGGACTTTTGGAGGACTGACAATAATACATTTCATGATCTGACATCGGTGTTTCCCTTGTGATAATTCATCACACAATTTTGTTTGTGAACTTCTTTTCTGTACATGTGTTATCTTTCCCAGTATAAAGGGTTAAGCCATTTGATTTGATGAGAAAGGGAGAGAATAAAGCAAGGAGGACATATTTTTCTTAGGGGTAGGAAGGCCCTACCTTATGTTATGTCTTGTAAATCTATTCTCCCATTCTATGTCTTACATCTTAGATCTCTTAATGGTATCTTTTGATAAACAGAAGTTCTTAATATAATATAGCCAAATTTATCTTTTTATGATGATATTTTTGTATCAAACTGCTTCCTTTGCCATTTTACAGGCTCAAATCAAAAGGGACAAGGGCCACTAGGGGAGGACTCGCTCTTTGGTGCCAAGATATCTGCCTTATTGTTTCAGATATCTTCGTTATGGGAAGGAAAATCTCTTTTTAACTTCCTTTTGACAGAAAAAGGCCTCTGTATTCTCTTAGGTTGTACCAGGTCTGGTAGTATTCTGCACCTTTTATATTGCATAATTCTTTATTTAGAATCATTTTTTTGTAGACCTCCTGGATACAAAAGCTAGTTTTTTTGTTGGCTTGCTTCAAAAATGTGAATGAGGGAATTCTATCATTCTTGGTATAGATCTTCAAGGTGTCTGGGAGTAAACTCAATCTTAACGTCAATCTACAAGACAAAATTATTTAGGTTCTCATTCTTCAGAGATTTGTTCTTTTTCTTTTTGTCCCCAGTTACCACAGGTATAACAATTTTTACCCATGGAAGTTAGAGAAGGAGCATAAAGCCTGCAAGTGGATACTCCCTGGATTTCCACTAAATGAGAAAATGCCCAGAGAGGGGAGACACAAATGAGATTTCATTCTAACCAATGAATACTCTTTATCGAGGTTAAAACTTTATGCTGGGAAGTGGAATACTACTGGGCAATAGTATTCCCAGTGATTCCAAAGATACAGTTTCCACCTACCCTTTTTCTCTGGCAAAAAAGACTGTCTGCTCTCCCCCCCCCCCCTGTGTGTGTGTGTGTGTGTGTGTGTGTGTGTGTGTGTGTGTGTGTATGAGAGACAGAAGGAGAAAGAGTTGTTGAGAAGAGAGAGGGGATAAACACCAGCCACTGATTCACTTTCCTGTTAGAATGCTCAAACTATATCATTTTTAGAAAGGAGCAATGGTTGCCTGCAGGACTTTTGGATGAAAATAGGAATGATTGATGATGATCATGATGATGAAAGTATACTTCTTTATGTCTTTAGCTCAAGTTATCTGCAAATACATGACTCTTTTTTATTTTGCTGGAATGACCTCAACATATCTGTATGCTTTTACATTAAACTCTCTTAAAACCCACATACGGAATCCAGACCATACTTCAGGGAATGGGATGGGAATGAGGGCTTTGCCTGGCACACAACATCAATATGTTAGCTATAATGATTAGTAGTACTGATTTTAGCCCTCAGGGGAACTACTGGGCTTAGCCATTGCATTGTATAAAGTGTCCTGCAGACCACACCCAATGTGTGACCCAGGCCAGTACTGCTCTTTATTGGGTCTTAATTTTGACGTCAGAAAAATGAAGAACTTGGATTCTGTAAGCTCTTTGACTCAAAGATTTCCTGCCTCAGTGGAGTACTCCAGGTTTCTCACAGGCTGGGGGTGAGGAAACCCTGGGTGTCAGCAGTGGTTGGTGCCAAGGGGCGTGTGTGTGTGTGTGTGTGTGTGAACACACAGATATGGAGGAGGGGATTTTGCCAGTTTCTTCAGGAGGCAGTGTTTGCCTTTCCCTGGGCAGAGGTTGTGAAGGTTAAGAAAACCTGGTGTAACAGATGCCAGGGACAGAATGTTAACCTAATTTGGTCAAAGAACAAAGAGTGTGTGAAACACGTGAAAATCCCAAATAGTGCAGTGGTATGGGGGCACTTCCAGAAGAGCAGAAACAGAATTACTACCCAAGAATTCAGAGTAGGGTTGCCTTACCTCAGAGGGTGAGCCTAATGTAATTACCACTTCAAACAGTCTGGATGGTGAGGATGGAATCTTCTGGGTTGGAAGCCTGACTGCACTATTACTAGCCCTATGTTGTACCAGGTACTCCATGACACTGAGCCCCAATTTCCTTGACTGTAAAATGGGGTAAACATCTAATTTATAAGGCTGTTGTGAGGTGGAGCAGTACTAGGCAGAGTGGGGACTCAGCAAATGAGAGCTACTCTTATCAGAAGAAAATTAATAATTTTTCTAATTCCCAAGATAACGTCAGGTTTACTCATACCTTACTAAGAATCCTCAAACATCTCAGTAGTTTTCTACACTGATTGTACTCCCTGGTCCCCGTCCACCCCTTCCCCACGCCCGTGTGTTTAGCTGCGGAGTGGAAGGAAGAAGAGGCACGTGGGGGTAAAGACTGGGACAAACCTGGCCCCCTGGTCCCCTGGCCTCCAGGCACGGTGGGGCCTGTCATGGCGGCCCGGCGACAGCTTAGGTGATCTCACACAGCAGAGAAGGAAGAATGAAAGAGTCTGGGGGTCAGGGCTGCCCAGACCCCTGCCCCGCCCGCGGTCGGCCAGGCCGGCCCTGCGCGAGCGCCGGCTCACACGGGTCCCACCTCCCGCGGCGCGGGCCCGCCCCGACCTCGGGCTCAGCCTCGCGCTCGGGCGCCCACCTGGGGAGGCGGCGGCCCGGACCTCGGGCGCCGGTAGCCAGGGCCCCGCGCGGGTGGCGCGGGCTCCGAGCCAGCGCCCCCCAGCGCCCCAGACCCCGAGTGGGGCCCGCCCGGCGCCCTCCCCGCCCCCACTGCGCCTCGCCCCGCCGCCCGCGGCCCCCACCCACCGGCCGCTCCTCCCCTCTCCCCACCCTCCTCCTCCGCCCCCTCCCCTCCCCCGCCGCCTCGCCTACCGCCCGGCCGAGCGTCTCAGCCGCCCCGGCCCGGAGCGCAGGCGGCGAGGCCACCGCACCTGCAGCGTGCTCGGGCTGCCGAGCCGGCACCTCGCCTCCCGCCGCCCGACCTCCTTCTCCCCACGCGCCGGGTCTCCCATGACGCCCGAGCTTCCCGGCCGGCGACAATGACCACTTCCCTGCAAGATGGGCAGAGCGCCGCGGGTCGGGCGGCTGCCCGGGACTCGCCGCTGGCCGCCCAGGTGTGCGGCGCTGCCCAGGGGAGGGGCGACGCCCGCGACCTGGTGCCGGCACCCTGGCTGCACGCGCGGGCGCTCCTGCCCCCTCCGGACGGGACCCGCGGCTGTGCTGCAGACAGGTAGGCAGCCCTCGGAGGGCGCGGGGGAGTGTCCTGGGTTGGCAGCCGGCGAAGGGGTGAGGAGGCGGTCCTAGGGGGCGAGCCATGTGCCCAGAGCGGGGCCAAGTTTGTGAAACTCTCTGAAGACAATTGCCTTTGAGCTGGCTCCTACCGGATCAGCAGGACATTGCGATCTCTCGGCGCCTTATAAATAGCATCACCGTTTCATTGAGAGCTTCGGATCTCTCTCGCCTCTGCCCGTCGGTGTGAACTAGGAGGCCGAGCCCCAGGCTGGCCAGCCCCCTTCCTTCTTGCTTCGTGGTCCTGCATTTAAAAAAAAAAAATCCTTTTCTTTCATATATTTAAAAAATCATAGAATAAATGAGTTCACCTCCCACATAGAGTCTTACAGCGACCCTGGAGAGGCAAAGCACGGATTGACATTTGAGCAGTCTCGCTGTTCAGCAGGAAAGAATAGAGGCTTTAAAAGGTTTCCCAGTCTCCATAGCATTCAGCACTAAGTGCCTGTAGAGTTCACAATTTCGCACATACTTCAGGAAAGAAAAAGGATGCAACAATACAAAAATCTGTAGTCCTTTATATTCATACATTTAAGTGGTGCTTTTTTTTTTTTTCTTCTTCAGATTTTCAAAGTGCTTCAACTTCACTGAAGTTAAAATTACTCCGCAGTGGACTAGAGTACATTAACACTAGCAAGTTCTATTCACTTAACCTTGTCAAAAACACTGCCTTGCAGTTTAGTATCTATAAGCACTTGAAAAATCAACAGACTGTGTGTGGGCAACATTGTGAATGAAATTTGAAGTGCAATGAACCACCGCTATAATTAATAAACCATAACTTCCAAAAGTGATTAGTAAAATAGCATAGGGATGAATTCAGTAAATGTTTATAGACTTTGTCAATTTAGTGGATGCAAAACAATGTCTAGCTCCTCAGGATGATTTTTGCATCAATCATTCTGTAGTCTGTATTTCAGCTTCGGGAAAATTATCAGAAGTGCTGGAAATGGGGTTTCCAGGCCTGGTGATTTTTTTTTAAAGGCCCCCAAAAAAGGAATACAAAAGAAGATTGATTTATATCAATTAACTAACTTATTTTGACCCATAGAAAGTACACCACAGACCTTTGCCATATACTTTATATAATACTAGTGTTGTCACAGAGTGGTGCATGCTGGCCTTAACTTTTTAATCCTGACAGCAATTATATTTTACATTCTGTTTTATGTAAATTACATTCTATGTTCTCTTGGTGTAGGAGAAAAAAGAAAGATCTTGATGTTCTGGAAATGCCATCTATTCCAAACCCTTTTCCTGAGCTATGCTGCTCTCCATTTACATCTGTGTTGTCAACAGGCCTGTTTCCCAAAGCAAATTCAAGGAAAAAACAGGTATGCATTTAAAAGTGTTCTAATTCAAAAATCTTAGGAATTCTACATCCATTTAGTCTTTAAGATACTCTTACACTATTAACAAAGTATCAGCATGGCCTATTTTAAATAACCCTATTGACTGATATAGTTCGTAGCCATTAGTTTACTTCAGGGTCTCAGTTTTCACATCTGTATAATGGGAACTTTAAAACTTACATGTCAGACTTTTGGGATGCGTTAAATGAAAGAATATATGTAAAGTACAGAGCTTGGGAGCTATTATTCTTCACATTGTAGGTGGGAGAGTTATATATGATAACAGCTGAACGATTTTAAGTCAGAAATTGGAAGGGCTGGCAGTGGTGTTGGGGTGAGAAGGGGATTGACTGGTTCTTTTAATACCTTCTTTAATCTTTCACCTTTTCAACCCAAGCCAATGTTATTTACTAAAGGAAAGTGATAATGGTGAACTGTGGTGAAAGGTAATAGGAGTTTTGGACTCCGCAGGTTTTCTTTCATTTCAGCGAATTCCTCAGTTTGGAGGCTACTGGCTGCAGAAGGCAGGTGACTTATAAGTGATGATTAGCTTATGAACTTAATTTTTGGGATTTTCTTTCTTTTCAAGTTTCTATTTTGGGACTGACTTGAGCAAATTAAACATCAAGGACCAAGCAACTATGGGGAGATCCAAAACAATTATACATTTTTTGAAAAAAAAATTAGTGTATCCTAGGATAATCCCATCTCTTTTGAATATGCTTTCTCCCAATTTTGAATCAACAAAACAAAGAGAAGCTTCACTATGTAAAATGTACCTTGTTCTTGCAAGGGTAGAAACAATAAATTTAAATAGTCAGATGCTTGCAACAAGGAGAGGGATAATGAACAGAGAGGAGAAGACAGTCAATTATTTTCCCTCATCTGTTGTTCTCTTTTGTTTTTTCAGCACTTTTACTACCTGTGGTGGGTTCAATAATGTGTGTTTATAGTTTTAGGAATGAAGGAAATGCCCCAGGAAATAGATGAATTCTTGATAACATACAGTAATAATAGAGACAGTAGAGAAGCATTCCATGGGATGTTGTATTTTGATGGATGTCTGGTATAATAAGGCTTATATACTTGTTTTTTTGGGGGGAGGGAGGGGGTTGCAGTTTAATTGGTACATGTGCTTTTTGGATAAGGATTGGAGAAAGTGGGAGTAAATATTCCCGGAGCAGAGGTATGTTCTGAATTAGAGTCTTTGATGGGGGAGGCAAGTCCTTCAGTATGTGGGACTGAGACTTTTGATGGGGAGATGATCAAGGAGGAGACTCTTTCAAGAGCTGTAAAGACAGAGCCCAAGGAAAAAACAGCCCTGCTGAAATGTCTGGGCCTTTTAAGAGCTTGGCTTTGGGGTTAAGATACAAGATGGGAATGTAGATGATAGATTTGTCTGTGCGTCATGGTGGTGGAAAAGATCGATTCTGGACTGTCCCTATGATCCAGAATGGGAAAAGGAAATATCTGATGATGGCGTAATAGGCATTTGGGGAATTTAATACATTGTTTCCCTATTTATGGAGGGCCTGCTATGTTCCTTGCACCATCCTAGGCACTGAGGCACTGAGCTGGGCAAAAATGCCATTCGAAGGGTGTTTATCAAGGTGTGACTTTGATTCGGGGTTGGGTTAAGACTTAGGAGTTGAACAGAGGAAGGAGAGAGGATGGGGTCTACTCCGACTTTAATTTTGTGAATGAGCACTGGGAGAATGCCTCATCTACCCGATGTGTCCAAGGGGCAGCGTTTGTTTTGAATAGGGAGAGAATGTTTTATGCTTAAGTTACTAGAGGGAGAAAAACGAGAAAGAGAGTGGGTGTGAGTGTCAGGGTCAAGTAAAGGTTGTGGCCTAAGTATGGGTAGTCATCAGCCTAGAGTAAGACGTCTGATCTTGGGGAATAACATTTCTTCAGATCAGGTTTAGCAAATCGGCAACATGGGAAAAGGGTGCTATGCTACCCTTGACTCTGACCAGTTTCCTGCTTTAGCCTTGTGTCCTGTTTCCACGGTGACCTTTTCAGAGAGCACTGCGCCCACACAGACAGCTGTGCTGTTGCAGGAGCAGAGTTCTGGCCTGACTCCTGGAGACCAGTCCCAAAGGGGTGTTTCCACCTGAGAAGTGCCTTTCCTGCTCCCTCTGTCTTCCTTGGCCCAAAGGTTGGGGGTCCCCATGAAGAGAAGGTTATCCCAGAGTTGGGGAAGAGGAAGGTTCCTTTTTGCATTCTTTTATGTTCCCTTTTCCCCACCTGGACTTTGCATTTAGAACTGATCCTTTATTTTTATTCCTTTGTATATGCTCAGTTCTTTGGAATGAGGGAGGTTTTGGGAACAGATGACTCTGTCAGTAATTCTCCCAAGCTCAGTGTCTTTGTGACACAGATTACCCTTTTACAAGATGATATTTCAGGCCCAATTATCTCTGACCTTTGGTTGAGATGAGGTAAATGACTATATGTGCTAGGTTTCTATTGACTATTATTTATGACTGAAACATTATAGGAGACGATGTCTCATTTCTTTATAGTCTCTCTTTCATTTGTTTTGTTTAACCATTCCAGTCATTTTAGCAATTCTTTTCTCCCCATAGAAAAAGTGAAGAATTGCACTTGTTACTTATAAATAAATGACCAGAAAGTTTGAAAGAATCCAGACTGGAAACGTTAAATTTCATGTGGCCTTTCAAAACCACAGTCAAAAATCATTTTACAGGCCATAAATATTTTTTTTTTTTTTACAATTTGAGATGTCTCCATAATGCATGAGTGGTAAAATGCATTGAAGCTGCAAATAGGATATGCTTTATCTCTTTTTGCAAATAAAATGTCTCAAAGTATACAATACTTATGTATGCTTGCAGTATTTTTATTTTAAAATAAGAACTAGATTGAGCTAAAATCTGGATTCTTTATTCCCTCTCCCCACTTTTTTTTAATAGTACTGGCCAGATATATTTTTAAAGCATATTTCTTTGTGTTTATCAATGAAGCAGATTTAAAGTGTATGCTCCATATACATGGTTCAGAAAAGTTACCTGCAATTTAAACTTTATATGAAAAGTGACTTAACTTATGAATTTAGGTGTCTTACTTTTTTTTTTCTATTTCTGATTGAAACTTACCAGGAAATCATGCTTTAGCACTTATTATTTGAAGAAGGGGAAAGAATAAGATATATTTGCCCCTTGCAAAAGAATTCGTTCTTTTCTCGAGTTTGTCTCCCCCCAGGTTATTTTTGTGCTTGGACTCAGTTTGTGTGGTAGCTCTGCTTAATTGCTTTCCAGGATTTATGTAGGATAACTAATTCAAAATAAAACTACTGAAGATTTTAAAGATAAAAAATCACCTGTGAAAAACAGTGTGTCATGGAATGTTCAAGCTGGAAGAGATCTTTGAGATGATCTAGGTGAAGCACTCTTCTTTTACAGATGAGTAAGTTGAGGCTAAGAAATGCTATGTGGCTGATGGTGTCACAGCTAGGACCTGAAAATCAGATTTCTTTTTTTTTTTTAATTTTTAAATTTTCTATTAAAATTATTTTTAAATTGAGATATATAAAGTGAGATATAACATTATATTAATTTCAGGTGTACAAGATAATGATTTGATATTTGTATATATTCTGAAACGATCACAATAAGTCTAGTTAACATCTATCCATACATAGTTACAAATTTTTTTTTCTGGTGATGAGAACTTTTAAGATCTACTCTTTTAGCAACTTTCAAATATACAATATAGTATTATTATACAATATAGTATACAATATATACAGTATACAATATACAATATATACAGTATATATAGTATACAATACTACAATATAGTATTATTAACTATAGTCTCCATGCATTACATCCCCATGACTTATTTATTTTTAACATCTTTACTGGAGTATAATTGCTTTACAATGTTGTGTTAGTTTCTGCTGTATAACAAAGTGAATCAGCTATATGTATACATATATCCCCATATCTCCTCCCTCTTGCGTCTCCCTCCTACCCTCCCTATCCCACCCCTCTAGGTGGTCACAAAGCACCGAGCTGATCTCCCTATGCTATGCGTCTGCTTCCAACTAGCTATCTGTTTTACATTTGTTAGTGTATATATGTCCATGCCACTCTCTCACTTTGTCCCAGCTTACCCTTCTCCCTCCTCATGTCCTCAAGTCCATTCTCTACATCTGCGTCTTTATTCCTGTCCTGCCCCTAGTTTCTTCAGAACCATTTTTTTTTTTTTAGATTCCATATATATGTGTTAGCATACGGCATTTGTTTTTTTCTTTCTGACTTACTTCACTCTGTATGACAGACTCTAGGTCCATCCACCTCACTACAAGTAACTCAGTTTCGTTTCTTTTTATGGCTGAGTAATATTCCATTGTATATATATGCCACATCTTCTTTATCCATTCATCTGTCGATGGACACTTAGGTTGCTTCCATGTCCTGGCTATTGTAAATAGAGCTTCAATGAACATTGTGGTACTTGACTCTTTTGAATTATGGTTTTCTTAGGGTATATGCCCAGTAGTGGGATTGCTGGGTTGTATGGTATTTCTATTATTAGCTTGTTAAGGAACCTCCATACTGTTCTCCATAGTGGCTGTATCAATTTACATTCCCACTAACAGTGCAACAGTGTTCCCTTTTCTCCACACCCTCTCCAGCATTTATTGTTTGTAGATTTTTCGATGATGGGCATTCTGACTAGTGTGAGGTGATACCTCATTGTAGTTTTTTTTTTTTTTTTTTTCCTGTACGCGGGCCTCTCACTGCTGTGGCCTCTCCCACTGCGGAGCACAGGGTCCGGACGCGCAGGCTTAGTGGCCATGGCTCACGGGCCCAGCTGCTCAGCGGCATGTGGGATCCTCCCGGACTGGGGCACGAACCCACATCCCCTGCATCGGCAGGCAGACTCTCAACCACTGAGCCACCAGGGAAGCCCCCTCATTGTAGTTTTGATTTGCATTTCTCTAACGTTTAGTGATGTTGAGCATCCTTTCATGTGTTTGTTGGCAATCTGTGTATCTTCTTTGGAGAAATGTCTGTTTAGGTCTTCTGCCCATTTTTGGATTGGGTTATTTGTTGTTTTGATTACAAGCTGCATGAGCTGCTTGTAAATTTTGGAGATTAATCCTTTGTCAGTTGCTTCATTTGCAAATATTTTCTCCCATTCTGAGGGTTGTCTTTTCATCTTGTTTATGGTTTCCTTTGCTGTGCAAAAGCTTTTAAGTTTCATTACGTCCCATTTGTTTATTTTTGTTTTATTTCCATTTCTCTAGGAGGTGGGTCAAAAAGGATCTTGCTGTGACTTATGTCTTATGCCTATGTTTTCCTCTCAGAGTTTGATAGTGTCTGGTCTTACATTTAGGTCTTTAATCCATTTTGAGTTTATTTTTGTGTATGGTGTTAGGGAGTGTTCTAATTTCATTCTTTTACATGTAGCTGTCCAGTTTTCCCAGCATCACTTATTGAAAAGGCTGTCTTTTCTCCATTGTGTAATCTTGCCTCCTTTATCAAAAATAAGGTGACCATATGTGTGTGGGTTTATCTCTGGGCTTTCTATCCTGTTCCATTGATCTATCTTTCTGTTTTTGGGCCAGTACCATACTGTCTTGATTACTGTAGCTTTGTAGTATAGTCTGAAGTCCAGCAGCCTGATTCCTGCAGCGCCATTTTTCTTTCTCAAGATTTCTTTGGCTATTCGGGGTCTTTTGTGTTTCCATACAAATTGTGAAATTTTTTGCTCTAGTTCTGTGAAAAATGCCATTGGTAGTTTGATAGGGATTGCATTGAATCTGTAGATTGCTTTGGGTAGTATAGTCATTTTCACAATGTTGATTCTTCCAATCCAAGAACATGGTGTATCTCTCCATCTGTTTGTATCATCTTTAATTTCTTTCATCAGTGTCTTCTAGTTTTCTGCATACAGGTCTTTTGTCTCCTTAGGTAGGTTTATTCCTAGGTATTTTATTCTTTTTGTTGCAGTGGTAAATGGGAGTGTTTCCTTAATTTCTCTTTCAGTGTTTTCATCATTAGTGTATAGGAATGCAAGAGATTTCTGTGCATTAATTTTGTATCCTGCTACTTTACCAAATTCATAGATTAGCTCTAGTAGTTTTCTGGTAGCATCTTTAGGATTCTCTATGTATAGTATCATGTCATCTGCAAACAGTGACAGCTTTACTTCTTTTTTCCAATTTGGATTCCTTTTATTTCTTTTTCTTCTTTGATTGCTGTGGCTAAAACTTCTAAAACTATGTTGAATAATAGTGGTGAGAGTGCACAGCCTTGTCATGTTCCTGATCTTAGAGGAAATGGTTTCAGTTTTTCACCATTGAGAATGATGTTGGCTGTGGGTTTGTCATATATGGCCTTTATTTTGTTGAGGTATGAAAATTGGATTTCTTGAGGCTTTGACGGCCCTTTCTTAGGAAGGTACAATTTCCACAGAAATTGAGAACCATAAGAGTAGCACAGTAATAAACCTATATCAATTGTTGTTAGTTACAACTCTGCCCATAATACAAAAGCAGAGGCAACAAATGCCATTTGATAATTTCCACCTAAGGACCTGGATTCTTGTTTTTTTTTTTCCTTCCTCAAATATAACTGTCTCTTTGTGTTTTTTCCCTCTAACTTTCTTCCTTCTTCTCCCTAAAATTGATATGAAAAATCTATCAAATAATTGATCTATCAAAAAGTAAGGTTTATTAGTTTTATTAATAACCAGATTTTGTGTTTAGTTTACAGTCCACAGTCACACTAAAGCCAGGAAGTGGGTCTGTCATCCACATTTTAAGATTATTTTTTTTAAGTACATAAACAGGAAGTGATTTGCCCATGCTTCCACAGTTTAGACAAAGGGAGATAAAAAAGAATGTCATTTCCGAATGTGTTTGCCCCTCACCACACTGGTTTTGGTTTATTCCGTATTGAGTTAAACCTTTTTGTATATCTCAGGAAAGTAAAAACTATCTTCCAAATAATTAAGAAATTATTTTCCACATGCTCTGCCTTTGATTTCATTTTCATCTCACATGTCAGGTACTATCAAAAAATAAGTTCATCTCTGTCCCCGAATTAAACGGCCTCTGATGTCATTCCTTCATGATGTCGGTAACGATCTTAATTTGTACCGTGCGAAACTTGTATGTGTGGTTCTTGTGTGGCTGCTGCATTATCCAAACTCAAATACTCATTTCTCCAATATACACAGAAGTAGAAAGCAATGAACTATGCCCTCATATTCTCATTTTCCAGATTCAGCATTTATCAAGATTTTATCTCATTTACTTCATCTATTCCTTTTTGAAATTTTTATTGTATTTGTTGAAGTACAATAAATAAATTACTTAAAAAAAAGTAAAACCTGGACATCCTGTCACTGAATCCCTACCTAGTTTTGTATGCATTGCTGAAAAGTACATTTTTTCATTTAACCAACATGCCATTATTCCCTAACAAAAATAAAAATTCCTTGGTATCATTTAAAATCATTCATAATCAAATTGTCTTAGTTGGAATGATACATGAAATCCTCAAATTACAAGCTGGTTATGTTTCAAAGTCTTTTTAAATTAGGTCTTTGGCAATTTAAATTTATGTAAACAGCATATCAATTGTATTTAGGTCCCCTTGGCCATTTTACAAAATCCTATATAACGTAAAGTGAAACGTAAATTTCATATATTTGCAGAAAATATAAGACACTTTCTCCACTGTCTCTCTTTTGTTTTCCCATAAAAACAGCACATAGTCTCTGCTTCTTTCTCTAAATCCATTTCATCCTCTGACATTTCTCTACAGTCTTGCTTGTCTTGATTGCATATCACTGCCTGTGGCCCCCAGTGGCCACCCCGATTGGAATAAATATCTCCTCCTATTACTGGTTTAGCATGTGGTAACTGACTGGAATCTGTCTTTGGAGAGAGCTGTTAGCCCCGTGTGTTCCGCTCTTATTCAGTCAGCTTTGGCCAAGGGGACACAGGGACCTGGACCGATGCTCACTCAGCAAGCGTTATGGAACAAATTCTGTGAGTAGGAAGTGCGAGTTCAGTAGGTATGATGTATGGAGCTGGGGAGGAAACAATGGACAACTAGTAGCCTAGGGAAAAAAAGCTGAAGCAAAAAACAGTTGACATATAAACAAATTCTTATAATATATGAATGATACATGGTAACCCACTGATTAATTTGGCTGACTTAGCCTCCACAGTTCACAGTATCCAACTCCTTTGCCTCAAAGCATTTAATTCACGTGAAGGGCATTTATTTGACAGTGGTTTCAGTTGATGCCACCCTACAGTGATGGTCATCTTCCTTGGTCCTTGTCCTGAGCCTGCATCTTATTGAGGTCCCTTAGCCTCTGATGACAGGAGCTATCAACTCAGGATCCTCCCTACTTCATGCTAGTTACCTTTGTCTGTAACAGAGACAGCTGTCTCTTCCTATTTTAAAACTTAAATCGCCTAGCAGATCTTCTGCTCATCAAGGTTTTACTTCCAGTTTGAAGGTTGCCTCTAATTTTTAGTTAATTTGCAGGATACACTTGCAGTCCAACCTTTATCTGCAACATAACTTTTATTTTCTACTTCTTTGAAAGCTCAGCTTCTGGTTGGTTTTTCCCTAGGGGCATATATTATGTTCTATCAGGAGAAGGAAAATTGGAGTCATTCATGGTTCAATATAAATGTGGATCTTAATATAAAAAAGCTTTATGCAGTTTTATGGTTGTTGCTTTGAATCATGTCAGCTTATATGGCACAGTAATAAACTCCATTGTATAAGTATACACTGATTTGAGAAAGGATAAGCAGACTTGGGAATTGTCCTTTTGGTACTCTAGGTAAGGGATGGCTCAATGGAGAACCTAGGAAATGGCCACAAGTCTTTGCCAATGAAAGGGAGCAGAGGGGAGGCTTCCAGAATCAGTTTAGAAGACAAATGGGTGAGCTGACATAGGGAGAGCATCTTTTACTTCTTGTCCTCCCCTTTGCTTCCACTCATTGAGTAGTTTTCAAAGCCACAGAGAAAATAAACACAAACGGGAGGATTAACATTCTTAACTAGTTTACAAACGCTTCTGTCTATTCCAGAAGATCCTTTTGAAGTTGGTTGTTGATTCACATGTATTTTTTTTTTTTTTGCGGTTCGCGGGCCTCTCACTGCTGTGGCCTCTCCCGTTGCGGAGCACAGGCTCCGGACGCGCAGGCTCAGCGGCCATGGCTCACGGGCCCAGCCGCTCCGCGGCATGTGGAATCTTCCCAGACCAGGGCACGAACCCGTGTCCCCTGCATCGGCAGGCGGACTTTCAACCACTGCGCCACCAGGGAAGCCCGATTCACATGTATTTTTCCATAGATGTAATGTTAGATGTGGTGGTTAGGTTGTTAGGGCAGGCAGTAAAAGTTTTTCTAACCTACGATAGCTCCCCCAGATGGTAGATTTACAGCATCCTGTGTGCCAGTTTTTTAATACAGTTTCTATGGAAAGATGTGGGGCCGTATGATGTAATTGAAAGATATTGGACTAGGGATCCACAAACTTAGTTTTTAATATGGTCCTGCCGCTGCTGAGTGATGTGATATGAGCCTATTAACCACACTTTCTGGACCTGAGAGTGCTACAATTTTATTCTATTCCTAAAGCAAGTGATTCTAATGGCTCTTGAAGTACTAATGATTCTGTAGTAGACGGGAGGCTTTTTTGGTCCCATTGACCCCAGCAGTTCCCTCTCAGTCTTTGTTCAGATCTTCTCATGTGGTTACCACACCTCCATTGATGAAGAGAACATTTGGGTGCCATGGGGCAAGGTGCCCAGGAGCCACCTTTATGGAGATGATGTGGGCAGGAAGGGGCTAGTTAAACTCGAAATTGTGCATCAAAGTCTAGGTCCAAATAATAGAGAGTCAGAAAAAGTATTGTATCTGGGAGGGGCCAGGTTGGGTGGTGAAACTGTATTTAAACTTAGAAATAAGGGTATGAGATTAGATATGAACATCGGAGGCTGGCATAGGTTCAGTATGCACCTGGTTGTGCTTGGCTTACAGGGTTTGAGGTAGTTATAGCTTCTAAGTCCTTCTCTAAAAAACTCTTGCTCAAGTCATCCATTTGATGGCTCAAGTCACCCACTTGATCACTCAAGCCAAAAACCAAGGAGTCCTCTTTCTGGCCTTCTGTCAAGTACTGCTACATCTTTCATCACAATATACTTGAATCCATAAACTTCTCTCCGTCTCCACTGCTACCATCCCAACTTGAGCTACTGTCTTCTGACATTTAGGCACCTTATAAATGGCCTCCTTGCTTCTATTGACACTTTAGCTTATTTTGGTCCATTTTCCATACACTTGCTAGAAATGCACTTTTAGAAATGTAGATCACATTATCTCACTCCCTAGTTGACAACTTTTTGATAGCTTAGGATAAAATTCAAAATTCTACCTTGGCCTACAGGATTCTATGTGGTTTGGCTTCTGTCTGTGTGTTAAACTGTACTTGCATTCTACTCTTGACTCGTTATACTCCAGCCACAGTAGAGGGACAGTCCTACCTGAATGTGAACTTGGCAAGCTTTTTTCTACCTCAGAGCCTTGAGCTTGGCTGTTTCCTCCATCTGGAACCTTTTTTCCTGGTTCTTTACAAAGCTGACTCTTCGACTCTTCTTTATTCTTTAGATATCAGCATAAGATCATCTCATCAAGGAGGCCTTTTTTGACTAAAGTAGCCCTCTACACAGTTTTTTTTTTTTTTTTTTCCATCCTATCACATTTCCTAGTATATTTCCTTGGTTGTACTTAACCATAATCTGAATTGTCTCGTTTATTTATTTGCTCTAATTACTGTTTTTCTTTCCAAATAAAATACTTTGGTTTTGTTGTTCTTGGGTTCTTTCCTTAAAAGAATTAATGAGTAAATGGATTAATGAAGATAAGTAGTTAAAACCAGTTTAACAAATTATACTTTGACATATTTATTCTAATCATGATTAATCATCTTCCTCCTCTTCATCAAATTTTAAAACATATTTCTAATTTTGTGAAAAGATTCTATTAACAAAACAAAGTTATATACTAGGCTCCTGGACCAGTGAGATTTTAGCAGTATATGTCTTTTGCTTCCGTTACAGGCATAGGAAATTTTGATCATGTGCAATGACATTAACGGATATATTTCTGATTTTAATCATTATTCTTATCTAATGGAATTGTAAGTGAAAAGTGCATGGTGAATTGTTATACTTCTAGCGTATAGTGTTAAAAATCCACACATTTAGAAAAAATTAAGTGGAATATCAATTGTGTTTATAATACCGGTCTCTTAGAGCAAGGAGTAGATGTTAGCAAATGTTTTAATTGTTACCTGTTAACGTCATTGGTAAATGATTTAGGCCAGTGCTCATGCTGTAGAAATGGGGAGACATATACACCACGGATATACATGAAGACTTTCCAAGAGATTTACAAACTCAAAGATTTAAGATAACCAGTTTTCAGATCCTCATCTTCCATTTGTACTTTGTCCTAAAACCCACCTGTGTTCACAGTAACCTTCTCACTTGGTGCGTTACCCCGGGGCATGTAAACCTCTAGGGCATCACACACAGGGAAGGCTTCCTTTAATGATTAATCAAAGTACCATGAATCAGAAGGGGTTCCTGTCTTTTTATGCCTTATATTTCTGTTAAGGGAAGACATAGTTAGAAATAAGGATTTTGGCTAGTGTTGAAACATTCTGAATTCAGATATATGATGATGTGATGGGAGTAATGACAATTTTCATTTTTCAATTTTCATTTACTGACTTCAGTTCTTCCCTCTACTGACTGTTGTCAAACATATGTAGCCTTTGAGGGAGAGTTTCCTAAGAACAAAGCAAGTAGCACACCAGTGGGAAACACTGAATGCTGAAAATGGCCTTTTGTGATGTATTTTCCACTATTCTCACCACTTGAGACACATCCATTCTCACTGAAAAAAAAGTGCGCCTACAAACATCTGATGTTATATATAGGTTAGTGCTGTGGGTGAGGGAAGTTCTCTGGGAAGCTGACTTGGAGCCTAGGTTTGCCTGCAGGAAGTTTACTGGGGCTCAGAGCCCTTGCAAACAATGCCAATGGGATGGACACAGGGACAAGTTGGGCTGCAGTGCAGCCACAAGAGCCATCAGCTGATCCCCTAGGAGCCCAAGCTGGGATGGCCTTACAGAATTGTTCAGAATTAGGGCACAGAGGCTGCGCTGCCCTGCAAGGACCTGATCTTGGGCATGGTGGCTCTCTTCAGCTGAGAGCAATGGCAGGCAGGGAGGACTTAGCTGGGTCTTAGTGACTGACACACTGAAAGCTGGGAGAATTAGTGCTTCACTCCTGAAGGGGGCAGGCTTGGACGGTGTGCTGCAGCATCTACAATAGTTAGTAGTTTGGATTATTTTAAATGTAACAGAAATCCTGTTTGAGATTACCAAATTTTTGAAGATAAATTGGATAAAACTCAAGGATATAATTTGTACATAATTTCTTTCAGATCTTGTGTCTTAATATTGTCCTGTTTTATCAAATCATATAATGAAATATGAATTCCAGTCAGTTCCCATCCTATTTTATCATAAAATATATTAATATTTTCTACTTTCTATTAATAAAATATACTAGCTGCTAGACTAATTTTTAAAAGTATATACCATTTGCTTTCATTAAAACCATAAGAAAATTTTATCATGATGAATACTACAATTAATGAAGCTGTTTCTAATTTTATACTTAATTGTTAAAAATTATATCCAAAAGCTGAAAATCAAGGTAGAAATGTACACTTACACAATTGCCAAAGGAACTCCATGGCTTTCCTAGCACTTTGTCATACTCCTCAGAACTCTTAATTCTGTATTATTTTAATTTTGAGAGCTTTCAGCTCTTTCTTTTAAAAGATATATTCCATAATGAATTTTTAGTGGTCTTCAAAATATTTTTTCTCAGAATGCTTATTGATAACTCTGTTTGTGTAAAGTTGGACTCTATTTGATAGAACATTAATCTGATTTGGCTGATTGATTTGAGAGTGAGGACTAACTTTTCCAATTATATGGTTGACATTTTTCTTAAACTGAATGAACTAAATTTACAGTCCTAAACTTTTTTTTTAATGTTTAACTTAGAAGGATCACAAAAATATTTTTATTGAAGTATAGTTGATTTACAATGTTGTGTTAGTTTCTGGTGTACAGCAAAGTGATTCAGTTTTATATATATGTATATATTTTTTCATATCCTTTTCCACTATGGCTTATTACAGGTTACTGAGTATATAGTAGTTTGTACCTGCTAATCCCAAACTCCTAATTTATCCCTCTCCTATTCCCTTTTCCCTTTGGTAACTATAAGTTTGTTTCTATGTCTGTGAGTCTGTTTCTGTTTTGTGGATAAGTTCATTTGTATCGTATTTTAGATTCCACATATAAGTGATATCATATGATATTTGTCTTTCTGTATCTGGCGTACTTCACTTAGTATGATAATCTCTAGGTCCGCCCATGTTGCTGCAAATGGCATTATTTCATTATTTTTATGGCTGAGTAATATTCCATTTCTGTATACATATCACATCTTCTTTATCCATTCATCTGTTGGTTGCTTCCATGTCTTGGGTACTGTAGATAGTATACATCCCTAAACTTGATGAAAATGCATTTAAAGCACATTATAAGACAAAAGCATTTTATTAAGAAAATTGGAAATAATGCAAAACCCTCATCAGTATGTTGGTTTAGCCAAAGTGTGTTAAAATTAACACTTTTCCCTCATATTTTTCTGAGTGTTTTACTTTGAACAAAGTATATTTAAGTGAAAGAGTACCATATTGTTAATGGTAAAGCCTTGTTGATAAATTATCCAGAAATTGAGAAAATGAATGAATACGATTGGGTAACAAATCTTTTCCAAGTCAGGTGGTTTACATTCATTGTTTTCAGTTACATTGTAAGAAACCTTAGTTGATTTACTGGATGATGGGTCATTAGAAACTATTTTTAGCTCAGATGGAGTTCAAAGATTGTCATTGCCTTCTGCTACCTCTGCACTCTTTTCTCCCTGACTCAGCTTAGTTTTTCTCTCTAGCACTTACTGTAATCTGGCCTATTACATGTTCACACATGTATCTGTTTATTCTTCCATTGCCTTTTCCCACGAGAACATGAGCCCTGTGAGGGCAGGGACTTTGTTTTATATACTACTCAATCTCCAGCAGATAGAGCAATGCCTGGCATTTAATAGGCCCTCAGTAAATTTTACTGAATGAAAGAATAAATGAATGAATTAATGCATGGGGAAGGAGCAGAGGAAGTAGTTATTATTAAGGGAAGGAATGAGGGAATATTTGAGAATGTACTGATAGTTTAATATAAATGATAAAGAGTTTGGAAGGAAACTTGGGAATGTGAATTTAGTTTAGTTACTGGGAGAAGTCTGACATTGCTAGATGTTAAAAGAGATCCTCATCAGGATAAACATTTGAGTATTGATTTACCACTATTAGCACATTCTGAATTTGGATAACCCCTGCTTAGAATAAATACTGTTCTTTGCCTCTTTGGTCTCCTTATAAGCGTTTTCAGTCTTACCAGCCCAGGAGTGCCAGTTAAAAAGCATGTATGCTTTATGGGACTAAGCCCAGTAAAAGCTTTTCAATCAACCCACATTCACAGTGGAAGATTACTTTCATTCTTGGGAAGGATGACACATGCGTGTGAAGCCAGTATTCAGATGAAAGGGGTACTTTCATATTATTTAACTGTGTATTGGCAAGGCTCGGGCCAGTATCTAGTTTCTCTTTAGAGACATTTTGCATTATATTACAGTACTCTTACTGTGCTGTGCCAGGGAAATTAAGATCAGCTGGAACACTCTGTAGGTCATTGGCTTAGACTCTTAGGGCACTGGGAACTTGATGTTTTGTTTTCATGACCTCATTTAGGCTGAACCTGTCTTTGTCTCAAAGGCATAAGGGCCCCTTTACCAAACCATGTCTGTACCTTGGGAAATGTATCGGAAAGGTTTAGAGAAAAGTGATTTGAAAGTATTGGGTCAACCTCCATGTAAAGAGTACTTGATAAATTAGGACTTTTTAGTCAAGAAAGATGAGGAGGTGGTATAATTAAAGTCCCCTCAACATGGATGTAGCCGTCCAATTCCATGAAATCTGAAAGATACTTTGAAGGTTAAAGAAGATAGTTTTAAGAAAAATGAAAGGAAGAAGTGTTTACAGGTCATGTTGCAGTTCACGGGCCTTATGCTCTGGCAGATGCTTTCTGCAGAGATTTCCAGAGGATGTCACTCTTGTGGAATGAAGCACCTCCTCCATGTTTCTCAAAGTGGGAGTATATGGCGTGTATATGCATATGGGGTGTGTGAGGATGGTGGGAGGGCCATATGGGAAGTTGCACAATAAACACGGAACACTTTTCTAGAACAATCATTTTAATTGAAAATAGGAGAAAACAGTTTTATATTAAAATAAGCATTCCTGTTTTTATGAATAGAATGCATAATTTACATGGATTTTTAAGGACAAATTATGTACCTTAGAGTTATTGCCTACCCTGAGATGGCAAGGGCTGTGTAATGACTTTCTTTTGCATTTTTGGTAGTTCTGATGGAAAAATTTGAGAAACACTAGTGTGGTTTTCAGGTCTGTGGGAAGTGGCTTTTTGTAATCCTCAGGAGGATAGGTTATCATCTCTCATTTCCGTCTCAGTTCTTCTTTCTTGCTAAAGCTTCTCTGATTTTATTGGTACCTATATCATTAATATCGAGGATATTGGGTTATTAAACAGTTGAAGAGTTTTTCCTACTCGGCTTTCCTGCAGCTTGGCTGGAAATTGCTCTCACTAAAATCTCTAAAGACCACCATATTCCTGAAGACCTACTTCAGTGCTTATTTTGATATCTCAGCAGTTTGGGGCATTTTTAACTACTCTTTCCTTCTTGAAACATTCCCTTGGCTTCTACTTCTTATAGGTCTCTGTTGGAGGATCTTAGTGTTGGTGTTCCTTAGGGTTTTATACTACAGCTTTTTGTTTTCATTTTATTTTCATTTTACTGCCAGAATGATCTCATCTACTCCCATGGCCTCAATTACAGTCTACATATAAGTCTAGACGAGGTTATCCTGGGCTGCTTGCAAAATATCTTCATTTGTACAGTCCATAGACATCGCACGCTCAGCATATTCCAAACCGAATTAATACTTTTCCTCTAAAACTTACTTCTTCTCCTGTGTTGCCCTTCATTGGGAACGGCATGCTCTCTAATTACACTAGAAAATCAGAAACCTTGGTTCTCTTTTGGCTGCTCTCTATTCCTCTGTCTCCTCATTCAATTGGTTACAAAGTCCTCTTGGAAAAACAACTGTTGAATGTATCCATTTTTTACAACCTCTCTGCCATTGTCAGAGTTCAGACTGAATCATCTCGTAATTACTTTGAGAGTCTCCTCACTGATTACTCTGTTTTTAGTCTTGTTCTACTCCTAGAAGTGTAACATGCTTAAAACAATTTTTTTTAAATTGAGGAGCTAACATTCATGTAACATAAAATTAATCATTTTAAAGCATACAATTCAGTGGCATTTAGTACTTTTACAGTTACTTTTACAGTGTTGTGCAACAGTTACCTTTATTTAATTCCATCACCCCAAATAGAAAGCCTGTATCCATTAGTCACTCCCTACCCCTGCCTTCCCCCAGCCCCTGGCAACCGTTAATTTGCTTCCTGTCTCTATGCATTTAGCTAATTCTAGATATTTCATAGAAATGGAATCATATAATACATAACCTTTTGTGTCTGGTTTCTTTCACTTAGCATGTTTTCGAAGTTCATCCATGTTGTAGCATGTAATAATATGCTTTCAACCGTGAAATAATTCCAAACATGTAGAGAATTTCATATTTTTTCTTTTGAAGAAACAGGAGGTTGCTCATACATGGTAGCGCCCCTCTTTGTTCCTTTGTTCTCAAGCTTGTTTTGTCTCTCCTTTCCCCCTGCTATGAGGGAACCACTGTTCTGAGGTTGGTGAGTATCCTTTCCTTCCATGTTTTTAAACTTTTGCAATATATAGCACCGTACTGTGTTTTAGTGATTTATGTAAAAATGTATATTGAATGTGTATCTCTGCAACTTGCTGTTTCATTCAACAATTTTGATTAATCCGTATCAGTAAATGTAGATCTAGTTTATTTTATTTCATTGTAAGTATATATTACAATTTATTTATCCTTTCCCCATGGAAGAAAATCGAGAATCTTCTTAATTTCTATCATTAAAAAACACACCAAAGTGTAAGGGCTTCTCTACTGTATGTATTTATAAGTGGGATTATTTGCCTTTAGAGCAGGTACACGACCAGTTTTACTAGATATTGCCAAATTGTTCTCCAAGTGGTTGTACCCACCAGCACTATATGTGTCTCCATTTCCACACTTTCTCATCAACAGCACTTTCAGATTTTAAAGTTTTTGCCAATGTGATGAGTGTAATGAAATTTAATTATGGCATTAATTTGCTTTAGCTTGACTACTCGTAAGGTTGAGCATCTTTTCGCTTGCTTCTGGCCATTCATATTTCTTCTTTGTGAATTATCTATATTTTTCTATTGTGTTTGTCTTTCTTATGAATTTGTAAGAGTCCTTTACATAGTATGGATACTAATCTTTTTGTAATTAGAAACATTACAGTAATCTTTTCTCAGTAATTGTGGCTTGTCTTACTTTGTTTATACTGTCTTGTGAAATAAAATATTTTTGTCTTAATTTAGTTAAATCTAGTTTTGTACTTGTGTCCATCTTACTTAATAAATTTTTTCCTCCTTCTGTGTCATGAACATATTTTCATCTAGTCATTTTAACATTTTACTTCTCATACTTGAGTCTTTAACCCAGCATGACTTGTTTTTATGAATGATAGGATTCTAATTTTTTTCCAGATGGGTATCTACTCATACAAATACCATTTACTAACCACCTCTTACTTCCCAAAGCATTTTAGCATTTCTTTGATCGTGTATCAAGTTCTCTTTTTTATAGTGAAGTGATGGTTTTAAAGGGCAAATCAGATAATTTCATTCTTCTCTTAAACCATTCCTCAGATCTCCATCATTCTTCGCATACTGATTTTAATAGGGCTCTTGGGGTACTACATAGCTGGACCACCTTTCTAATCCTGTCACCAGCCCTTTCCTCCTTATACTCTGTGCTTTAGCCACAGTGAACTCCTTTTAGTTTTCTAGTATATCATTCTTTTGCTTATCTGACCCAGTGAGGATCAGGTCTTTATGAAAGATGTTCGATCTTCCTGCATCTCTTTTCTCCTTAATCTTTAAAAAGCTAACTTCCAATACCTCTCTTCGAACACTTAGCTGAGTGAGTCTTCTCTTCCTCTCCCAGATCTGTGGTAGGTGCCCTGCTACTAGGTCAGTTATGTTGCATCATCCGTCTGTTGACATAAGGGTGTTCCACTATCCAGGAAGCTCTCTGGGGACAGCAGGAACCAAGTTTGCCTTAGACATCAATGCATTTCCAGACCCTAGCATTGTGCCTGGCACATTGTAGGCCCTCTGTAAATACTTACTGAATTGAACAGATGGTGCAGATAACATTTTTTACCTAAAGTAGCATTTGTCTTTGAAATATCTGATAGATGATCTATATAGTCTCCTTAAATATTTTCAGTGATGAACTTAATTTTCTTGTGACCAGTAGAACCCTAATAAAAATGCTTTCTTATGAACTGCATGTAAACCAAGATTGTGTATAATTTTTAGAAAATAATTTAATTACAATGTTTTGTAGGATTTTACCTTTCCCTATTTAAATTTGAATTTTGATCTATTCTTCCAGGATATTATTGAGTTGCATTCTTTCTTTACAGTAATTGGCCCTCTCAGTTTTGCTTCATATGCATATAGGTATAGATGACATTAGTGTCTTCATTCAAGAGTGAAAAACAGGGCTTCCCTGGTGGCGCAGTGGTTGAGAGTCTGCCTGCCGATGCAGGGGGCACGGGTTCGTGCCCCGGTCCGGGAAGATCCCACATGCCGCGGAGCAGCTGGGCCCGTGAGCCATGGCTGCTGAGCCTGCGCGTCCGGAGCCTGTGCTCTGCAACGGGAGAGGCCCAGTGAGAGGCCTGCGTACCGCAAAAAAAAAAAAAAAAAAAAAGAGTGAAAAACAAAGCTTGCTACTCTAGCCTGCTTCAAAGGTGATGCTAATGGAGTAGCCAACACTTTTTTTCTCAACATGTTGCTAATCCATTCAACCAATATTTATTGTGTCTGCTTTGTACTAGTCATTGTGTTTGGTATATGTATAATTGTGTCATCATTCTGGTCTTATTCCTGTTTGGTCTATCAGGAAGGAGTGTCATGAGATATTCCTCAATTATTCTTTAGAAATTAAGATATTTTAGTCCTGGATAGTTCTTTGACCTATCAGTCTAGAGGCTTATTTAAAGATAATAACTTAGCAGTTATTACTGTTATCAGTAATATTTATTCAGTCCTTACAATGCACCAGGTGTTGTGCTAAGAAGATAAGTTTTATAACATCTACTTTTCCCAATACCTCAGTGAAGTAGATGCTGTCATCATATCCATCGTATAGGAAAGGATGTTTAAAAAAGATTGTATTGTTTGATCACAATTTTACACAGACGGGAAGCGACAGGGGCAGGATCTGAACTCAGACTCCCCTGTATTAGTGATATTTGCAGACTCCTGATGACCCTTCCTTTCTTCCTCCCTTCCTCCATTCTTTTTTTTTTTCCCCTTAAAATTTTTTTTAAAAACAAAAAGGAATGTTTTAAATAGACCAACCCCCTACTATGAATAGTTTTGCAAGGTAGAATTCTAGAGGTGGGCATTGCTGAGACATCTCTCATACATGGTGTAACCAGTGTGCCCGATGGAACAGAGCCAGTTTTAGATTTACCCAGAGGTTCCTTTCACTCAACATTAGCTTGAACTTGATTAGTTTATCTCTAGATATATGAAATTTAGTAATTGTACAGAGTTTAAATATTAAAATGCTTTTTGCTTCTTTGAGAAGAATGACTTTTCAAAACTATTAAGATTGACTCCTAGATTGTGGAGGTCCAAGCAGTTTAGAGCAGCGTGACTTCTCTTCTGCTGGTTCCTAAGGGTACATAGAGCCTCCTGCTTCTGTGTTAGTGACAATACAGTTTCCAAGGTACTTTCAAATATGTTATCATTTTTATCCTTTTAACATCTGAATGTTGTCAGTAGGAGAGTTAGTGTTATCTCTGTTTTACAGATGGAAAGAAGCAGGGTCAAAGATCAAGGGTTAAATCCTATAATATTGCATAGCAAGGACTTGAACCCATATTTTCAGATTTCAATGCCAGCCCCGAGTGCCTAACACAAAATTGATAGGTGGCATTCTACTTAAAAACTACATATAAAATTCCTCCTTTGTGCTTTCAATATCACCAGTGTTTATGTAGTGGGACATAGATTGTGACAGTCATAAAGAGTTGTCCTTTAAATTTCACGTGAAACCCAACCTTACTATATTCTGATCTCCTTCTACCTCCAGTGCTTTCAATTTTTACGGTATTGGTATATTGCTTTCAGTAAATATAAAAAAAATCCTTTTTATTATGGTTTCAGGAAGTGTTAGAAGTCCTTATTATTTTTTAAAGTAGGGTTTTGGATGATTTTTTGGAAACTACCAGGGAAATTGGATCATTCTCAAATCAGGATGTATTCTGACTGAGAGAGCTTAGCTGTGCTCTGGGGTGTTAAATTAATTTTTCATTGACAATCTTTGCCTGGGATTTAACTGAGGTTTAAGTTAGTAAAAATCCTGCCCTGTGACCTAGAGAACAATTGGATGAAGTAGATGAAGTGGAGAACAGTGTATTTTCTCACTCTTTTGGTTGCATTGGACAGAACCCAGGTCATCTGCAGAGATAGTAGAGATCTGGTACGGACCTGTCCTGCCACTACATCGTCACCTTTAGCAAGTCAAATACCCATTATTAGACTAAATGTAGGGCTGTAAATATCAGTGCAGAGAATACTGGTCTTTAAAGCATGGGATCAAAAATGATGTAAGTGTTCAGAGATCGAATTAAATTCCATTAAAAAGAGAAGTTAGGGCTTCCCTGGTGGCGCAGTGGTTGAGAGTCCGCCTGCCGATGCAGGGGACGCGGGTTCGTGCCCCGGTGCGGGAAGATCCCACATGCTGCGGAGCCTGGGCCCGTGAGCCATGGCCGCTGAGACTGCGCGCCCGGAGCCTGTGCTCCGCAACAGGAAAGGCCACAGCAGTGAGAGGCCCACGTACCGCAAAAAAAAAAAAAGAGAAGTTAGTATCCTTCATTTATTAATATGATTACCCTCCAATCCCAGAAAAGTTGTTTTATATGTGTAATGCATTAGGGTGGCTATTCTCAAAGCTCATCAGGCATGTCACATACCTAGAGTGTTTGATATAAGTGAAGATTCCTGGGTCATATCCCTGGGGAGTCTATTTCCATAGGTCTGGAGTGGGGCAGAGGTATTAGAACTTCTTTTTTTTTTTTTTGTGGTACGCGGGCCTCTGACTGTTGTGGCATCTCCCGTTGCGGAGCACAGGCTCCGGACACGCAGGCGCAGCGGCCATGGCTCAAGGGCCCAGCCACTCCGCGGCATGTGGGATCTTCCCGGACCGGGGCACGAACCCGTGTCCCCTGCATCGGCAGGTGGACTCTCAACCACTGCACCACCAGGGAAGCCCAATTAGAAATTTTAAGAAACACCTATTAGGAGATTCTTATGATTCTGATGCAGGTTGTCTGTAGACCACTTTTGAGGAAACCTTGGGATCATCTGATTGAATCAAGTGTTGAAAGAATGGCGTTTTCCTTACAGAGGAAGAATTAGGCAATCCGCCATTGGTATGGAAGTGTTACTCCATGTGTACATCCACATGCTTTAGATGCATTTGTGGTTCTGTAATATAATTTCTAGAGGATGACACTTGTCTAAATATTTTTACTTCCTCTCCAAGCTGATTTGAAATCACATTACCTTTAAAAGTAAGGTGTATTTGTGGTTTAATAAAGAACTTCTATGGCCATGGGAATTGGCACAGCTCTGTGACTGGTGAAGAGGTTGCTGAAATAGATCACACAGGAGGGTGCTGTTGAGATATGGTTTTGTCTGTAATTAGTTCCGAAAACAGACAGCAGAGGGGGCATGCTTTAAATGACCCAGAGAACCTGTGACCGGATTATTTTAATATGAATTATTCTAGATTGCATCATTAATTCATTTCATTTCGACCATTAGAAAAGTATCATTTTTGAAACAAATGGTCTATTTAAAGAAAGACCATGTGATCAGACATTTTTATCAGTTACTTATTTGAGGAAATATATTTTATATGTATATTTAAGTAATTCTGGTTTCTTTTCACTTATGTTGTGAACAATGGTTCTTGCTAGCATCTCTTACAGCTAGGGTTTTTTTTTTTTTTTAGTTGTAAGAATTAAGAGTCTGATAAGTGGCTAGTTGATTATAAAATTAGAATTGACAGATACCTCCTACAGATTATTTGTTGAATAAAGTTTTGTAGGGTTTGCCTAGGAATTGAAGATACATATCCTTCAGACTATATTATATCATTAAAAAATTGGAAGTGAATCCCATATCCTAAAACCTTTTTCTTTCCTTCCAGACTTAGTGCATATATAGACTCTTTGTTCATAACTTGGTGTTTTTTATTTAATGTGGCATTTTCCAATACATGCTTTTATCAGTTATTAATTAATGTTCTATTATTAACAATAGAATAAATCAACTTGAGTTAGGTTACTAAGCAGAAAAGGAATGCTTCCTTTGCCATTCTTTTTGTCATATTGTGACCTTTTTGAAGCCAGGGACTGTTTGTTCCTTTTCATCTTTTTAGTTTCTACTGTGAAACATTGGACAGAGTAATGAGTGTCACTGTTGGTGTTAATTCCTAGATACAGGCTATGCTGGATTAAAAATGCCTATCGATTCTTTGCTACAGCCCCCATTGAGAGGTGGTATCTGTATCTTGTCCTCTAGAATCTTTGAGGCATCTGATTATTTGGCCAGTGTAATACAGTGGAAGTGATACTGTGACAGTTTTGGGTCCAAGGCTTTGAGAGTCTGGTAGCTTCCATTTACTGTTTCTTGGAATACTCTCTTTGGGAGCCCCCAGCATTCTTATCTGAGACCAGTCTGACTATATTGAGATCACCATGTTGGAGAGGCTCCAACATGCTTCTCTGATTGATAGTCTCAGCTAAGCCCAGCTTTTCAGGCATCCCTGCCAAGGTGCTAGACACGAGAGTGAAGCAATCTTGAATCCTCCAGACCCACCCATCCTCCAGCTGATTACCTGTGACCTCTATTGACATCATATAGAACTGAAGAATTGCTTAGCCAAGTCCTGTCCTGATCCACAAAATCATGAGATATGATAAAAGCATTCTTGTTTTAAGTCACTGTGTCTTGGGACAGCTTGTTATGCAGCAAGAGGATGACCAGAACACAAGCAAAGTTCCTGAGAGAGGAATAGATGGTGGTAAGTGGAAGGAACTTTGGAGAACATCTTATCTAACCATTCCCTTTTGTAGGAAAAACTGCATTCCAGAGACATGAAGTGACACGTTCCTTTCAAGTCATGCAGACAGTCATGGTCACCGTCAAACTCTAATCTGACTTTGTTTCATTTGCTGCTGGAAGACCCTAGATCATTAATTTTGCACTTTACAACTGGTAAGCGAAGACACATGGATATAGCCTAGAGACACCTAAAAAAATAGTAACATGAGAGAAAGAACTTTTGCAACCTTTAAAAGGATCCCAAAACAGTCTCGGTTCCAGGAATACCCAGGCCAGCCATTTTGTATGACTTAACTACTATTAAAAAAAGTTACATTCCAGTGTAAATGGATGTCTCGCTTACTATTCAAAGATAGTAAGTAGGGCTTCCCTGGTGGCGCAGTGGTTGAGAGTCCGCCTGCCGATGCAGGGGACACGGATTCGTGCCCCGGTCCGGGAAGATCCCACATGCCGCGGAGCAACTAAGCCCGTGAGCCATGGCCGCTGGGCCTGCGCGTCCATGGCCGCTGGGCCTGCGCGTCCATGGCCGCTGGACCTGCGCGTCCGGAGCTTGTGCTCCGCAACGGGAGAGGCCGCAGCAGTGAGAGGCCCGCATACCGCAAAAAAAAAAAAAAAGATAGTAAGTAATGTTAGAAAAATAAGCATGCACACAAATAATGGCTGCTGATTTCCTATATAAGCAATCTCAACATTTATGCAATTTGTATTCCAGAAACTCCTTGGTAAATTTGGAAACTTTGAATGCATTTTTCCATGGAAACAATGATAATCAAATTTCAATTTAACATATAATATGCCTAATGTATAGTACTTTAAATAATCACCGTATTTATTAATTTTCTATGGGAAGATGCTTTTCAAATTCCAGCTTGGTATCTGTGAACCCATAAGTCCAACCTCCCCTTTATTTGACTTTGACAGAGGAACTGGGCTCCACTCTTCCCATTAGCAGTGGGAGTGAGCACCTTACCTTGCTCTTAGCATCAGCGGGTGGCAGATGTCTTCTTATGCTTAAGGAGGAAGAGTTCTGGGGGCTCTATGCAGGTGGGGAGTGTGCTCTACTTGGTGATAAGGAGAAGAACGGGAGCAACAGCGTAGCTCAGGACTTCTTGCTGTTTAAATTTCTTAGTTCAGATCAGCTCCTAGTGCTTTTCCTCCCCTCTTTCTTCTAAGAATCCTAGAGACTGATTTACTTGCTTTCTATTCCATCATTCCCGATAGCTTCCAGTGCTGGAGAGGGTGTGGAGAAAAGGGAACCCTCCTATGCTATTGGTCGGAATGTAAATTGGTACAGCTACTATCGAGAACAGTATGGAAGTTCCTTAAAAAACTAAAAAGGATATGATCCAGCTATCCCACTCTGGGTCATGTATCTGGAGAAAACCATAATTTGAAGGATGCATGCACCCCAATGTTCATTGTAACACTGCTTACAATAGCCAGGACATGGAAGCAACCTAAATGTCCGTCAACAGAGGAATGGATACAGAAGATGTGGTACATACTACACACAATAGAATATTACTCAGCCATAAAAAGAAACAAAATAATGCCATTTGCAAGTAACATGGATGGACCTAGAGATTGTCATACAGAGTGAAGTAAGTCAGAAAGAGAAAGACAAATATAGTATAATATCATTTATCTGTGGAATCTAGAAAAATGGTACAGATAAACTTATTTGCAAAGCAGAAATAGAGTCACAGATGTAGAAAACAAACTTTTGGTTACCAAGGCGGGGTGGGACGAATTGGGAGATTGGGATTGACATATATACACTACTGATACTATGTATAAAATAGATAACTGATGAGAACCTACTGTATAGCACAGGGAACTCTACTCAGTGCTCTGTGGTGACCTAAATGGGAAGGGAATCTAAAAAAGAGTGGATATATGTATATGTATAACCGATTCACTTTGCTGTACAGCAGAAACTAACACAACATTGTAAAGCAACTATACTGCAATAAAAATGAATTTAAGAAAACAAGGTATCAATTCTTAAACTCACTAGAGACGGGATGAAGTCTTTCCATTTTTCTATACTTTTCTATTTCTAAAGGTAGGACAGTGATTTTTCTATTCTTTTCTTCCTTTCCCTTCTCTTCCCTTCCTTTCCCTTCCCTTCCCTTCTCCTTTCCCCTCCCCTTCCCCCCCTCTTCTCTTCTCTCTCCTCGCTCTCTTCTTTCCCTCCACTCCCTCCTGCCTCCCTCCCTTCCTTCCTTCCTTCCTCTCCACTCATTGTCTTATTTCTCTTAAAATCAACCTAATTTCTTTTATGCCCTGGGAATTGTTATCTGATATAGTTAATTAAATACTTCAGTTTATTTTTAGATTTAGGGAAGGTGAGTGGCACCTTTACTGCTTATATAACTAAGACAAATTATAGGTGCTTCTACTAAGTTATAAGCCCTTGATAGGAGGGACTACATATGATTTTTCTCAGTAATCCCTTTTCACACAATATTGAAATACTCATCAATATTTACTATGTAAATGAATAAAGATTAAAGATCACAGTTCTGACCTCTCTATGGTTATATATCTGTGCAGTCAAAGAGGGTGAAATGCCCTGAAACTTATTTTAAAAATCCCATGAATGCTTGTATATTGCCCACATTCCTAGCCTGCGTATTTAATGCAAGTGTATGTGAAGATTTAAGGTCAAATATTGCCTTTGGTTTTCTCTTTTACCTTTATTACTGCTTGACTTTCTTGTTACGATATCATCAAACAGTGGAACCATGTAAAGCCATAAGTGAGGTGTGGTTAATTTAGTAATAATAAGGGCAATATCTGACATTAAATCCTTCTATTCCTTAGAGTAAGATTAAATAAATGAAGGTTTTATACATCAGTTCAAGGATTATAGACTACAACTAGGAATCGTGTATATTTTTTTCAGCTGGTTTTTTGACAAGTGAACTATAGTTCTTTACTCAGAACAGAATAGTTCTAGCTTTCCTCAAGGATAAGACAGAAATTGTGCAGAAAAGTTCAAGGTAATTTTTTTGTTTTATGTTTCCTTGAGCCTGGTTTGAAGTGTAAAAATAAGATGCCAGGAAGCCCCAAATTGAAGAACATATTATTCTACAAAATGTTATCTTCAGGTATTTATCAGTTTTTGGCCCTAGCCATTCTAAACTATTCGCTATTTTTTTATCTTCTTAGACCAAATGTCCTTTAAATAATTCTTCAAGTTATCGAAAACACAACTGTGAGAGAATCCTAAATAGTAATTTTGAGAGAAAGTTAGAATAATATGTAAGGAAACATTTTATTAAAGATCTTGGTTAATTCTTAGTCCTTTTTCTTTTTTTTTTTTAAAGAAAGCTGGCATTTTAATGACTTGAGTGGTATTAATTATCTACTTCTTATGTTACGGTTCAGGATTCTTTAAACATCCATTAGGGCACAAATTATTTAGACACTCAGTATTTCAAAAGAGGAACTTAGCTCTATTTGCTTTATTAAAACTCGACTCATTTTTGTCATAGATTTTATAAAAATTCTTGTGTCCCTTCTATCACTGTTGAATCAGTTATGTTTGGGAAAAATTTATTTGTAATTGTGCTTGGAGTGGAATACCTAATAGTACAGGTTCCCAGGTACTAATTCCCAAATAGTAGTGCCCAAGTTGGAAGTTTATATGTAGGTACCAAATATAGAATGCAGCTTTTGCCTGCCTTTTCCCTGAGCATATTTTAATTAGACTCGTGACCTTATTCTGCACTATGGCAATAGTCCCCAAATGCCATCTAGTAGTCTCCCAGACCATACCTTTCTCTCTTTTGTTGCTAATGCTAGAGTACTCTTTCTAAGAACCTAAATCTGAACATGACATTCTTCTACATTCATCCTTGAATGAATCTCCATTGGTGGAGATTGTTGTTGAGAGTTCCAGTTCATTCAAAATTTCAGTCCTTTGTGACCTGTTTGTTCCTCTTGGGAGGCCTTTAGGATAGTCTCTTTATCACAGATGTTCTAGAATTTCATGATGAAATGTCACGATGTGGGATTTATTAAAAAAAATCATTGCGTAGGGCACTTTGTAATCTGGAGATTCGGCCTTCTGTTCTGCATTTTTTTTCTGTAATATTACTGTGTTATATTCCTACTCCCTGTTTTCTCTGTTTTAGAATTAAACAAGTCTTGAGTTTGTTCACTTTATTTTGTTCATGTATATTTTCTATTTTCTGAAATAATATATATTTTTCCTTTAAAAGTGGGAATGCATTTAGAAATATCATCTCTCAAGTAAAAAAAAAAATTCTACCAACATATTATTTTTGTGTATCTGTATCTTAAATGTCCCATAAAATGACTTCATATTCTAAAAAAAAAAGCCTATTTAAGTGATCTAATTTTTAAATCATTTCTTCCCTCTCATCCTTCTTTTGGTCTTTTTTGTTCTGCTTTCTGGGTGATTTTCTCAATTTATGTTTCCATTTTGAAATAACTATTTTTTTAGTAATTATATCTTTAATGTCTAAGAACCCTTTTCTAAGTATTCCTTTTTAATTTTTGTAGTATCTTGATGCAATTTCTGCCATCTCTGGATATTATTCTTAGCTTCTTTGAAGTTATCCTCTGTCTCAGTCATTGTGTCTGATTTTTTTCTTTGTTTACTTGTTGTGCTCCTTTCTTCTGTGCTGGAGATACTTATCAAATGTCTGTTGACTTTTGGCTGCCCATTCATATTTAAAAATGAGGTTATAAAATGATTATTGAAAACTCTGTTTGTTGGCTAGTAGTTTTCATGGTAGAGCAGTATTTATCAAACTTACTGGGAAATACACATGACTGTGTACGTCTTATATCTGAGGCCATTTAGTTCATCCAGACAGGGATTCTCCAATATTTTTGCTTGGGGATATAAGCGTGGCAGGCAGTGTAGGAGATAGGTGAGGATAGAGTGCTTGGAGAGTGGATGTCCTACTATTTGGGATATAGATTTTCACCCCCAGCCTCCTCTGACCCTGGAGCCAATTGCATTTCTCTTAAGACTATATCTCCCTTGGGGCTTGGTAGAAGTAGTGGCCTGACTCTGCAGCGCGCAGAGGGAGGATGTAGGAGTGTAAAGGCGCTTTATACAAAATTTCAGGCCATGACCTTTTTTTAAATGTCTAATAACAGCACCTCTTCTGTACATGCCTTATATTTTTAGTTTCTGAACATATCAGGGGTTTGCAGGACATAATAGATTGCTTTTCGTTGCGTCTGCTCTCAGGTTTGACCTCCCTCCGTTCTCCTAAGTCATGTACTATTCTTTCAGCCATTTTGTGTTTTCATATTTTAAAGTTTGTAGTTAAATCTTATCCTTGATCTCTTTGTAGCCAGAGTATGTTTGTTTATTGTGCTTGTTTGGGGGAATTTGCAAAGGAGGAGAAAATGCATTACACTACAGTCTTGAAACTTTAAATCCATTGAAAATGCATTCATGCATTTATTCATTTAATTTTTAATTTTATTCTCTTGAGTAGCTATAACATACATATAATTCACGATATAAAAATATATTAAAATTATTCATCGAGAAGTCTTGCTCTCGTTCTTGAATCCATTGGTTTAGGACATCTCCCCCAAGCCCTACAGGGATTCACTTTTATTAATATCTTTTATATATCCCCGGTATTTATTTATGTAAATATTAATAACTATAAATATATATTTATTTGTAGGCATACCCTATTTACTTTGCCTTTTGGCTTAACAGTTTCTCTGGATATCTTTACCTGAAAACACTTTAAAAGCTACAAACCACTATATATCATAAAGTGATTTGTATTAATTTAGAGTTTAGAATTAGTTCTTAAACACTTGCAATCACATTTTTATGAAATTCAAGGATTATCCTGGGGATTGTGCAGAAGATCGGGGAATAAAAGATCAAAGAGGCAGGGGCATGGAGGCAGAGTTGAGATGCGACGAGAGAAGCAGCACAGTGTTGAAATGAGGAAAATAGAGGTGGGTATTTAGGCCGACTTTCATAAACTGAGGAGTATTTCCACACATGGAAAAATTAGTCTAGGTAGTATAGTGTTCAACTACATACAAAACACATACAAAGTAAGCAGAGTAAGTATATGCTGAGTTTTACCATATGCTTCCCGAAATATCTAGTAAATAGCAAAGTTTGCAGCAGAAAGTCTTAGCACTTCTAAAAGAGAACACACATCTGTACACGTCTTGAAAAATTTTGATAGCCTCAAGACCATTAAAGGATTTCTGTGGCTTTTATGTAATACATGTATATTCAGCAATAAATATTCATTCAGTGATTCAAAATGAGGATGATGCCTTCAAGGAATTTATTTTCTGAACATCTATATCAACATTATACAAAAACAATTACTCAAAGACTTTGCTGGTTGTAATTCAGTTAGTAATGCTGAGTAAATAGTTCCATCATGCTTCATGTATATGTAAATGAGAAAGCTCTACTAAAACAGCTTCCTGGTCTACACAACAGAAAAAACAACGCAAAAAATATTTGGTGATTTGGAAAAATCCTGCCTGACTGATCTTAAACATCAGTCTTTAGTTGGGAAGTAATACAACTTTATTTTATATTTTAAAGTTAAAAGAAGTATTTAAATTTAAGTAATTTATTTAAATTATTAAATATTGTGGAAGACTATAACCTCTATACAAACAAAAGATAAAATTAAAACCACTGAACAAAAATAAAAGTACAATCCCATTGCTTAGAAATAACTCGGGCTAAAATCTTGGGTACCTGATCTCTTTCTACCTCATTAATGCATCTAAACATACTTTAAAGTTTTTCAGTCAAATACTGTATATTGATCTAGAGTCATAAGCTTTTAGCAGGAGGGGTCCTATTAATAATTTTTTTTCTTATTTTACAAATGTACCGACTGAGACCCAAGTGAATTAAATTACTCTCCAGGACTGGGCTCTGATCCTTTATCAAGTGAAGTGGAGGCAAGAGGAGACCTCAGGTTTTCTGATGATCTTTCTGCAGTGTCACTAAACTGCGAGTCACACTATTCCTTTAATTTTTCAGATTGTTAGCAGGTTGCCATGCACACGAATGCCAGATAGTGAAGAGTCAGGCTGCTTGAACACAGTGTGCCGATGCCAGCCACCTGCCTCCCAGCCTGGTGGTGCCAAAAGGCAGGGCCTCCAGGTCAGAGCTGGCCTGTTCAGGGTTGGGTCCCAAAGGCCTCACTGAGATCAGTAGCCTACGAAGGCTATGAAGTGGCCTATGAAGAGCAGAGGCCCTGAGCCAAGCTTTTACCAAGCGTGTCCGCTCAGCCGCCCAGAACAATGGATAGTGCTTTGGAGAAGGCAGTGGGATCAGGAAATAGTTTCTGAGGATTAGTGGGGAATGATAGGGAGTAACCTGCCCTAAGGCCTTTGGAAACCTCTGGTTTCCAGACCAACAGCCCAGAGGGCTGGAGGAAACCAGGCCTTCCTGTGTCTGTCCTCTAATTCTCTGAAAATTAGCAAAATAACAGCATGGTATTTCAGGACTCATTTGGACTTGGGCAGAATAGCCTTTTCTTTTTCCCTTTTTTATTGAAGAATGTAAGTACAATGAAGGCACTCAGGACCTAAGCCTCTACTGAAGGTATTAGCGATGTGGGGTGGGGGGGTGGGTAGGTGGGGAAAGGAAAAGGAAGGGAAGGAGGAAAAGGTGGTGGTGGTTGTTTTTTTAACTTTTGAAACATTCTAAGACTTTTGCCACTCAGTAGACACTTTCAATGCAATGTTTTGGTCAAAACTGCTTACTTTATGGTCTGGGGTGGAAGGCACCTTAGTGAGATACTGACAATAGAAGTGAATGCTAGTATAATCTTCCCCTGTACTCTTTTTCCATCTCTAGTCTTGGAAAGTCTACATTCTACACAGAAGACTGATGTGGAAGAGTATTTTTAAGTGCCAGTTTATCCCAGCAACTGCTGGGTTTTAGAGGAACTCTCAATTAAATACATAGAAATTTCTGTGTATTATTTCTCATCAGCTTAATATTAGAATTGAAAGCAATTTTCTAGGGCTGATAGAAATTCATTAGGCCAAATAATTGTACTGCGTTAACAAACTGCATAATTGATATAGGATTATAGCCAAGTATTGTCGTGTTATTACATACGTGTTGTAGCTGTTTACAGAATAAATCAAGTGGCAGTTTTACAAATATGGATTAGAATAGAACCAGTGCAGTTGTACATTTAGAGCACTTGTAATGCCAAAATAATGGATTGGATATTTTCTTTTCATATATTGCAGAATATGATTATGTCTTGTTTGTTTAAGAAAAGTGAAACGACTTCTACAAAGCACTATAAAAGTAGTTTCAGCCATAGGTTCAGATGAAATAATACTCTAGAAAAGACATGTATAGTCTTGTAGGATTCATCCAATGCCTGGGTGCTAGGTACTACATATAGAGCATAAATTAAGTGTCAATTTGCATTAGATTATAATCTAAATAATAGTTTTGTTGTTTTGTCCCCCTCCAAACTATTGGATTTATCTCCAATTGAGTGTGGCTTAAGGTCATGCAATTTATTTATTTTATTCTGGAATTGATACATCCGAATGAGTGTAGTCTCATTCAAGATAAACACTGATGTGTCTTGAATGAGATGATATTGATTCTCGTGATGGTGTTACTGCTCAAAAGTTTGTAACAACTGACTTGCTTTTAGAGCTTTATAACAATCTTTTAACCATTCCCACTGGTGACTGATCTTAATTCCTCTAGACTGTTTGATTTTGAGAACTAGCAAAAAGCTGTTTTGAATCAATTCTGGAGAATGATGTGAACACTCAAACTAGGAAATACATAAAGAAGTTAATGAGGCTCTGAGTTTCTTGCTTGACCTGAACACCTTGGTATTTCTTAGGAAGAATGTAAAAATTGCTTGTGATAAAAAACATTGTTAGAATAAGGGTATAGGATGTCTAAAACTTCTTCTGTGACATTTTCTTTGGAATTGCAAAGTAGAATATTTTAACTAGGATAGCATTTTTTTTCCAAAGGCAGGGTATTATTATAGTTGTAATTTGAACTAAATACATCCTAGTAGGACAGTATTGTGAAAGTAAAAACACAATAACCATAAATCACTATAAATAGCAGTGGAATACAGTGACTATAAAATGTACACACTGAATCCAGCAAAGACCCTCTATGTGCTGTGATGTATACATTCAACCTACCAAAAGGGCAATTCTACCTCATCAATTTTGTCATGCAACTAATATGTACCATTAAATGAATGCTATTCAGAGAAAATTTTTCGAATGATTTATCTGAATTGGGAATTTTAATAAACATGTCTGGGAGGTTTAAACAGAAACCATCTTCTTCTCAAAATAGCTTTCCCAGCAGCAAACTGAACATTCAAAACTACCGCATTGACTTTAGAACCATGTTACTTAAAATAGCTTACAACTCCTCCCCATTTATGCCAGAAAATAATGGTCCCTTCTCAATAAACTGTTTCGTGGATAAAGGCGGCTGAAAATAAAAATATAGGTTTATTTTAGACAATTTAGAATGAAACTCCACGTGATGAGATCTACCTGAATAACTTGTGAGGATTTCACTCATTTGCCGCATCTATATGTTCTGGTATATTTGTTAAATCAGGATCATTATCACATAGTCACACCTCATAAATATTTGAACTTGCAGTCAAGAGAATGCATATTCTCTCACAATTATTTAAAAGTTAAGAATCCTTTTCTCTCTCCACCTACATACAACTCTATAACGATGTCCACATTTGCTTTCTCAAAGTTTCTGCTGTGACCACTGGCAGAAACAGCATAGCAGACCAGATGGTCTGTTGATTTGAGTCGAGAAATTCTTTGGCCCTTATTTAATTCAGTAGTTCTACTCAATCTGCTCAGGAGAGTTGACTGAGAGAACATAAGGATGCTGCTGTTAAGATGAGGTACGTTGGCAACGTTTCTGCATTTCTTTCCTACCCTTGGCTGGGCATTGTCGTTAGTTCTCTTATCTTTGTAAACCGTTAAATGAATCATTTAAATAATAAAATCGTTTCTCCATGTGGCATCATATTTTAAAAGATGGCTCTATGATTAAATCCTGTTACCTACAGAAAGTTTGTGAAGATCGGAAACAGATTCATCTGTTAACAACTGATGAGAAGTTGACCATTTCATTTGGCTTCCGAAATATTTTGGTGACCCCTGTGGATCTAACGTGGAAGGGTTGGAATCAGTAGGAGCAAAGTCCTAAACAAATGCACAGACTGTCTTTGGAACTGGATGTTTATATCAGAAGTTGCCGTGACAAACACCATCTCTGAAGAGCTCCTTCGTGAGCTCACCTCCTTCTGGTGTTGCCTGCAGCAATTCCATGGTAACCCCCATTTTGTATGAGAAAACTTTTATGTCAGGTACAGTTTTCTTCACAGTCAGTCCTGATATCTAGAATGAAACTTGGAAGATAATCCTAAATAGAGTTTCTCTTTGGTAAGGTTAGCAGACTCTGAATTGGAGAAAATAAAAATGAGTAAAGATATTTGCCTTGAATTGTTTGTTGCAATTTCAACTTACTGACTCCCTGGGTCTCCTTCCTTTTCTTTATTGTCATTAGTTATTTGTTATTTGTCTGTCTGTGGTATGAGAGTTGGTACATATAAACAATATTACATTATTGTGTCAATCCCAGTATTAAAAAATACCTCATTTATAGAAATATTGGAGTTAAGCCTGTTTGGAGAATACGGTGTTCTAATAAACTGAATTTTTTTATTAACTGTAAGAAAACTCTTTCATGTAGAAAAACTGTCTTGGACAGAGTAGTTCACCTGAAATAATGAATGCCTGGCGCCACACCTGAAACAGAAAGGGTATTCATCTATAATTAATAGCGAAAGGGGCCTTATTTTTAAGGATGTCTTCATTTGACCCTCACTCTTGTTTAACAATTTGGCTAGGTATAGAATTCTAAGTTCAAAATAATTTTACTCGCAGAACTTTGAATATATTAATCTATTGTGGTAGACTAGTGGTATATTCAAAGCATGGACTATTTCTCTTATTGTTGGGGTTATGATATTTCACTAAAATATGTTTAAAAATTGTCTTAAAAACCCCACTATTCCTGCTCTGTACTTGGTAGGTTCATTTAATCTCAAGTTCACCGTCTTTTCTTCAGCTAAGAGAACATTACGTGTTTCATTATTTTCTCTCTTCTGTTTTTCCCTTCTGGGCCCAAATTTTGCCAAGCATTATGTCAGCCTTGTGGTTTTGGGCTAGTTAACCTCTAACATCTTTGATCATCAATTGCATTATTATAAAGTGGAAATTATAATCCCCAGGAGGCTAGTACCCAAAATGGTAATTATTTTTTCTCCTGCAGATACCTTGTTCCTCTGTGCTTATCGTTTTGATCAAGGCACTTGAATCTAAATATAGACTTCTGGCTCTTAAAGTGATGTCTGGGCTGTTTTTAGCATGAAGGTTATTGGACATGACTCTGGTCTTCCTCAAGGTAGCATGGGCTCATTTCTGAAGGCTTCTTTGGATACCGTAGCTGTGTTATATGGCAAATACAGAGAAAAGAATCAAAGTATATGTTGAAATGGGAGATAGAATGTTAAATAACAAGGCGACCCCATTTGTTATAAGGTAGAAGTCTATACAAGAAAGCTGTGGGATCTATAGTATTTCTGTATGGATTCAGCTGATGAATGCCTGCCAGATTAATCTTCCCAGAAGAAGAGCTCTGGTCATGTCACCGCTTCTTAAAAATCTTCATTGGATCCCCATTGCCTACAAAGTTAACATCGAGTTCTTAAACTTAATTTTCAAGTTGTCCAAAACACTGGCTCCAGTGAAACTTTCCAATCTTATATCCTACTATTCTCTACATACTCATTCTAATTAAAATACATTATTCTGTTTCCCAAATCTATCCCATGCTGTTCCCTTTGCCTAGAATTCTCCCTGCCTCCTATTTATTCTAGTGAAATCCTTCTCCTTTACGGTCCAACTCCAGAGCTTCTTCCTTTGCAAAGCCTCTGGCAATCTCTGCACAGAATTTGAACATCTCTTATAGCACCTAACATACTGCAGTGAAGAGACTTTAGGTAGAAACTACGTCATGTTCATCTGTGATTTACTAAGGTCTAACGATGCCTCTTTTGTAACCTGTGTTTGGTAAATATGGTTGAATGATTAAAAGAATGGATGCATTATAGTAATGCTGTGTTGTAATGTTTTACGTGGAGGAAAATAGATTTGGAGATTGTTTTGTTTTGTTTTGTTTTTTGATGGAGCTGACTGGTGACCAAAATTGTGCCTTGTTGACTATTTTGATTAGAGATTTTTAAAAAAATCGTTTATATGATCACTTCTTGATTTTTATAAATAGCTATATGCACTTGCTAATGAGACAGGAATACGGTCAGATATTGGGGAAATATTTACTCAGCTTTTAATCCTTCTCCTTTTAAGAGTCTTTATGAAGAAAAATGAAAATCAGATATAATACTGCTTGTGACTGAAAATATTTTGCATTTTAATGAAATTTCTTATACCATCTAACTTGTTTTGCCTGTGGACATAGTTTGGAACGAAACTGACTTGTTGCTTGGGATTGACCATAATAAATCTGCTGAGAGTTGAGTTCTATTTCAAAATGCATCCTCTCTTCTAACTTCTTTTCCACTGATGAAATTGAAGATATGAAATATCTTATTCTTTAAGTTGTAGCATTCCCTGTAACTAAGTATGTAACTTTTATAAATGCACTAGCAGTTTTTTGATGGCCGTGAAGAAGCGGAGTAGAGCAAGACATTACATGGTAATTTGTTATGTGTGACTTATAATATTTGGGGAAAGAGCAGCTATAATTTTGTGTCTTCGGTCAGCAGGGTGGCCTTGATTTGTGGCAAGTCAACATATTCCTCTGAATTTTTGCAATGATGACAGTATTTAAGAGGAAAACACTTAAGTCTTCTGGAAAGAACTTTTAAATTGTAGGGACTTACATCTAATCACCCCTCTGATATCATACAAATATTTTTGTTTCTTTCAGGAAATGAGTGTGTTTTCAAGTTTATGTTAGTTTTTTCCCCCTTGTAAATGGAAAAATACTTAAAGACCATTTTGTACAACTACCTCACTTTGCAGAGAAGGATAGATGCTCTGAGAGTTGGTAGAGGACCTGGGACCAAAACTCAAGTCTTCCAACTTAATGCTAACAGTATTAACAACAACACATAATAGCAGCTAATATGTATAATATTTTCATATACTCTTATTATAAGGAAACTGAGGCACCGAGAAATAGCTTGCTCGAGATCACACCATCAGGGCTTCCCTGGTGGCGCAGTGGTTGAGAATCTGCCTGCCAATGCAGGGGACACGGGTTCGAGCCTTGGTCGGAAGATCCCATGTGCTGCGGAGCAACTAAGCCCGAGTGCCACAACTACTGAACCTGCGCTTTAGAGCCGCGAGCCACAACTACTGAAGCCCATGCACCTAGAGACGGTGCTCCACGACAAGAGAAGCCACCGCAATGAGAAGCCCGTGCACCACAACAAAGAGTAGCCCCTGTTCACTGCGACTAGAGAAAACCTGCGCACAGCAACGAAGACCCAACGCAGCCAAAAATAAATAAATAAATAAATTTACTAAAAAAAAAAAAAAAAAATTATAACCTGTGACTTGAAGAAAAAAAAAAAGGTCACTATCAAGTGGTAGAGTTGGGGTTCAAAAATAGGTTGTCTTCCTTTGAGTCTCTCAGTATAACCCAGAGGTATGGTAATATGTGGTTTTACTTTTTAAAGGAAGCTTTTGAGTGCATTTAAGTGCCCTAAGAAAATTTAAAGGAAGCTTTTGAGTGCATTTAAGTGCCCTAAGAAAATTAGGATTAACTTTAAACCTAATATCACAACATGAGTATTAGTAATAGTTTTGTAAATGTCAGTTCATCTCATTGCAGAGCATACCTAAGTTACAATTCATAGATAGAAAAAGATTCTATTATTGGGCTGAATAAAAATTTCTTATTTAAACTAAAAATATGATGGAAATTGAAATTGGGTTAAACCTTTCATAGTTTATAAATTGAATTCAATGTAATTCATTTCAAACTCTGGGTACTAATATAGAATTGATTATAATGCATAAGTACATATAAGGTCACCTAATCATGTATATTCACAGGGAGGCAAAACAAGTATGATTTTCAGCACCAGTAAAGAAGGAAACTCCCTCAAATAAGAAAAGCTCCACTTTATTGAATTTATCTAGAATGTTTACAGTCAGAAATCTATTAAGAAATTGTCAATTTTAATGTTTTTTACATTTTACTATTTGTCCCACCTATTTTATGTTCCTTATTTTTTTTTCCTGCCTTCTTTTGGACTAATTAAGTATTTTTAAATTATTTAACTATTTCACTCTATTAGCTTGTAGGTTTACACTATTTTACTATTCCTTTTGTGATTATCCTAGACTTTGTAACATGCATCCTTGACTCCTTGAAGTGGTACTGTTATCACTACTCAGACCAGTTGACTCTATTATTGCCCTTCCATCCTTTGTGTTAATGTTGTCATATATTTTAATTCTACACATATTTTAAACTTCATAAGGCATTAATATGTTTATTCAAAATTCATTTTGAATTACCAGTATATTTACCTTTCTCATTGCTCTTCCTTGCATTCTGCATTTAAAAAAAAATTTGGAATCAATTTTCTTTTGCCTGAAGAATTCCCTCTTGTACTGATTTTAAAGCTGTTCTGCTAGTGAGAGATTATCTCTGGTTTTCTTTCTGTGTCTCTGTTTTGAAGGGTATTTTCACTGGGTGTAATATGCTAGGTTGGCTTTACTTTCTATTAACATTTTACAGTTGTCTTTTCATTGTATTCTGACTTCTATCATTTCTGTTAAACCATTATCTGTCAATCTTATTACTGATTTTTCAAAGATAGTTTGCTCTCTCAGGCTGCTTCTAAGATTTTCCTTTGTCTTTAGGTGAGCCTAGTTATTATTTTAAAATATTTATCTGCTTGGCATGCGTAGTGCTTCTTAATTCTTTGACTTAATGGCGTTCCTCAGTTTTGGAGTATCTTGACCATATGAAGAAAGGTATTTAAATATTGTTTTTTCCCAGTTCTTTCTCTGCTGACCTCATGATCTTTTTTCTTTGCCTCATATATACCTTTTGCTCTTTTTTCCTTTCTCTTTGCTCTTCTTATATCAATCTGAATGTTTTTACTGTGATATTCCAGTTCACTAATCTTCTCTTTGGCTATATCCAACCTGCTATTAAAGCCATATTTTGAGGTTTTTGTTTTATTATTGTACTTTTCACTTCTAGAATATCTATTTTATTTATTTTTATAGATCTGAGTTCTTTTGTGAATTCTCCATTTTGTCATTTATTTTCTTGAACACATTAGTTACAATTGTTTTGAAGTCCATATCTGATCCAATATCTAGATCTTTTTGTATGGTCTTTCCTCCCCTCTCCCTCTGCCCTGTTTTTTTTTGTATGCCAGTTGATTTTTTTAAATCAAATGTTGGACATTGCATACAAAAATTGAAGAAGTTTTAAAGAAGTCACCTTCTTCCTGAGGCTGTTCACTCTAGTCTCTGATTGGATGGATAACCTCAATCCATTCATGAGAGTATCTGAGATGACCAAAGACAACTGCCACAAGGAGGAATAATGGGTGGTATAGTTTAACGGTAGAAGATTTAAAGCTAGGAAAATTTAGAAAAGAGGAAGGAAGATATATCTAAAAATAGCAATGAGGGTCAAGAAGAACCTCTGCCCACCTCTGGGCCATGAGAAGTGTGGAACAGTGATCTTCAGTGATA
Source organism: Lagenorhynchus albirostris (assembly GCF_949774975.1). Taxonomy (NCBI): domain Eukaryota; kingdom Metazoa; phylum Chordata; class Mammalia; order Artiodactyla; family Delphinidae; genus Lagenorhynchus; species Lagenorhynchus albirostris. Next base: position 67,145,115 of record NC_083100.1, read on the forward strand.
GTGAGAGTTCAGTTAGAATGAAGGCAAAGTTGAGAGAAGAGATTAAATTTTGTGGGATTTTGTTCATGATTAATTGTGAGATCCAGAGGCATAGTAAAATGATTTCAGCAGTTGGGAAAGTGTGGGGTGACAAGGAGGTGATGTACTGATCCAGAGAATATGGGGCCTGAGGATGGATGACCTGGGAGTTCTGGGCTTGGTGTAGCTGACGTAAACAGGGAAAAGTGCATAAAGAGATTATTTTGAGGGACTCTCAGACAGATACTCATGGTGAAACTGTAAGGAGGGAGAATCTTTCTACCAGGACACAAATTTCTGTATTCTCCTATTAGCTATTCTGATAACAGTGTGGAAGAGGAGGTGTGTGAAGATCTGAAGCTTCCGCTTAATTCCTAGAATGAACTATAAGAGAAGAAAATAAGTGGATTGATTTTGGAGATATTTGCAAAGTAAAATTAGCAAGACTTGGTGATAGAATGGATATGAGGTGTGAACAATGAGGCATGTCCAAAATGACGCCCAAATTTCTGGCTGTTGCAGCTGAATAGATGGATGGTAGGGCCATTCACTGAGCTAGAAACACTAGAAGAAGACCAGATTTTGGTGTCAGATGGTGACATTGTGAGTTTGATTTGGACTTTTTGAGTTTAAGGTGCATTTGAGTCATCCAAATGGGGATATCAATATCCAATTAAATACATGTGTCTGTTGCTTCACAGAGATATCTGACCAGGAGATGTGAGTTTGTCAGCATCTGCTTATACGGTGGTAATTGAAGTTTTTGGACAGAGTGAGCTGGCCAAATGAGAGTCAACAGAGAGAAGCTAGCCAAGAATGTTCACATATGCTGAAGGGCAAATAGAAGGGAGGATGAAAATGTTCATTTTACTTAGCTGCAAGGAGATCATTGGTAAGAGGGTTGGATTAAGTCCTTCAGAGTAGAAGCCTTAGATTATAGTTGGAGAAGTTTGTTGTTAAAAGAAAAAATGATATTTTAGCTGGAGAGAAATTTTAGTATCTTTTATTTTTAAATCTAGGGGCTTCAGTATGTTTAAAAGCCAGTGAGAGAAATCTGGTTGAAAAAAGATTAAATATACAGAAGAAAGAAAAGAGCTCCTAGGAAACTGGAGAGAAAGGGGGATGTATTAGTTTCCTATTGTTGCTGTAACAAACTACAACAAAAATTAGTAGATCAAAACAAGACACATTTATTAACTTACAGTTTTGGAAATCTGAAACCAGGTCATTGGGCTAAAATCAAGGTGTCAGCCTTTTTCCTTCTGGAGACTCCATCTACTTGCCTTTTCTAGCATCTGGCTCTTGGTCCCACATCACTGACCCCTGCTTCTGTTTTTACATCTCTTTATTTCTGTTTCCGTTGGCACATCACTTTTTCTGATGCTGACCCGCCCTGCCTTCGCCTTGTAAGAACCCTTGTGAATATCTTGAGACCACCTGTGTAATTCAGGATAATCTTCGGTTATCAAGATCTTTAACTTAATCACATCTGCAAAGCCCTTTTTATCATGTAAGCTAATATATACAGAGCCACAGATTCCGGGGATTAGGATGTGGACTTTTTTTTTTTCATGGAGGGTAGCGTTATTCAGCCTGCCAAGGATAGAAAGGAGTATTTTCTAATTTAATTGGAAACGAGGAAGGTAGAACATGTGCAAGACATGGGTATGTCTGTAAAAATATATTTTGGGGCTCATATTACATATTTTCTCTTTAAAATGGAGTTGTTGCACTTGCTTGAGGGGAGAGGCAGACAGGAAATTCAGGGAAGAAAGTTTAAAAAGGATTCCTGGGTACTAAATTACAGATGACCTCACAGATAATTCTAATATTTACTGATTGTTATCAGTAATGTGTACTTCCTAAATACAATATATTTTAAAGAAATGGGTAACATATCACAGAATGCATTAAATGCTAATACCAGAGATGATTGCTCAGAAGTAAGGAGTGTAGTAAGTATTAAGGAGTCCTTGTCAATATTTGAGCAGTCAGAGCTCATGACACTCTACTTTTGCTAAGTACTTGAACTTTAACTTGAATAATCTTATAGTTCTCTGCATTTTAAGTTTTACATGAATAGTACATGAACTATAAATATTATAAAAAAATAAATACATTAAAAATAACCACTTCGTGATCACAGGTCTCCTCAATCTCACTTTCTTCCCTAAAGATCAAGATTGTTAAAAATTCGGCATGGATTCTTTTAGGGTTTTTTTTTTCTTATGGGTTTACTGACACACGTGTATATATGAAACTATAGGTATTTTCTTTGATTTTTACACAAATGGGGTCATACTAAATTATTGCTCTATAGTTAAAAAAATTCAACATTATGTTTTTGCAATCTTTTTTCGTTAATCTGTATGTTAGTTCTGTCAGTTGCTACCTACTAGTCCATAGACTGAATGCATTATATTTTATTAATATGTAAGCATTTTCAATACATCAATTGTTTCCAAATTTTTCTCTTGTAAGCAATGATACAGTGAACATTCTTCCAGATGCCTTTCTAATGTTTATGCTAGTTAGTCTAGAGAATCAGGAAAGGAGTAGTTATATCAAAAGGCATGGCTTCTCAAGGTTTTTATAGATGCTGCCAGATTTCGTTCCTTAAAGTCTATTCCCATTTATTCTACTTTCTTTTATGTCTGACAGTACCACTTTCTTCCTAACACTTGTGCCAGCATTTGACATTATCAGTATTTAAAAGTTTTTCCAGTAGTGAAAGTGCCTTATTTTAATGTATGTTTCTTTTGTTACTAGTGAGACTGAATATTTTTTTCAAGTTTTTATATTCAGTGGTGTAATATGTTTGTTCATATGTATGTGAATTGTGTGTTCATATCTGCCTTTTGGTTCATTTTTATTTTGAGAGGTATTTATTTTTTCTGTTAATTTTTAGGAACTCTTTATATATTCTAAGTATTAGTCCTCTCTTAAATATGTTGTACACATATTCTCTCAATCTGTGCCTGGTGTTCGAATTTTATGTATGGAATCTATCATACTATAAACATTAAAATATTTATAAGTTTAATTTGTTGAATTTGTTTATGGCTTCTAGGTCTAGATTATTAAAATTCTTTGGTTATTTTTTCTAACGTATGTAAATTAGTTAAATTTTGGGAATTTCTTTTTAGTTTTCTAATTTTGGAGTCCATTTTAGTATCAGGTTAAAGAATATCCTTTGTGTTTTCAAACGGGTAGAGTCAGTCTTTTTTGAGTATCTCATCCTTTCTCCCTTGATTTTCAGTACCAACTGTTGCATATACGCATGGATCTGTAGGTAACTTTTTAAAAATTGGGTGGCTGCCTTTTTATATTATGTTAGGTATGTCAGCTATAGAAAGACACTTCTCATTGATCTTGTTCTTCTAACTTTCTTGGCTATAATTACACATTTTCTTTACTCTGAAACAGTTTGAAAAGCAGAGACATCATCTGTTCCTTAAAGAGTATGTAGAATTTCTCTGTAAAACAAACTATCTGTACTGGCCCACCTTTTTGGGGAATAGCTCTTTGACAACTTGCTCTCTTTTTCTATTGTAATTAATGTCTTTGAATTTTCTGTTTGCTGGATTCAATATGTATAAATTATATTGTCCTACAGAATTATCAATTTCATCCAGATTTTATTTACGTAAAATTGTGGGAAGTATTTTCTTAATATTCTTTTAATTGCTTCTTCATTTCTCTAGTATTATTTCTTATATTATATATTGTTATTTTCCCTTTTTTCGCCCTTGATTTGTTTCACAATTTATCTATCTTATTTTTTTCCCCCAAACATCAGATCTTGGATTTATTTATTAGTTCTACATTTTGCTTTTTTTCCAAGTTTTAATTTCTACTTTTATTTTTACTAAATTTCTTCTTTCTGCTTTCCTCAGATTTTACTTAATGATATTTTCTAAATTTTGGATACTAATGAATTTATTTTCATTCTTGTTTATTAATAGATATGTGTTTAAGGCTGTGAATTATAGCGTGAGAACTGTTAGCTGTAAAAGATGTGATGTGTAGTGTTTTCATTAAATTCATTATTCTTATTTGTAGTAGTATTATTATGTAGATATTCTGCAATTTCAACTTTTATTTTTTTCTTTGGAGAGTTATATAAAGAGTCTTAAAATTTTTCCTAACCCCAGATTTTATTAGTAAGTTTTCATTTTATTGTACTGTGATCAGAAACTGTTGTCTGCATTCTTTCCACTATTAGAATTTATTGGGATTTTATCTGTGACTTAAAATGTGACCAAGTTTTTTTTTTAACCTTTTAATTCAAAAAAAAATTTATTTATTTTATTTTTGGCTGCATCGGGTCTTCGTTGCTGCTCACGGACTTTTCTCTAGTTGCAGCGAGCAGGGGCTACTCTTCATTGTGGTGTGCGGGCTTCTCATTGCAGTGACTTCTCTTGTGCGGAGCACAGGCTCTAGGCACGTGGGCTTCAGTAGTTTGTAGCACGCGGGCTCAGTAGCTGTGGCTTGCGGGCTCTAGAGCGCAGGCTCAGTAGTTGTGGTGCACGGGCTTAGTTGCTCCGCGGCATGTGGGATCTTCCCAGACCAGGGCTGGAACCCATGTCCGCTGCATTGGCAGGCGGATTCTTAACCACTGCGCCACCAGGGAAGCCCTAAGCATTTTCTTAAAGAGAAGTTATATTCTCTGACTTAACATTAGAATTCGAAATGTAACAGTTAAATCTATTTTGGTGTTTATATTAGCCTATTTATATTTTTCATATTTATATCTACTTTTTAATACACCTGTTCATCATGGTTTGAGAGGGTTGGATAGTAGTCTATTAATAGTGTGTCTATATCCGATTTTCCTTATATTTCCTATACCTATGTGTATTGTATGACACCTAGACATTCATAACCAATATATTTTTTATTGTGAATCACATCTTTTAGCATTAAAGTTTTCTTCATTGCTTGTTTAGTGCTTTTCTGTCCTGAGTTCAGTCTTGCATGATATTGACCACTGTATTCTTTCCTTCCCTCCTTCCCTCTGTTCTTTCTCCGTCCCTCCTTCCCTCCTTTCTTTTTATTCTTTCTCGCCCCCCCCACCTTGCCCCCACCACATTCTTTGTTTTCAAACTTTCTCAGTCACTGGGTTATAGGAGTCTCTTTCCCACCGAATAGAGTGGAATCTGCTTTATGATTCATACGGAAAGTTTGTTTTCTTTCAGTAGGTAAGTTTGGCTCTCTAACATTTATTGAGATAACATAAAAGTTTGGTGTTAATACTGTTATACTATTTTATATTATGTTTTAAAATTTATAGGTTTTGAAGAAAATTTACAAGGTGTTCTGCCTTCTTAGCATTGTGTTCTTTTAATTAGAAAGGTTTGTATTTCTGTTACCATTATGGCTATAACTACATGGAAACCCTTAAACTTCTTATTTCTTTAAACATTATCTGTTAATCCTCTCTAAGGAGCAATAATAAAATTAATATTTTTCTTCTTCCTCCTCCATTTTCTACCAGCTGATTTTAGCATAACAAAATAATTTAGTTAAATTCTCCTGTGATTTATCAGTTTTAAAATAATATCTTTTGATCTCAGTAACATTCCATGTTTTTCCTCCTTCAGCTTTTATCTTTCCATGTTTCTTTTATCATTTCTGCATGTTAAGGCTTATATTACTTATATTTTATTATAGCAGCATAATTACATAGGGATTTAGTCCCATAATTAGTTTTGGTATTTATTATAGTCCTTTTACTTTGAATTTTCCAGCTGGCTCTCGGATGATTGCAATTTATCTCCTAGTAAATTCCTCAAGAAGCTTCCATGGGAACAAGATTTTATGTGCTTTCATATGTTCAAAACTTTTGAATATTGTCTGTTACCTTTACAGCCAATGAGTTTTGCTAGATTTAAAAATCTCATTTCTATTTTCTTTCCCCAAGGATCTCATGAGCATTACTCCATCCAGTGGAGTAACTAAAAGACAGTGGGGTCCGCTGAAACTTGTTGAATGTTATTGTGGAGAAATACTGCAACAGATTGATTTCTCCCTTATGAGCTACTGGGGATTTTTTACCTTGATGTCCAACGCATTCTGTAAATTTCAAGTCCAGTAAAGTTGGGCATTTTACCGTTGACTATTAAAATGAGTTTCTCTGGGGACGTGTGCCCTTCAATATGTATTTTATTTTATTTTTTAAGCATTAAAATAGTGTTTCAGATTTATTAGTAGTAAATTTGGAATAGGGAAATCAATATAGACCATAAGGAAAACTTGAACTTTCTATTCATTTCCCAGCTACCCACTCACTTTTCATACAAAACAGACCTTGACTCCCACATCTGAGTGAAATGGGTCTGCAGAATCTTTCGGGGAATGATAGGGTACCAGTGGCCAGCCTCAAACCTTGTCAGGTCTGAAAATAAGATTACAAGAAGGAAATAACATTTCAGTCTTGTCTTGAGAGACATAACCTAGGTTCAGTTACTACTACGTTTGCCATGTGAGGGTAAAGAGCTCAATGTCCATTTATTGGTCAGTGTGGCAGAAAAGATATGCAAGATGGAGCCAATTGTTTGAGCTAAATTAATACAGTTTTTTTTTTAATTCATTGTTACCTATTTTGTAACTTACTCATTCTTTTGTAGGGGAAAGAAAGACTATAGAAGAGTATGAAGAGATTAACTGAGTATAGTAAAATATGCATCCCTCAATAGAAATATAAGGAATGGAATGATAATTGTCACCCTTTTCCTAAAATCTTGTTTGAAATTTCCCTACTGTTACACTACAACTGAAGCTTTCACACCACTCTATACGGACTTCTACATTCTGTATTTTATAGCTAGAAATACACTAATAAATTTTTACAAAATATCACATATGCTTACTATTGTTCCTAGTGTATTGCTAAATACCTATTAAGCTATGGACAAATTATCAATGAACATTACACAAGTAGCTTAATTCTCCATGTTGGGATTATAGACCAACCTACTGCACAACTCTATTCTTATTTTCAGACAGTGGAACTCTTATATTTCTTTTCCCTAAAGTATACTGACGTGTTTTATCTTAGTCGTAATCATATCTACACAGAAAGTATGAAGATGTCCTTCTCTCAACAGAGTATGAAACACGCCTTTAGTGGAATGTTGAACCCTCATTTCAGAGCAAAATAATATATGGCTATCAGAGCCTATTAAGAGGAAAATACTTAAATTCTTTTAGAAGTAAACTTTGTATGGAATGAGTTTCTGATGTGCCCCTCTAATCTTTTTTTTTTTAATTGAGGTATAGTTGATTCACAATGTTGTGTAAGTTTCAGGTGTACAGCAAAGTGATTTCAGTTATACATATATATTTATATATCTATTTCAGATTTCAGTAGGTATTTTATTATAAAAAGTTTCCTTATATTTTATTTTTATATATTTATTCCTTTCCATTATTTTGATTTTCTTCTGGGGAGATTCCAGTTACACATGTATAGATCTCCTTTACTTGTCTTTAGTTCTCTGTTTCTAATACTTCTTAAATTTAAAACAGTTTTCTTCTCTCTTTGGTTGCCTGTTTTGTATCTGTCATCTATTACCTCGACTTTGATAGATTTCAATACATAGCATTTAAATCTCTGGAGCTCTGCTAGCTAATGTTTCATCTCCTCTTACTGTCTTGGTGTTTCTTCTCTATCCTTTTAATTGTCTGCTTTGTGTGTGAACAGATACGATTTTGCTTCATTAATTATTTTTTGTTCTTGGTTTAATGTATGGTCTTAAATTTTATCTGTTCTTTGGCATTACTTTTCTTGCAAGTAGTCCTCATCTGCCCTTTGTTTTTCCTGTGTCTTTTCTCCTTTCTTCCCATTCATAGTATGTTTGTACAGATTTCGATGATGGTTCTGTTTTGTTATTCATCTTCAAAGCAGTGGGTTTTTCTTGGAACATATTTATGGGAGATTCATGAGGAAGACAGTCACAGTTTAAGTACTAAGTTAAAAAGACTTTTCCTTTTTTGTGTTTGAATTTTGTTTTCAGCCTTTAATTCTTCTAAGCTAAGGGATATGGGAAGGTGTGAAATTTTTCTTAATATAATGACTTCCCACTGCTACAGAGGTATGGTGTTCCTGCAAAAATGGATTTCTGACCTCCTTTTGTTTCCATTATTTTTAAAGGACTTTTGTGCCTATGTTCATGGGGGATATTGAGAAACTGGATAATATTTTGTTGCCAGTCTGATTCTCATACCTTGCAGGTAAACGATAATTCCTCTCTCAGGATGTGTTAGGAATTTTATCTTTTCTCTTTGAATTTGTCACATTTCCCACTATTTGTCTAACATGACTACTTTTTTGTTCAAATTAGCCATCGGGGGGCACCTTTAGTTTAAAATTTGTAACTTTATTCAGCTCAGGGAACTTCTGTCTTTTCTTTCTTTTTCCTTGTGCTTTCTTTTTTTAGTCTTTCTGTAACTCATATTCTATGTGTGTTGATCTTTTTAGATTGTTCCTCCATGGTTTCTTTTTCTTTTCATTTCTTTGACTTTTCCCTTCACATTGTGAGAGACATTTTCTCAACTTTATCTTCTATACTGTTTATTAGTTGTTAGCTTTGTTTATTACAGTAATGTTTGGAAGTTCTGGGTTGCCTCATCCTCTACATTCCTTTTCTCTTAAGTATTTATATAGTATTTAAGATGACCTTATATTTTCTCTAAATATACTCTAAACCTAAGTTCTCTGGATCTGTCTTCACCATCTTTTCTCTTATAGACAAATTCTGGCTATAATTTCTTGTGCTCTTATCAGTCTAATGCCAGTGATTTCTAGCTTCTAGAAATTCTTTTAATTTATGGTATACTGAAGGTACCTTTCTTATATCCCAGCATGGCAAAAAAAAAAAAATCATTTCTTCTTTCTTAACAAGGAAATTATCTCTTTATTTTCATTCTCTTCCTCCTTCTTCTCCTTCTTGTCATTTTAAGGTTTTGGGGGCATGAAGAAAGTTAGGTGCTTGTTTTTTGTCTGCTTTCTTGATCTAACTATTTTTCTTAAGAGAACCTTAAAGTATATGAAATTTGAAGAGTGTAGATAAGACATTTATCTTTTTATAGCCTATACTTTTGTTAATTGTAATTTATGTTGGAAGCTCAAATACAGGGAAAAGTTATAATTTTATTTATATTTGTTAATGTATTTGACCACTTGAACCTGTGTTTCTACTTCCTTGTCATCTTTGAAATCTTGACTTCCTTCTAATCTGGTAATTTCCATTTCTCTCTAAGACTCACTTCTCTGTTTCTGTTTTCCTTCCTTCTAGTCACTATTCCATAGTTTGTCTTTCACACTGAGGTAAAATTCACATCTTATCAAATATCACTACCCTTGAGGATGAGAGTCAAATTTCTGAGTATGACATAGAAGGACCATTCTTGTCTGGAAGCTCCTTCCATGTTTTTCATCTTTGTATATATTTCCATTACTTGGAATTACCTTCATTCTTGGATCTTTTGTCCACTTAGGGAACTTGTCTGCTATTTCATGGTGAAATTAAGCTCTTTCTTTTTTATATTTCCAGAACTTTATTTATACTCAGTTAAAGAACTTAACATATAGTTGTAGTTATTTTTAAGTGTCCATCTGCCCTCCTGTAGACAGTACAATACATTATGCCTCCTTGATAGGCAGCCATAATGCTCCTAGAAAACTATGTCAGGTGAAGAATACACCTTTTAAAATACTTGACTGAACTGTAGATTGGTTATATTTATCATGACTAAGGCTTATAAGTCATTCAGTAATTTCTTTAAAAGAAGAAACTTTCTATCAGAGTTTAAATCAGTAAGAAATCCTAGGGGACTTCCCTGGTGGCACAGTGGTTAAGACTCCACACTCCCAATGCAGAGGGCCCGGGTTCAATCCCTGGTCAGGGAACTAGATCCCACATGCATGCCCCAACTAAAAGTTTGCATGCCGCAACTAAGGAGCCCTCGAGCCACAGCTAAGGAGCTCACCTGCCGCAACTAAGACCTAGTGCAACCAAATAAATAAATAAAATAAATAAATATGAAAAAAAAGAAATCCTAGACATTTTTGATGGAAGGAAGGAACTGTCAGAGTAGAGGGGGAGAAATAGGATAGAGGAAGGTCAGATCAGGCCCATCAAGTGTAAAGAATGATGCCCTGTCGTATACCTAGAGAAGCAAAAGGTCTTTGAGTAATATGAGCTGATAGAACTAGAGGTACTGAGTTTGTGTCTAAAGATCTAGACTGTTTATTGCTATTAAATGCTATAACCAAATATTTTAAGATTTTTCTAAAACGGGTGTTCTTAGGACAACAGTTAAATTTAGTGTCGACACTACTGACCACTAACAGAACTATGTCAGATGGCAAAAGAATATCCAAATGATCCTGTGAAGAAGACTGTGTGCTTTTGTTCAGAATAAATCATAAGGCTAGCAACTGTTAAGACGAGAAAGGGGGCTTGTCCACCATGTAACCGGAGTGACTAGTCTTTCCACATTGATTGTGAGTGAACGTGATGCCTACTGTGTACAGAGAGCATCCTGCTAGGTATTCTGGGAGCAGCACAGGAGATGAAATCCTGGGTCCCACACTTAAGGATTATAGTCTCCTTAGACAAACAACTGGGGCCTATGAAAGGATTTATTAGTTATCAAAGCAGTATATTAGTGTGTGCAGAGAAAGGTATGAGGAATGGAAAAGTTTAAGTCCTAAAAAAAAAGTACAAAACAAGGAATGATATAATTTAGATGGAGGAATGACTTCTTGGAGGGGTCAATTTTGATCTTTATCTTTGGGGGAGTTAATGAATATGGAGGGGCAATGAGCTACCCCAAATTGGTAGCACAATAGCACAATATACAGGAGGAAAATGGAGGGGCAAACCAAGTTGTGTTTTGTGTAAAGCAGGAGACTGGTTGATTGGTTGGCTGAAGAAGTATTTTTAGGAATTAGTAATCAAGAAGCATTCTTGTGCCTTATAGCATTCCCCCCCCCATGTATAAAGCCACTTGGGGTGACAGAGTGATGGTTAAAGGGAAATTACACATGTCCCTACTTTCAGGGAGCCTACATTCTAAATGATATAAGGTGCTCACACATAGAAAACAGTAGCTGAAGCTTGACTAAACTGGTATATAATGAAGGGTAAAGAGATAGTCTGGAAAAAACAGATATGGTTTGAATCTGTAAAATGGGAACAAATGATGCCTGCTATACAGGTTTGTTAGAATAAAATGAAATACCATATGTAAAGTGCCTAACACTTGACAGGCACTCTGTGTTTGTTGTCACTCCCTCCTTTTCTACCTCTCAGTTCTAAGGTAGTATGTGCAAAGAAAAAAGAGGAGAGATGCTTGAAGGATGAGAGATCAGTGAAACTTTCAGAAGAGGTGGGACTGGTCTTGGGCCTTAAAAGATTTGTGGGTTTTAGAGAGTGAACGTTACAAAAAAAGAGGTGGAACTCGAACGTGCTTCAGGGAGCTCCAAGGAGCTTCTGTTCATGTTGAGTGGGAGAAGAGGTCTGAAAGGCAGGCTTGGAACCTAGACGTTGGCTGGTGCTTAGGTTGCATTCTTCTGCCCAGATTCCACCTTGTGCACTGCTTCGACCAAGTGTTGACATGTTGCCATGTGTCAGCTCCTCTGATATGCAGGAGTTATCAACTTGGAATTCCCCATAGCAAATAGCATAGTACTTTACACATAGTAAGGCCCTCTATGCATATTTATTAGGTGAGTTAGTAAAACAAATGCTTAGGAACATCAGAAACAAGGGTGGTATGAAGATGACATTTTATGCTAATACTACATCAAATTATATAGTACAATGTGGGAGAGAATATTGTAGAGTAGAATAGTAGCGTATCTTGGAGAGGGCCAGATGTGGTTTTCACCTTGGCTGATTGACTTATGTACTTCGTGGATTTGGATAAGTTTTTGCAATATATTCTTGTATCTGAGACCATTTTTAGCCTTCTGCTCTTCTGGCGTCAGTTTCCTCATCTATTAAATAGCTAGTACCTGCTTCATAGAGTTGTCATGAGGATTCAATGAAAACTAGCTCAATGCCTGGCCCATACTGGGTGCTCACTTAAATATTATTAATTATCATCATAATACTTATTATTTATTATTTTTGTGTTATTCTTAATTCACATTGAAACTTTGATATGCATATTTTGAGCGACAAAATTCACTCTCTTGTTCTATCAGTGTTGAGCAAAGAACAAAATAATGTACAGTGCTATTCTATAGTATTTCATTGTTGACCTTGCTATATTGTTTGCAACCCTGTTATATCAAAATTTAATTTGTAGGGCTTTCCTGGTGGCGCAATGGTTGGGGGTCCGTCTGCCGGTGCAGGGGACGTGGGTTCGTGCCCCGGTGCGGGAAGATCCCACATGCTGCGGAGCGGCTGGGCCCGTGAGCCATGGCCGCTGAGCCTGTGCGCCCGGATCCTGTGCTCCGCAACGGGAGAGGCCACAACAGTGAGAGGCCTGCATACTGAAAAAAAAAAAAAAAATTAATTTTGTAAATAATGATCTGTGATACAGTCTAAGGAGAATGCATCTTAGGCCCAGTCCTCTGCAGGAGCAGTTCACGGAGTATTTTTCATCACCTGCCTTGGGCTCTTCCAGACCATACACAAAACTGATATCCTTGATCCTCATAGCAATCCCCAAATTGTTGACCATAGCTTTTTATCCCCATTTAGCAGCAGCTGAAGAAATTAAGGCTCAGGTGGCAAGGTTAGTGAGTGGTGCAAGCCATTTATAATAATGGTAAAAAAAAAAAAAAGCATGGGCTCAAGTTAAATTTTGAATCAGTGTCTACAATAACTAGGAAGTGAGATAAAGCAGTCACTAGGAACACGTGGAAAAGATCGCTGAAAAATGAGACTCTGCCTGTTATTAAGTGTGAGTGTTGTCTCATTAGTCTTTCAGCCTGCTGACTGTGAAAAGTGTATTTGAGTTTTTTTCAAAGACCTTTTTGGCAACATAGAGTCACAAAATGCCACATTTCGCTCTTCATGGTTTTCACTGAAAATTTATGAACTTCAGCTTTTCAAGAGTTCCAAAGAGATGACCTATCATACTTCAGCAGTTCATTGTCTGTAGAATAGTTTTTAAGGACAGGTATGTTGCACTGTAATGAATATAGAGCCTGGACATTGTTTTGACTTGAAGGATGCATTTTGGTGTTTAAAAAGCTCTATCATGTGATGTAAAACAGCATCTCTGACTCCCCATTCGCCTAGACTTCAAAACTTGCAGTCGGCTTTGAGAACCTCACTCTGTATCTCCATCAGTTATCAAGTTCTGCATAGTCTTTTCTCTTACTCACTTTTCAAAGCAAATGTCGTTTCCTCCTTGAAGCCTGCCGTGATCTCACCTCTGATGTGTAGTTTCTTCTAACTTGGTGCACCCCTGGTACTTGGCATTTAATCACAGTGAGACTCAGCCCTTTACTGAATGTGATTTTTAATTTAAAAATGAGTATCTCTATTCCACTATGAAGCAGTGACCATATCTTACTCATTAGCATGTACTTATCACCTAACACACTGCCTGGCACATAGTGGGTTCTTTGCCTCATGATTTAGTGGAATGAATTGCTTTGATTATGGTGGAACCCTTTCTGAGACCAGAGATAACACTTCTTTGTAATATTCAAAGCCTAAATTGAGAAAAGAAGAAAGAAAAATTGTAGATAATAAACTTGAAATTATGTAGTAACCATGGGCTTTGTTATTGTGTGCCTGCCAAAAAAGTGACTCAAGGTTAAACCAAAATCTTTTCCTTCACAAATGGTGACTCCCCTCCCAGTATTAGTAGATTTTTGTTGGTAGTTTTATTTTAAAAGACCATGATAAACCTAGTAGGATAAGAATAAAATGAATGCCCACAAATTAGATCTGCCTGTGACTTTTTTACTAAGTGAATTCCCCCCCAGCTGCCATTGTGAGCGAGCTGTGTAGGTTTTGAAATTCAAAGTAGGGAACCCTAGAGTTTGTAGTGTCTCTTTTTTTCTTTTGAGGAATATGAGATCACCGTGCATATAAAACACACCCAAATGAACTCTGCCCAGTAGCAGTCTAGATAATGAAATGGAAAGTTTGTATCTGAGTTGCCGAGAATCTCGCATTTTGCCCTGTTACTACGACAACCACTTTGTGATCTAGAAGTGACAGGGAGCTTCCCTCAAGCTGAACGCAGCATGTCATTCTCTGTGTCCTGGTTGAAGAGCACTGAGTAGGTGCTTGTTAAGGAATCGGTCCAAAGGGAGTTTATAATATAAAAACTCAGATTAGTTTTAATATTGCAATACTTTTTGTCATTTTTGTGTTTCTCTTACTCTTTATTTAGACATTATTGAAAATTTTCTCATTAACCAGAAATGGACCCTTCTCCAACCCTCGAAAATACTGGAATACAATTTTTAGTTATTGTAAGAAAAAAAGGCAAAATGGTTGTTAAACTTTTGAGAATGCTTTGAGCATGCTTATTTAAATGCTTTGAATTGAATGAAATGTGCTCAATTACACAGATCTGTGCTTTTAAAAAACATTAGCATTTGCAATTCATACGTTGTAGTTTAATGCCTCATTTATATTTAACAGTATTATTTAGGTTGATTGTTAAGGTAATATTTAGCAGGAATAGTTAAGTGTGTAGCTTCAAGGACAGCTAAAAGGTCCATAATACAGAAATTTTAGCTGTTTAGGAGACGAAGTACATAAATATATATTAAAATCCTTTTATTATGACTTGTAAAGTTTAACACCTTTGGACCAATTCTAACTTCAGGATTATTTTTTGTGCCTCATATAATATGTTTCAATCTACCCATTTATCACTTTTATGAGTAGCATAAGTAAATTTAGTGCATCTGCATATTTATACACTTTAAATAGACCAATGTAAACAGTTTCTTATCTGCCATATGTTGAAATGTTTGAGTAAAGTAAAGACATAACTGCCTAGTCAACAAAGAATGGCATTGAATTGCACTGTTTTGGAAAAAAAAGTTAAGTGAACTAGATGGCTGTTAATCTGGTTCTTTAAATATCATAAACAAAAGTATCAGAATGTGTTTCCAAGGACAAAGGCGGAGTTTTCTGGGCTTTGATTGGTTGCTGCCTTGTCCTGTCCCGCAGCCATCCTTAATTGGCTTTGGTAGATTGGAATCACATAAGCAGAGTGACATTTATTACTTTCCTAGTTGTTTCTTTGCACTGAGCCCCGAGATTCCCAAGGAGTAACTGTAAAAGATTTCTTTCATTTCGTCCATGATCTACGGGAGGGGATCACTCTAAGAAGAGCAGGCATGAGTTTGAGTGCAAGAAGAGTCACTCTGCCTGCAATAACGCCCATAGTTCTACAGAAAAGGGTATGTGACTTCTGCCTTTTTTCTTTTCTTTTTCTTGCTGTTTTTTAATTTCCTGTTACTGTGTTTATTAATGTGTTGGAAACTTTCGTTACATATCCTGAGAGAGGCTATAATTCATTGAGGCTATAGGTGATTAAAGGATAGATTATTGAAATTAGACTATTAAAAAAAAAGCTGGGCCAGAACATCTCTGTAGTACGAAAAGCTCCATGTGAAAGTAGTTTGGTCTCGATTTCAGGGCGTTGTGATAGAGACTGTATTGAAGATTTTTCTTTCTTTTTTTTTTCCCCTTCTACTGTAACTTCAGGCCTCTTTGCCTTTAGTTCAATAGGCAATCTGCTAGCTATTATGTTTTATATTTGTTTACTAAGGAGCAGATTCTTTGTTTCACTATAATTCGTGATACATCCATCTTCATTGTTGAATGGACGATATAATTGTTTTACTGTTTAAAACATATGGCACCAGTTTCTTTTCCTCTGGTTTTCTACCCATTTCTATTGAGTTTCTGCTTACTTGCTTAAGAAAAACTTTCCATTAAGTTCCCTTGTGAAAAGGCTTTCTGTTAATTATTAATGCAGTCAATCCTGTGTGTGAAATATTTTGTCTGTTAGTTTTTTGTAAAGTTTATTTCTGTGTCTTACTTGCCACATCGTATTTTATAAGGTAATAAATACACCATGTGATGTAGCATTTAAGTAAAGCTGAATATACTAAACTTCTCTTGTAAATATACCAAATAAGAACCGTGTATTGAAATCCTTAAAGAATCAAATCTGTTGTATAGCAAAGAAAAAGCACCAAAACACATTTTGACACTGTGCTTTCTGAATGGTTTTGGTGACACTAGAAACTGTAATGTTTATTTCCGTACCTGACTTTTAATGGTTAACTATTAGTGTATTTCATTAAGTCAAAGGTCATGGTTTAATTTATTTGAAAATGACAAATCTTACAATTAGGGTGTCTTTTAAAAGAAGTGTCTCTTTTCATTGTTTTTAAGTTTTAGGTTTTTAATTTTTTTTTTTATCCAGTTGACTACTTATTCACCAGGGACATTTTACTTGGCAGTAAAACAGTATATGATAATTTTGCCAACATTTGTTCTTATCTTTCTTGATGTCTTTCTTTCATCTTAAGCAAATTTAATTAAAAATATTTTGCATTGAGCTGGAGTCTTTATTTTGATGTAGACTTAGTAGTACATTAATAATGACCATATAGATTACCTGAGTCACTGGCAATGTGAAAACGTATAATAGCGTATATCAAATCTATATCCTTATGTTTGGATTCTTCTTTATCCAGTTAATAATTCTTCTTTATCCAGTTAATTAATAATAATTTCTTTGGATTAACCAAGAAATTTTCATCATGTGGTTTTTTTGCACAACATATTGGTGTGGTGGAAAGCATGCCATCTGAATTCTCCATTTCCTAGCTGTGTGATCTTGGGCAAGTCATTTAAACTCTCTGAGTCACTACTTTCTCACCTATAATATAATAGTGGAGAGATTTGCATTAAATGCTCTCTTCAGTCTTATTTGTGTCTATAATTCTGTGACTCAAATAATATATTTTGAATTTTCATAAGTATAATAAAATATTTAAACCATTTCTTATTAGAGTATAAAACATTAGAAGAAGATGCTATCATTTTCAAGGATTTGGAGCAGTTAGTCTAGGGGAAATTTGTATGAGTAAATTTGTATGAGTAAAACTTAGCTAGAAAATAACACCCAGCACTGGTTGGTAAGTAGCAAAACAGGATTACTCTGGAAAGCTGTGATTATAAGTGATGTTAGGTCTGAGCTGCCAATGGATACATCATTGTGATTTCTCTTGGTTCTTTTATAATAAGCTTCTAGTCAGGTTTCTATTATAATAATTAACATAAGTCAAAATTCCCTAAGCCCAAGTCCATGTTATTGCTTTCCAGTTGGTACACATATTAAGTGTTCATATAATTTAGCGCATCATTTGCTGAAAATACTTAATGCTATTTCTTTCTCCCAACAGTTTAATCCCCAGAGGACCCATTGTTGATAAGACTGTTCTGAAAATCTTAGTATCTCTTATTTTAGAAACTGGGTGTTTTTCTGACTAAAAAATATCCATCTGCTCTGGTCACACCATGCCTTTGTTTTCTAAGATAGGAAATTATTCCACACTTGTAATTAACTTGTTTTCTATATGCACCATAGTTTAAGATGATACAAATTAATACAAGCATTTCTCAGTATTTTGGGGCAGCTTCTCATTTTCCAAAGAACCTAGGTGCCTTTTCCACAGGTTTGGTATAGAGTTGGCTCATCCTGAACGAGTGGTTCTTGCAAAATAATTTGTCAACTGGAATCCTAATCATTTGAAAGGCTGAGGGTATTTCTGAAAATGCTTAATAGTTTTAGGGAGTAATTTTCTTATCAGCAAGCATATCTGATCTAAGTGGGCATAAGATCTCCTGAGATTGGTTGGGAACTTGAACTTTAAACACGGCTCTTAACATGGTATGGATCTTTTTCGTAGCACATTAAATATACTTTCATCTTTGAGGAACAGACTAGTTCAGTGGACTCTCTGTCAAGTAAATTGGAAATAAATTTTTGACTTTTTCTAATTCTATCAGGATCCGATTTCCTTGATTCTAGTTAATCAAGGTTCCAGTGAAGAAAGTTTTATCATCTCTCTCAGAAATGATCGCATCCTCATCAAGTGTTCTGAATGAGCTCTTCACCTCATAGCATTTTTCTCAGATAACTAGGTTATGCCTTTTTTTTTTCAAATGAGAAGACTGAGTCTCTTGGATGTTGAGTGACTTATGCAAGATCATCCAGAAGGTCAATGGCAAAGCTAGAAATAGAATCTAGGTCTTGTGACTTCCACTGTGTTTCTCTTATTAGATATGTGTTACCTCCTGAAATTAATATGTTAATGAAATTGCCTCATGGTGTGTATAACTGCCATTCAACTTCTAGTCTGGAATTAGCTTAGGCAAATCTTTTCATCTTCCTCTGCACCTCCACCAACTCCCATATGCTCTAGTGTAGAAAACATTTTATTCAGACAGCAATTGTAAGCAACAAAGTGTGTGTGTGTGTGTGTGTGTGTGTGTGTGTGAGAGAGAGAGAGCGAGAGAGCGAGAGAGCGAGAGAGCGAGAGAGCGAGAGAGAGAGAGAGAGAGAGAGAGTATGAGAGAGAGATGGAAAGACAGTTTTACCCAGCGTTCATTACATCAAGAAACAATTTTAAGGTCCCAGAGAGTTAACAAAAACTCAAGCATTGTAAGGCTTATACTAAGTGCAATATAAAATTCACATTCTTTTTATATAAAGGTTGGAAGGTCTGAAGGCCAGATGCCCATATTCTGATTCTGTGGGTAGGAAGATTTCTACCTCTGTCAGATTAAAATTGTTCTGCAAATTGTTTCCAAGCATTTCTACATTCTTTAGCCATACTACAATTATGAGAGACTTTCATAGGCACACAGAATTCTAACGTGTCTTCCAGAATCTCAGAGAAAAAAGGAATACTTTTTAGAATATATTTTTTATAAGATTCAAATCATTTGAAAATCCAAAATTCATGAGTATAATATGGAGCAATGCCATTTATCAAAAGATCCAATTCCCCATCTATACAAGAGAATAGTTTGTTATATTCATTTCCCTCCTCATACAATTAGAATTATTGCTGTGAATTTCTAAAAACAATTTTGTAAAGAATGAAAGAATATAGATCATCATCATATCACTATTTTGCCCAGAAGCTTTTAAATACATACAAAATCAGTCCAAGCGAATGTAGCATTCACTGTGCTTTGCGGCCTTTGAAACCTTTGGGGGTTTCCTCAGCTTCATATGAAGCCTCCACTCCAGCACATCGTTTTTCTCCTTGTGCTCCAAACAGGGTTTGGTGCTTGTCCCACTGTACTTCTGCACGCAGTTTTGTGCTCCATGACCTGTAGACAACTCCAGGATCCTGTTACTGTCTGTGTCCCAGCTCAGGCTGTGGTACCATCCGGAAACCTTCTAAGACTGTTTCTTATTACATCTGTCTTAATGGTGTCTTGACTCGAGTGTCCATGGATCCACCTTTATGACTCATTTCTCAGTGCAGTAACTACTGCCATGTGACATCAATTTTGTTATTACCTTTTATGATATTTAAGTCTTATTAGCTCTCCTTAGGTGTGTATCTTAAGCTTTCTGGCTTTTCATATTTGACTTTTAGTTTTTTCTATGGACCTTGTGTATGTTTTATATATCTTGTATTATTTGGTTTTCAAAATTTGTTTTTACATTTTTAAGGGAAACACCCTTTAAATAAAGTGCTTTGTCAGTTACAGGCTGAATTTAATTTCATGTAACCGGAAAACTCAAATGACAGCATATTAAACAGGGGAGAGATTTATTTTTCTTTCACTTTACAAGAAGAATTGGTCCCAGGCTAATGTAGCCGTCCAGCAATGTCCTTAGGCAACCAAGCTCCTTCCTGCTTTCTATTGTGTCTTCCTTAGTGTGGGTCCCTTTTCCTTTTATGGAAAGATAAATGCAGATCGCTAGCCATCCGGCTCACATTCCTGGCATACAAAATGGGAAGAACCAAGGGCATACAGGCTAGTTCTGCCAGTTATTAACGTGCCACTGGGGAATAACTGGGAGCTTCTGATCATATCTTACTGGCTAGGATTGTGTCACGTGGTCTGGATCCAAGGGAAGCCAGGAAATGTAGGCCTTGACCTGCACGCACTGCCCTTCTCACCAGAATTAGGAAATGGGGAGGATGGCTTTTGGTGGGGAACTAGCTGTCTCCACTGTCAGTGACTCCTGTGTATTAGGCATGCAGAAAATATTTGTCCCTTGGATTTTTATTATTGTCTTGCCAGGTATAGAATATAGTTATGCTTTTTGAACAAATGTATTCTATCACTTGATTGGAGATAGTAGAAGGTGTAGTAAGTGGGGAGAGAGCAGATTTCCTGTGTAGGGGAGGGTAATGGAATGCATAGATGGTGACCTGAGTTTAGATGGCTGGCTTGCTTGGAAAGTGGTTGTGAAGTGGGAGTGAGTACTATTATTGCTGTTTACCTGGAGCTCTCATTCTCCCTAAACCTTGATCTTTCTTCTGCCCTTTTAATTTTTATACAGGGTAACATAGTTGCATATTCACCCAGGAAGGGTACCATATAGATGAATGGATTTTGTGTTTTCACAAAATGTTTCCTTTCCCTAAAAGTGAGTTTTTTACGTAGTGTGCTGTAGTGGAGATTGTTTGTGTGTTTTAGCTAGGAAACCCTGAGTTTGAGCTCAGCTCTGTCACTGATCAGTGTTATGACTTTAGGTGTCTTCTTTTAAACCTTTCAAAAATTCAGTTTCTCTGTTTTGCGGATAATGATGCTTCCTCACAGAACAGTTGCAAGGATTAAATAGGATAAATATTTAGAAGACTTGACACGTAGTAGAAGCTCAACAAATGTGAATTTCTTTTTTTCCCCCTCATCTGGGGAATGGCGTGTGTTACTAGTTTCATAAATGGTTTAAAATCTCCCTATTACTGTGATTTAAATTTTTTTGGGGGGTGGGGGCTCTATCCTATTAAGTATTGATAGCTATTCAAAAGTTTTCTTGTAGCAAATGAATCAAACAAAAAGTAGTTGTCCTTGATACAGTGCAGCCAGGGAACGAAAGACAGTATGCCTCTCAAATTCTTGTTCCCTCTGCTTACTTTCTGTATACAGACTCTAATTTGAATTAAAAAAAATTAATCCATTTATATGCTGATTAATCCATTTATATGCTGATAAATATTTTTTTAAAAAATTTGGGAATGTAGATTTAAATAGAATAAGATAGGTGGTTAGATTACTTCTTTCAGTCTCCTAGGGAATATCAGGCAGGGACTTCTGGCTTACATATTTGCAAGAGGTACAGTTGTACCTAGTGTTAAGACATTGTTTCAGTAGACAGAGGTGACATTACTGGAATGTGAGCTATATGATGGTAGGGGCTGTGTCATCTTTGATCATCATTAGACTCAAGTGCCCAGCACAGGGAATGTACAAAGTTGGGATATAATTACTATTCATTGAATAAACACAATTTTTGAAAAAACAAAATTGGGCTTTTTTGATACCGACCTGTCATTGGCATTTCCATCTCTGCATTTGTGTCTCTGTGGCGTTCATTTCCTTTTTCCTGGATTGCATACCTTGTGGTAATAAGCTGTGCACTCAGGGCCCACCTCAGCTGGTCCACCTTGCTTTTTCATGAGCTCTGTCTCCACCCCCTCCCTCCCTCCCAGCTCGTTCCTGTGAGTAATTTTGAGCACTCCCTGCCCTCCACACCAGTAGAAATAAAAACAGCTATACTATGTTCAGCGCTGATTACACTCTCTTTAATCCTCATAAGAACCCTACAA
Organism: Lagenorhynchus albirostris; assembly: GCF_949774975.1. Classification (NCBI taxonomy): domain Eukaryota; kingdom Metazoa; phylum Chordata; class Mammalia; order Artiodactyla; family Delphinidae; genus Lagenorhynchus; species Lagenorhynchus albirostris. Next base: position 67,166,944 of record NC_083100.1, read on the forward strand.
GATTGGTGGACAAACCCAGGCTGGGATGAGAAAAGTGAGCCCTGGAGAAGTTAAGTGTCTTACCCAAAGCACAGTGCTACAAGTCAGGACTGAGCCCAGGTGGGCCCCGCCCTGCACAGGGGCTGCCTGTCAGAATTGATGGGCACACATGTGACGCAGAGCTGCGCTCCATTGCGTGGCTGCAGTGCCCTTGCCTTTCACCTATAGTCTACTCATCAGACAAATCTCACCTTTTTTTTTTTTTACCTGTCTGTCTGTTGCCCTCCTAGCTATTGTTTCCTCGTTGTACACTCCAGTCTTACCTCACCTCAAAGATATAGTGAGTAAACCATATGTCAGAGCTCCTTGGAGCTCAATAGGAATCTCTTGGGACTTACTAATTGTGCTTTAAAAAATTTATAATAATAGTCACTATTATGAATTGAGTGCTATCAGTTTGCCATCATTTTGCCCATTTTACAGGATGAGGAATCTGAGACTCCTCATTGATAAGCTCATGGTGTAGGATCTGATCCCAGAGCAGATTCCGGAGTGCACCATCGCCACAAGCACCTGGACTGAACCTCCATGAGAATGAGGGCCATGTCTCGTATTAGTTTGCAAACTACAGTGTCTGGTCCACGTTTGGCAATGAAGGCAGATTAAAAATAGCTGGGCTGATTAACAGTCTAAGACTCTTGCTTGGGGGGAGCAGTCTTAGGGCTGGCTCGCCTTGGCGGTACCCCAGCGCCCGAAGCCAAACCTAGAAAATAAGAATCTCTTTTGGCAGAAAAAAGAAGTAAGTCTTTTGGTTATTTCAGATATTTCGGGTATTAAGCCCTCTGAAAGATAAAGATTTTCTACCCCTGTATGATATTACAAATGCTTTCTCTTAAGACAGTTTCTAAAGAGCAATTAAAAAACCATTTTGGCTAAACAGCATTGTCCTATATGCTTGACAGCCTCCTAATTGAGCCTGCGTATTTGGGCGTATACATTCAGTTGTATTTGTGAAATACCAGGAATATTATTTTATAGTTTCAGAAGTCAAATGAGTTTGGGTGGTTCTATCAGGATTTGAAGAAGATTTTGACATCACCATTCTAAATGCCAAGGAGGATCTCCAGCTTGAGTTGCAGGAAAGGGGACTTTATATTATATACCACCTGAAGTGACTACATATATGCCACTCCAACCCATCCCCAACCCTTCTTATTAAAGATGTAGACATAATTTATCTTAAAAATTCAAATAGTTAAGAATGTTTAAAAATATATTTAATTTTTTTAGAAGCTTGCAACTATTTTAAGCAGTACCTCTATGTATGTTAAAGTTGTAGTTTTCAAAGCATTGTTTTCTTTCTCTATTTGCACCAAGAAATAAAGACTCCCTCTGCTGGCTGTTTCTATATATGCAATTTTTCTGGCAAGTTGTGCTAAAAAAAGTGAAACACAAAGAATAACCTTTTTTGACATTCAAAAAGCTGGGTGCTTTGGGACATACGTGCAACTTTATATTTGGGTTTTTAGTTATCTAATGCTTTAATGCAAGATGTTGTGTCGAAGCAGCAGCTTAAAGCTGCATGAAAATTAGGTAAGCAGAGTGGAAAGAACAGGATGAGGTAGGAGCCCAGAGATTGGGGTTCCCAGGCTGGTTCTGCCAGGGACCAGCTGGAGATCCCCCGGCAAGTCAGGTCCTCTTCAGTCTCAGCTTCTTCACTTGTAGAATGAGAAGGTTTCAGGAGACGTTTTCTAAGAGTCCTAACCTTTAGGATTTTATGATTCTAACAGTATTGATTCCATTTCTTTTACAGGAATATACATGTTTTACACTGATGCACATGCTTTGCACTGATATAAAATAAATATTTAGAAACGTGAGGGAAAGGTAAAATGACAAAAATGGATATAAATCAGTTATTCCTAGTGCTATCACAGTATGGGAATGTTAGATCTAGAAAGTGATAGTTTGCATGGTAAGTTCATAAAATAATACCCCCCAGATGTACCAGAAAGACTGAATATAGTATATTTCATTGATTCTACGGCACCTTAAATTACAAGAAGCATCATTATCTTATATGCTTCCAATTAAATTATGACATACCATTGATGGTAAGTTACATCTAAGTTACAGAGAAGTTAAATGTGAGAAGGTGTGCTTTTACAAATCAGTGAAACAAGGTAGTTCCTAAAAGTGCTTCAGTTGATGCCAGACAGCTCAAGAATTAACAATAAAAAGTCTGATGTGTCCTGGACTCTGATAAATATTCTCTTTCCTCTCCTCGTGTTTTCCCCTCTCTTCTAAACACTTCTCCCTTCACCCCTCCCCAACTTGTCCTTCTTTCTCACTGTGTGAAACAGTTATTAACTTTTTCACTTAGGCATGTCTTATGGTTATTCTGGGAACAAACGACTGCTGAAAAACTGAAATGAGATACTGGAATAACATTGTGTCCAACATAAGCATGACCAGTGGTTTTCTGCTTTGAATATGAATAAGCATTAGCACTTGTGAAGGGTTTTTTAAACTTCAAAGGTGAATTAGTCAGCACTGGCATCTTCACAGGAATTACATGAGTTTTAAAAACACTGAGGCTTCAGAGAACGCTCCTTTGATGAAGTCACTGGAAATGTTAGAGTGGGATTTGTGATCTGACCCTCTTTATTATTCGTATTGGATTTAGGTCCTAAAATAACATGAATATATACATATGTATATGTGTGCGTCCATGGTTTGGGATATTTTTAGGCTTAGTTTTTAATGTTTGCTTTCTTTTATAATGAAGTTAGAGCTGTTTCTTTTGCTTTTTTTTTTTTTTTTTTTTAACCATGTAAGAGCACACTGAAAGGGCTTCTGATTTCTTGCTTTATAAAATTGAACACCCGCTTGAGTTAGGGTCTTTCTTGCTATCCTCTAGGGAGAAAGAAAGCCCAAGGAAGGCGCAGGCTGCCTGGCTCTTGGCCTGAGACGGAGAGCAGAGAGGGTCAAGAACAGAGTAGAGCACAGGGGCTTCAAGGAGACTTTCTTGGCCCCCCTTTGCCTGCAGACCGGCTTTCTTCTCTTGGTCGGAAGCCTAGACATGGCATGATTTGGCAGTGTCATTGATCTAGACAGTCAGGTGGGACAGTGCTAAATCCCCTGCCATGCCAGGTTTGGGGCATTTCCAGTAGCAAGGCCACACTGGGTCTCGTGGGCCTGATGCTGGATGGGAAGTGAATTCATACAGCATAAAGCTTCACCTTTGCATTTTGAATTCATACAGAACTTGCAGAAGATCTATATGGATCCCCAGCCACACAGGTCCTTTAACTCTGAATTAGTTAATCTCTTTATCCCCGCATGCCCTCTAAGGTTACTGCTGAAATGTAATGACCTACAAATGTGTACAAGTCCAGAGTTTTTACAGAGGTGGTGTGGGGATGATTCATTCTTGTGACCTTGAGGATTGTGGAAAGAGCCTGGATCCGTGGTCATTTGATGGAACTGCCTCACCAGACCCTGAGCTATCCTCCTCTGGTTTCAAATGTGAGAAAAAAAAAACAAACCTTTAATTTGATTAATAAGCCATTGTTGGGTAGATTTTTCTATTACTTAGAGCCGAATTTGTTCCTAAATGATTAGCTCACCATGTAGTTATTTATCATTATTTTCTTATCACTTTGTAATCTTATTCTGGTAAAACTGTCTTTTTAAAATTGAATTCTTTATTTCCAACCATTGAAAAAAGCTACTTTATCATTTGTGTATCTTAAAAAGGATCCCCTCTTGAGGTGGCCTCCTTGCTAGTTTGCACCGATAGAAACCAGTGTCTAGCAGTGCTGGGCAAAGACGCTTCTCCACGGACCTTCCAGCACCTGTGCACCTGTGCTTCCTCACCTCTTCCTCATAACTCAGTCCCTCTGATCTCAGGACAGTGGTCTGTGTGCTGTTCCATGTGTATTTTTTGCCTCTTCAGTCCTTGGTATCTTTGCTCATGATACTTGTTCCACACAGATGTTCTTTCTTTTTCTTTTTTTTTAATTCTCAGAGTTCCAGACTTAAAATGGGCCAGAGAAGTCACCTTATCTACCTTTGTTCAGTCCACAGATTTCTTGAAAACTTGCCTATGTTTTCTCTTTGGTCCCATGTGTGTCCTTTCTTCCCTAGAGGTTTTTAAACTCTGTGAGGTTTCCAAGCTACTGTTTTGGAATCCCTAATATTGTCTCCTATAAGGCCATTCATGACGGTGTCAGTCGTCCCTAAAGGGATATTTACACTGTGCCAGGCCCCATGCTGACTGCTGGGGACACAATGGGAAGCACATATTGACATTATTCCTGGTGTCATGCAGCATGCTGAGTAGTAGAAGCTTATGGATAATAATTATGTAGTTGCACATATGCATACGTGAAACAAAGGGCCTGGACCTAAACTGGGAGTAGCATTGAAAACTTCCCCACAGAATGAATGGTTTATCTGAAGGATGAGAAATAGGAGGTGGGTGGACAGTATTCTAGGCAGCAGTAGTAGGTGCAAAGGCCCTGTGTCAGGAAGGAGCATAGCTATTCCAAGAAACTGAGAAAATATATGGTCAGAGTTAGAGAATAAGGAAAGGATTATAGGGAATAAAGTTGAAAGGGGCTTTTGGCATATTTTTGGCATATTCATGGATATGAAATGGACCTGTTTATGTCAATCAATTCCTGTAATTCTGATATTGGTGACAATATCTATTTTGAGTTAATGAACATGTACTGCTCATGCTCAAATATGTAGTTGAATATCTCTTTCAATGGAGATAATTTGATTCCCTATGACCTGATTTCTCTAAACTATGTACTGTTTTGCTCTTAATAAATATTTGACAGCTAGCAAAATAATGAAGGATAGCAATATGGAAGCGACAGCTTTTCTTGAGCTGTTGGGATCTTTGGGAACAGTCTTTGTTTTTAAATATAACATTTTGTTAGAGGTTTCGAATAAGTAATAATGAATGTATTATTTGCCGTTTCCCTTCAGGGGAACATATTGAGTTGCTTAATTCAAAACATCTAAGACTGTCTCCTCTTATCTTAGGACACTACATTCCTTATTTAGAAGAACATAAAAATCCAGGGCTGCTCTGACCTCTATATAAAAATATTTCACTGATTTAGGTACATTGCCTATCTGTTAAAAATAATGGAGAAAAAAATCTGAAACATTAAAATATAGCTTTATAATCTTACTGTACTTGGATGATAAAATTTTAAAGAGTGGGAGAAATAAGCTTTACTTTGGGACCTAGTTGAAATCAAATTTGTATGGGCCTTGTTTCTTATTTTCTATTAATTATATCTAAACAATATATATAATTAAGAGATATAATAAATGCATTTATTTTTCTGTTGAAAAGTTGTATACTTTTCATTGTGGTAAGATCTTGGTATTTAAATAATGGTGTTTAAATTATTTTAAATTAAATATTAATTAATAAGAATTAATATTTAATTAAATATTAAATGTGGTATTTAAATGTAGTTAATCTAAAAATCAAATTTAAATTCTCCCCAAATAGAAACTTTGACACCCAAGATAACCATGCCCAACCGTCTTTTTCCTTCCCTTTTGCTCTTTCTTCTTTTTCTAAAAAAAAGTCTCTCACTTCATCCTGTGGATTCTTGCTCATATAGTTATGTTTAATCTGTGCTCGTTTTTTACCTGCTGAATAATTATCCCATTTTGCCTCCTTTCTTCTCTGAAGAAACAAAGGATAAGCGATTAAGTAGCTAGTTACTTACCGATGGGTCCAATGCCCCTTTCTGCTCTGTGGCATTGCCAAATGACCAGATGAGAACCCTGAGTTTTTTTACACATATTCTAGGATGAATCCAGTTTGGAAAGGAATGAGGCATCCCATTCCATCACTTTCTTGGGTCTGCAGGAAGGAGGAGAAAGGCTGACCGCTTAGCCTCTGCCCAGTGCTTTCCTGAAGCTTTCCACATAATCTGTTCTGAGAATCAGAATTTCCGGGGATTATAGCAGATGAATACTATGTGTGCTTTGGGGAGAAAGCAATACATATTGAATTGATTTTCAAATTCAAGCTCTGTGTTTTCAGAAATGGCCTTTGTCTTATATTTTAAATAGTTCATCTCTTTTAGTCCCTTGGCTTTAGGGGCCTCAAACTTCTTTTCTGAAAAGTTAACCATTTCTTGCTCTGTGTATTTCAACATTGTTGTGTCTACTGCTTTCAAAATGCGTTATGTTAATTTTTTAACCTCTTGCCTCCACTTTTCATGGAGGGCAGCCTAGGGGACTTGAGGTATAAAGTATATAAACTGCCTTGATAAGGATGTCAGCCAAAACAGAGATCTGCTCCACCCACATTCCAGCATATTCTCTGCAGGGGCTACTGTGTCTTTATATTACATTTTCATTGCTAGATGCCATATGCTCCCGGCACAGTTTTTGAAGCTGTAAACCACTCTGAAGGCCAAGGTTGCTCCGATTGTCAGGATTACAGTGACACTGAGGGCTTCCTCAACACAGCCTGTGTGTACACTGTTGGCTGTCCTTGGGAGCTCTCTCTGTTCCTGCTGGTGGGATGTTATAGACAGATCTTATCAATGCATGTTTTTCTTACTAATCAAGTGTGTCTGCTCATTGATGAGACAAAGAAAGTTCCTGTTGTTCTTTAGGGTCCAGGCAGGATTTCTTCCTGCTGGCATGCAATTGCAAATGATCTCGTGGATCAATTGTTATGAATTCTTCTTACCCTATTTTTTACTTTATATAGCAAGGTGGGGATTTGGGCCACTGAACTGGGAATGTATAATATCCCTTTATTAAATAGCATGATTATATGACCTTCAGGTGTCTTTTTACCTTTCAGTATGTAGAGGAAACAGGATACCACTATTTTACTCCAATGATTCTTAAGAGCAGCCCTGCCATTTGGTTTTTACATGATCACAAAAGTTTGTACCTGGGCTTCCCTGGTGGCGCAGTGGTTGAGAGTCCGCCTGCCGATGCAGGGGACCACGGGTTCATGCCCCGGTCTGGGAAGATCCCACATGCCGTGGAGCGGCTGGGCCCGTGAGCCATGGCCGCTGAGCCTGCGCGTCCGGAGCCTGTGCTCCACAACGGGAGAGACCACAACAGTGAGAGGCCTGCGTACCGCAAAAAAAAATAAAAAAAAAAGTTTGTACCTTAGTTTTAATCCGTACTAGTCTTATATCAATATCTTTACTTATGACTTGACTTTTTTTCTTAAACAGGAAGGTTTAGTATACTAATATTTTTGGCATATTCAACTCTACTAGAGAGTTAAGGCTTAGACTATCTTTCCCTTTTTCATATATTTCAAGGAGAAATAAATAGAAATAAAAATGAGATTTTTTAACAAAGGCTCCCCATCAGTAGTATAAGGAATTTTTCATAAGTACTGAATAAATCTGAGAGCTGACAGGGACTTACTGCTGTGGAAGATCAACCAAAATAAATTTTTATCGTTCGTAGATGAATGTGTATTTTGGACAAATGTCAGCATTAAATGGGATTATTTTTTAAGAAGAAGAGTTTGAAATGGAGCTCAAACAAAAGTATTGTTTTTTCCTAACAGGTGTTATTAATTTAAAAAATGAGTACATGCACTTATTCCAGAAATTTAAGTTAGCCTCGTCCTTCTAAATTTGTGTGTCTCCGTTCTTGGCAACTTATTTCTTTCCAATTTGCAGCAAAATCAACTGAAGAGATTAATGGCATTTCTAATTGGTTAGGTATCTTTTTCATTTTCCCCAACTTTACCTCTTACTCTATTCTTGCCCTCTTCTTGAATTTGGCTTAGACTTCAGAATGTCTCCAGATTTTCATTTGTTAATTCCTCTGATATAAAAACTAGAGCATGAAAAATAAGAGGCATGCTTCTGTTACCCCAGGGGATGGGCATTTATTGTAAGAAAGCATGGGGTAGTCGGGAAGTCTCAGGAACCTGTCCCGTGGCCACCAGGTCATTCCCAACCCCCTGTTTCCTGGCGTGGAATGAGCAGTGGCCTCTGAGGGCACTGAAATGGCCGCTCATCATTGCTCCACATGAAGGAGCAGCCCCGGGGTCGGATCTTCTTTTCCTCTCAGGACTGGTTGTCTTCATGTTGCTTTTGGCAAGAGCACCCACCAGTGTTTGACCCAGTCAGTGTTAACCACAGCCGCCTGGTGGACGGCATTTCTTGGCATCTCAGCCATTGTCTGGCACTGAGATTTGTCGGAAGGCACAAACTTAAAAACAACAGCCTACCCAGATGCAATCATGGGAAACACTGAGATTCCAAAGAGATCTTGGGATCTTCATGAACCACATGTGTTAACCGAAAAATTAAGGAATTGAAGTGAGAGCTCAGACGCTTGCACCTGATTTTGGCAGTGTATTTTCATAGCCTTTTTCATATGACTTCACAGCTGCCTCAATGACTTCAAAACTCAGAACTGCCGGCTAATGGCAATATTAAGCCAGTTCTTACCTAGGATTATTTATAAGAAAAATTGTATATCTGTTGCTCTTTGAGAAGAATTTTAATTTCCTGAGGATTAAAATTTAATCAATCATATACTTCGTGACAGAAAAGATTTTTAAATTAAAATTTACAAATATGTATTGAGTACCTGTTATGTGCAAAACATTTTGGTAGGCTTTGCAGGGGTACAAAGTTCATTTGTTCCAAAGATCTTTATTAAGCCATACATTGGCTTGGACTAGGTCCCTGGGATATCATGTCAAATGGTGAGTAAATGTAGATTTTCCTTAAAGGAGCTTGCTAGTGCAGTTGAGGAGAAAGATATTCAAGTAGAAAATTACAAAGTAAGAGCTCTAAGAGGGGCACATTATAAAGCCATGGGCAGTCAGGGGAGACTTTCTGGAGGAAGTGCTGTGGGAACTGGGGCCAAATGATAAGTAGGAATTTGCCAAATAAAGCATATTGTTGGTGGCTGGGGCAAAGATTTCAGGTAGAGGATACCTCATGAGCAAATAGAAAGAAGAGGTTGCAAATGTTTATCATATCTGGCTAAGGTCAGAGTGACCTGTTCCATAGGCTGATTTGCTGGGGAGTGTGCGTGCTGTGTGCATGCTGAAGAGTTTGGACTTTATTCCATGGGGTCCCACTTCCCTGGTTCTCTATCTCTCTTTATCTTTCAGACTTTCTTGCCTCTAACTCACCATTAAATATTGCAATTTCTCAGGGTTCAGCCCTAGATTCTTTTTTTTCTCATGCTTCTTCCTTTTCTCCCTTGTCAGATATACCCATATCCACAAGTTTACCACCTCTAAGCTCAATGATTCTTAAGTCAATTCTGAGCTGAGGATCTTGCATCCCTGTTACTACGGTCATGCTTACCACCTCATCTCCCTCAGGGCCATGCTCCCTGCTTGCTGCACTTGCCGTTCCTGACGCCTTTTTTTGTTTTGTTTTGTTTTGTTTTTTTGGCAGTACGCGGGCCTCTCACTGCTGTGGCCTCTCCCGTAGCAGAGCACAGGCTCCGGACGCGCATGCTCAGCGGCCATGGCTCACGGGCCCAGCTGCTCCGCGGCATGTGGGATCCTCCTGGCATGGGGCACGAACCCATGTCCCCTGCATCGGCAGGCGGACTCTCAACCACTGCGCCACCAGGGAAGCCCCCTGACTCCTCTTAATCCTTAGAATCTGCCAAGTTTCTTCTTGCCCCACGGACTTTGCATGGCTTCGGTTCCCTTAGCTTGAAATGCTCTTACCCTCTCTTTGCCTAGTTACTGCCCACTCCTTCTTCAGGTCTTGGCCTGAATATCACTTTTTCATGGATATCTTTCAGGTATCTCCTAACCCCCATTATATGATTTAGTAACATACTGAATTTTTATGTCCTACTTTGTGACTATTGTTTTTAATACTGCTTTCCCCACTATGCTTTAGCTCTCTGAGGGCAACAGCCAACTCTATGACAGCCTTATATATATATATGGTTTTTTTTTTTTAAAAGGGAACTTTATTTTTATTTATTATTTATTTATTTTTGGCTGCATTGGGTCTTCGTTGCTGCGAGCGGGCTTTCTTTAGTTGAGGCGAGTGGGGGCTACTCTTCGTTGCGGTGCGCGGGCTTCTCATTGCGGCGGCTTCTCTTGTTGCAGAGCAGGGGCTCTAGGCACGCGGGCTTCAGTAGTTGCGGCATGCGGGCTCAGTAGTTGTGGCTCGCGGGCTCTAGAGCACAGGCTCTGTAGTTGTGGCGCACAGGCTTAGTTGCTCCGCGGCATGTGGGATCTTCCCAGACTAGGGCTCGAACCCGTGTCCCCTGCATTGGCAGGCGGGTTCTTAACCACTGTGCTGCCAGGGAAGCCCACTGACAGCGTTATACTAAAACACTTAGCAAGGGATGTATGCTTTGCATGGGGTCTTAATAAACACAATGAGCTGCTTGAGTTAGGACAACAAGGAGCCATTGAAGAATTTTAGAAGAATGACCTGATGTGATTGGCTATTAGAAAGTTTATTCCCCTAGCAGTATGGAGAAAGAGTTGGAGAAGGTCTTTGGCTAGAACAAGAGATATAAGTAGGTGGATATTACCACTAGAAACTTACCAGCTTCATGGCACACATATGATTAAAAAACACAATTCAAGTATTCCCTGGTCCAGGGGCCCAATGATATTCTCAGCACCCTCTTCATCTCTTGGCATGGTTTACTCCATGTGGGCCCCATTTTCCCACAGTCTTTCTCTTCATGAACAGTAGCAGCTTCACCCTACACCTGCCCAGTGGAAAACAGGGCTCACTTTATGGTTATGTGAACGGATGTCTAGATTGGCCCTGACTGACTCTGATTAGGTCATGTGCCCATCTCTGAAATAGTCACTGTCGCCAAAGGGATTCTGAGTGTTGATTGATCAATCTGGATAACAACTATGTGAAGCTGAGGCAGTCATGCACTGGTAAACTGGCTATAAAAATATATATATTTTTAAAAAGGCCTTATTTGTAGCATTTGCCAGTTTCTTTGGTGTACTCCCACCATGGCTGATTTCAAGATGCCTGGCTTGCAGAGTTCCTGAATGTTTAACAATCACCTCTTGCAAGCCAGTTCCAGCAGCTCCACTATACCATCACTGAGCTGAAAGTAGAGCTGCCAGAATCACAAAGACTAATGGTGAGGGAGGGAGTGGGTTTCTAAAAGACAATCACAATGCTCTTAGAAGAGGGATAGGTGCCTGGTTGCCAGTCCAACAAATAAGCCTGCACTCTCCTGCGTAACTTATACTTTGGTGTCATGATCTCATTTTACTTAGGAATTTTTTTTAAAGTTCTTATATTATTTCCTTGAATAACATTTTTAAGTACCTTATAATATTCCACTTTGTGAAAGTACTATAGTTTACAATTCTTTTGTTGTTGTATATTTAGGTTGATAGAATTATACATAATGCTTTGCTGGATAAGTCTACGCCTAAAGCTATTTTCCACATTTATGACAGATTTATTGAGATAGTTTGCCTAAGGGAAATTACTGAGTCAAAGGAATGGACCGTTTAATGCTTTTGATAAATACTTTCCAATAGGTGTACAAAATAGTTTTACCAATTTATATCACTCCTGTCATTGTAAGAGAGCAACTATTTTATTCCACTGTCATTACACATAATTAGAAAAATAATCGATAGAGAATTGACACATCATTTTATTTTCATTTGTTTGAATTACTGAAAATGTTTAAATGTCTGTATTTTTATAAGGTGTATTTCTTATATTGAATTTTCTTACAATTTCCTACTTCTGTGTGTGTTGATCTTACTATACTATTTTCATAGGTATTTAACTTATTATAATTAATTTAATTTATATATGACATATCACAGTTAGTAGTGGAAATTCTAGCACATAGCATAACTTGGTAAATGTTGAGGCAAGTGTTGTATATGAAACTCTCTACTTCTGTATGATTTGGGGTGACATTAGCTGCTGTAATAGATAAAGAATCACAGTGAGTTAATAGACTAAAAGTTGATTTCTTGCTCATGTCAAAGTTACATGTGGGCATTCCTAGTTGGGCACCTTCCATGTGGTCATTCAGAGACAAAGCCTCCTTCTGTCCCATGGCTCTGCTCTCCTCTTTAGGTCTTTGTCATCATTTCCATTCAGTGAGAGGCTGGCGTAAGAGAATGGATGACAGTATATGGGAAATTTTTATGGATTAGGTCTGGAGGTGCAACACTGCATGTGCTTACATCTCATTGACTAAAACTCAATCCCATGGACACAACTAATTGCAAGGGAGGAAAGAAAAAGGATTTGGTGAACATCTAGCCAGTCTTTGCCAAAATTTCTATAACCTGAAATAGAGAAATCTTTATATTCTATTTACTGCTGTTACAACATGTATATCTGGGAATAAATCACCCATGTTACTTGGATTGTTTAAATATTTAAATATGGAGTGGAAAATTTAAAATATTGATAAGAGATATGTAGCTTTTTAGTAGATCAGAGTGGTGGGAAATGACATTGAATGGTCATTGAATGGCCTCCAGTTTAGACACTGAAGAGAAGAGATTGGAAGTTGTCAGACAGAGTGACTTTGACACATATTATAAACAAGTCTTGGATGGGCAACATTTACTCCATGTATAAGAAAATTAGATGTAAAACAAACTGTATAAGGAATTTGTAATTAGCTCAACTGATAAGTTTGATGACTTACTAGAATGATATTTTTAATAGACTATTTTAGCTCATTTTTTAATTTCTACCTACACAGGTAATTAAAGTATACAGTGAAGATGAAACCAGCAGGGCGTTAGAGGTACCCAGTGACATAACTGCCCGAGATGTTTGCCAGCTGTTGATCCTGAAGAATCATTACATTGATGACCACAGCTGGACCCTTTTTGAGCACCTGCCTCACATAGGTCTAGGTAAGGATACAAAATCATAGTCATATCATTGCTTTTCTGTCCCTTATAGTTTGATCATATGGCAAAGATTTTCTTCACTTGTAGAAAAATAGAGGACAATTATGAATAGTCCTTTTCTTTGTTTTTTATTTTTGGGTTGGTAGTTGAGAGAAAAATAAAGTAGCACAAAATGGAAATAAGAATAGAAATATTAAAAATTTACCACCCTTCATGGTTTAAATAATGATGTGTGGAAATTTGGGAGCTAAACCATAGAGTCTAAAGTGATGGAAAGATACATCTCATAATAAACTTTAGTAGCACAATTAACATTTTTTGAGAGGTCAATAAAATATGCTGTTATTTGGACTACTTTTTTTTTTATAAATTTATTTATTTATTTATATTTGGCTGTGTTGGGTCTTCGTTTCTGTGCGAGGGCTTTCTCTAGTTGTGGCAAGCGGGGGCCACTCTTCATCGCGGTGCGCGGGCCTCTCACTGTCGCGGTGTCTCTCGTTGCAGAGCACAGACTCCAGGCGCGCAGGCTCAGTAGTTGTAGCTCATGGGCCTAGCCGCTCTGTGGCATGTGGGATCTTCCCGGACCAGGGCTCGAACCCGTGTCCCCTGCATCGGCAGGCAGATTCTCAACCACTGCGCCACCAGGGAAGCCCTGGACTACTTTTTGAATTGATTGTAGTGCAGACATGGGAAATATCCACAGTGGTAGTCTCTTTATGGGACTGTATACCCTAAATTTTTCTTGAAGAATGAGTAACCCTTCACATTTTAAAGTCATAAACATAAAAAATAATCGTATTTATTTGCAGTTGGAAATATATTTCTGTATTGTGAACTGTAGAGGCTTTTCCCCTCATATCTTTTAATAAGTTATAAAGAATTTTCATTCTTCTGCTAGTGTGGGACAGAATGGGGCGACAATTTTGTCTCCCCTTTCTTATTTTTACAAATACTGCTGTTAAAAAACATGTCCCCATAATAGGTAGATGAGAAAGGAAGGAGTTTGTTATGGCAGTGCCATTTGATTCTTTGAATTTTGTATTAGTTTCCCTTGGCTGCTGTAACAAATTAGCATAATCTCAGTGGCTTAAAACAACCAAAGTTTATTCCGTTACATTTCTGGAGGCCAGAAGTCTGAAATCAGTATCAATGGGTTAAAATCAAGGTATCTTCAGGGATGAGCTTCCTCTGCAGGTTCAAGGAGAGAATCCATTTCCTGCCTCTTCTAGCTTCTTGTGGCTGCTGGCATGCCTTGGCTATGGCTACATCACTCTAATCTCTACCTCCACGGTCACACTGTGTTCTCTTCTGTCTGTGTGCAGTCTCCCTCTACCTCTCTCTTATAAGATAGTAGCATTTAGGCTTTATCCAGAATAATCCAGGATAATCACTTCATTTCAAGATCCCTAAATCAATGACACCTGCAAAGTTTTGTTTTGTTTTTATTTTTTTACCATGTAAGGTAACAGTCACAGGTTTCAGGGATTAAGATGTAGCTATCGTTAGGGGGCTATTATTTAGCCTACCATCAACTCCTTTGCATTGTAAGTCAAACAACTTTTAGTAATAAACCACTTATTCAAAATTAATTTAAATAAGTTGTCAATGACAGGACAATTTGTCCCTTCAATTTGTTTAAAGAATTGAGAATTTTATACCTAGGCATGAGAGTCATTCATTTTCTTGCTTAGCTAGCTACCAATATATAAAAATTTTCCTTCGTTTGATACATAGAGGGTTTACACCTCAGAGCAGCATACCAAAGTAAGGTTCAGTTCGGATGAGAAGTTTGCCTTTGTCTTATGAAATGCAATAAAGATGATGTTGGCAGAAAAGGTATGTTCTTAGGAGGATCCGTTTTTAAAAGATTCTGGAAAATGGTTCATTTAAAGTCCCTTGCATTCCCTGAACCATTCAGGAAGTGTCTATAGTACTTCCAATTTGAAGACTGCTGTCCAAGGATATGTCAGGACCTGAGGAAGAGGACAGAGGGAAGCCTGTGGAAAAGAAGTTTGGATAGTTCGACAGTCTCCACAGGGATTCTGAACCTTAACCCACCCTCCCACCCCCTGTTTGATAGTTGATGAGCGACAACATGTCAGCTGATCTCCACAGCTGAACATGTACCTTCCAAGAAAACTTGAATTCTGAAGGTATGCTATACTGGTCCGTGTGACTTGCTGTCTCACCCTCGTAGGGCAGAGAAAGTTCAACATATATTTTCTTCATTGCCATTTGTGACTAATTTAACTTCTATTCATGATCATTACTCTCAGAAATATGGTGTTAACTCTCAACAGATACCTGCCGTAATTCCAAACTATTTTGTTTGCTTATGCTTCTAGAAATATAGCTCTCAATTAGTATAATGTATAATTACAGTATTCTATACTCTTAAATTTTTCTTTTAGAGAGAGTTTAAAAGTCATTAAACATCTTTTGCAGTTATAGTCACTACAATTTATCCCTAACAAAGAGCTTGAAGTTCAGTAATAAAATCGACTTTATAAATCAAGAAGCAGTTTTCACAAGAGACCGCGGCAAGTCATGTGAGGAATAAAAAGATTTGTGCAAGTCTTTTAATGTAGAAGCTTAAAATGGAACGTTGAGAATTAATTTGAGCTACATGCTAAATTTAAACTTTTAGGCATTGAATAGAAATATATTTCTCCATTACTGTATTTTCTGGAAACTGCTGAAATAAAATCAAAGATGTGAGAATATTGTCTCATGGCTTCATTAACCATGCATTAGACCAAAGCTTATGAGAAAGAAATTTAGTTCCAGAGCTTTTTTTGTGTTCTTTTTTTTCTCTTTGTTTTTACTCAGATAAAAACTTTATACAGTAGAAAAATTGCAGACACTAATGCTACCCAAATACTAATGTATATTAGATTTGCCACCTTCCATTCCTTTTAAAAAAAAATCTGCTGCTTTATTTCTGTAAGGATACACTGAGATGTTAGATGATAAGAGTTAATGAATATCCAACTAAACTCTTGAGAAACAGTTTTTATTCTTTTTCTTTCTTCTACTTCTTTAACAATATAACAAGAGAATAACAACTCTTAAGATGCTGTGGTCTTCCTCAGCATCAAATGTAAAACCAGTGTGTCTCTGAATTTTATTTGTGTGTGTGTAGCTTATAAATACTCTTGTAGGAGCTATTCAACCTAAGAATAGTATTCAGGAACATTTTTGCTATTTGTATATTAAAATGAACTGAAAGAACTAGAGTGGGGTGCTTCTGCCCCTTAAATATGCTGTGCAGCTGCCGATGCCCTTTGCCAATAGAATGCAGCACTGACATATTCAACTGCAAATCTCTTTTTAGTGGTGATGACGTAAAGAACCAAAGGACAAATCATTTGCCAAAACTTTGGTGACCAGCTAGTGAGCTCTGCATGTTGTTCAGGAGACATTCTTGACCTCTCTTTGATTAAAATGATTAGTTTTCAATGAATAGAATTCTAAAAGTGAAGAGGTGGTCTATTATTTTAAAAAAATATTTTTAATACAAAAATAAGTCAGCTCACTGTAAATAACAGAAATAAAGATGTCAGGAATTAAACAATACTATCCATTATTTCACAATGCTGAGATAACTTTCTTTAGTTTCTCTATTTTAACATAATCTCTAGCCTATGAGTTCGCTTGTGTAGATTACCTTCTTTTATATATGTGTGCATCTTTAAAACATACTGATTATTTTTAGTTTTTTTTTTTTTTTCTTTCCACCTTACAGATTCCACAAAAGCTAGGAACTAACTCCCCCTGCCTTTCCCTGTTGCTTTCCTCCAATAGTTTAACAAATATCTGTTGACTATTTTGCACCAAGCCTGTTTTGTGTGTGGATCCCGGGGGTACAGTATGAACACAATAGACAAAAAGCAATGCCCTCATGAGTTTGCATTCTAGTAGGAAGAGAAAGACAAGAGATACATGACTAAAATGTGCAATCTTTTAGGTGGTGATTAGCACTGGGGAGAAAAGGAAGGCCGGGAAAGGGATAGGGAGTCCAGGGCTGGTTGGGAGATGCACTTTAAGTAGATCAGGGAAGGTGTCCCTGACAGTGTGATGTTTGAGTAGAGGTCTGAAGCAGACAGGAGCAGGTCTTGCACTTAAATAGAAGATTGTTCTAGAAGGAGGGAACAGCAAGCGGGAAGGCCTGGACATGGCAATGTGCTTGTGTTCAGGAAACAGGACTTAAGGAGTCAGTAAGGTGGAAAGTAATGGAAAGGGACTGCACAGAGCTACCACAGAGCCAGCTCATGCAGGGTCTCCCAGGCCATGGAGGGGACTGGACTTTTACACTGAGTGAGGGAAAAAGTAACTGTAGGTCTCTTCGTCAGAGAGCAGTATGATCTGACTTAGTTTTAAAGTCTACTACTAAGAAGACCCGAACGCAAGTTTTGACCCTTTGGAGGCTAAGCAACTTCGTTTTGCTTTTACATCAAACTATCTGTGGCTTCCGGGCTTGATCCTTGCCCATCTCTCATTTCTGCCAGTCGCGCATGCCACATTGTACCATCTTCATGTCATGGTCTGCACATGTACAAGGCTTAGTGTTTGTGAGATCCTGAAGCCTTGTAGGCAAGAATATTGTGACTTAGGAGATAGATGAGAGTGGGGAGTTTTCTGCCTCTAGTTCACTTTAATATCCCAGATAAGCTTAGGAAAGTTTCAGAGACATGTTATGTGGTTAATAGATGTGCTACTGTTGTGTGTGAACCATTAAAACACACCACAAATTACTAAAGTCAGAAGGGGGAGCACATGACATTCAAAATATGGTTATGGAATTCAAAGTCTGTTTTCAGAATGACACTTTGTGTGGCAAAAAACCCTCCAATTTTATTGGTATTTTTAATATGAATGCATATGTGTGATAGCTACTATTAACGTGCATCTTACGTGTGCAGGGCCCCTACTTAAAGGTTTCACATTCATCTTGATAGACACTCTCAATATTTAGCCTCATAGCAACCCCGCAGTGTACATTTATTTCATCTCCATTTTACACATAAGAATACAAAGAATCGGTGATAAAAAGTACCTGGCCCAGAGTCAACCTTGCACAAATCTAGGTACCTGTCAGATTCTCAAGTGTGTGCATTTTCTGTGGAAGCAAGTTTGTTATTTCCTCACTTCACTAGGTCAGGCCAGTGTTTTCGGGATTCTGTGGTTGGTTTGTCTCTCTCACTTTCCGTCTGCATCTCTCATGCAGGCTATAAATACAAATTTAAATTCTGAAACCTCAAGAACATTTTCAGACAAACCTAGGTAGTACTGAAATTATTGGAATCAAACTGAGCCAGCCTGGTCCACGTTATAGCAGAGCCAGCTATTTATCTTGGCGGAGAAGAGGATCACTTTGGAAATGGGCTGTTGTTGAATTTATATACATTGTGAATGGTAATAGGACAGTTGGAGCTTTGAATATGATATCAATATTTCATATCCTCTGTCCATAGTTATTAATATGCTACCAAGAATTTTCATAGGTAGAGTAAATCATGGAAGGCAGCTAAATATCCTGATTCTGTTACAAATTGCTGATTGGCCTGATTTTGGGTCGTGTTATTATGAGTTTCTAGTACTACATACAGCTTTATAGACATTGGATTTAAAATACCAGTATATCACCAAATATTTCCCCTTCTCTAGTGATATAACAACCCGTTTTGTAACTGGTGTGTTTTACTTCACAGCCACTGGATGTCACTATAGTTCCCCAGATGGAGTCCCCTGCCTTTACAATTATTGTAAGAGGATGGTGGGTGGGTGGGGGGAAACTTCAGTTTTAAGTCTTCTGGAACTTAATGGGATCCATGTTTGCTTTGCTCCCATTTTGATTCCTAATTGAAGCCATGGTATGAAGCAGCGGCAATTAACACAATACCTCAAGCGCATACCTATAGATTCCTCGGGAAGTGGAATTAATTGTATTTTAGTGTCATTGCTAGGGACCGCTGAGATTTCTATTGTGAGTATCATTGTGGAGTGGCTTTAATAAACAAAATGAATGACTGCAGGCTTTTAATGAAACCATTTTTATATGTGCAGCTATACCCACATGATCTCTTTAAGACTGAAGCAATGCACAGCAGCGGTGAGGGAACACTTCACAGCCTCCTGCTTTGAAGCTGCTCCTTCACTTTTTTCTTCTTTGCAAAAGAAACAGAAGTGTTTTTTCTGTTGTCTGGCACTGATACTGATATGTAGTTGTACTTTCTGTGCTATTTGGAACCTACCAGCCATCAGAGTTGTGACCACCCTCATCACCAGTGGAAATAATTGTGAAACCCTTAGGACATGTGTGCTTCCTTCTCTATCGAGACTTATGTAGCCCTGATCTGAGGGTTAAGGTGACATGTGCTCTGGTAGCACACTAAGGCTGGAGATGGGAAATGTGAAGCCAGCAAAGAGTGCTCATAACTAAATCTGCCTTGTGGTCCAGCTGATTTTTCCTTTTCAGTATTCTCATAGCCTGAGTTCAGCTCTCATCATCTCTCTTCTCAGGAATTCCTTTAGCCTTACAGTTGGTCCTTCCTCTTGCCTCTGGTCATACCAAAGTGATTCATCTGAGTGCAGACCTTGATTCACCTTGCTTTACGGTCCAAGGTCCTTTGCAGGTCTTGTAGTACCTGTGACCTGACTACCCTTCCTACCTCAAGCCTTGTGTCTTACACCTCCCTCCTCTAAGTTTATACATTAGAGAACTGCCTGTAGTCGCCTGCATTTCTACTCCTTGGGTTCCTTGCTCATGCTGTTAAGATTCTCAGGAAGCCCTTTCTCACCCATCTTTACCTGGCTAACTGCTATGCATCTTCCAAGGCTTACTTGGAATGTTAGTTAAAAATAGCAATAAAGTATAACTGTATAATAACTGCTAGCCATTTCCTAAAAATTCCTATGAAAACAAAGATGGAACCCCTCAGCTGTCCAAGCTGACTGACAGCTAACCTAGTGCCACGGTCTGGGGAGAGGAGAGACAGAAGAGCGGTTGGAGGCATCCCATGCTCAGTCTTATGAAGTAGAGTCACCCTTTCCATTTGAGAGCAGGTAGGGAGACACACCTGCCCCTCTCATATGCCTGGGTACAGACTTTGGCTGCTCAGAAGCTACTTGTTTTTTGAGGCAGTTGGCATACTTGCTGGCACTACCTTTTCTCATACATCCATTAGGAAATTACAACCTCCCCCCAACACCCCTCCCCCCAAAAAAGAGTGGTGCAGGAAGCACTAGGAGTGATAGAGGTAAATTGTGTCCTGGGAGGTGATGTTCCCACAAGTACACACTATAGGTGGGTGTGGAGAACAAGCAAATCTGGATAAGAAGCAGATTTAAGGCTGTTCAAGCAGGATTATTTACAGTATCAATTAATGATAAAAATAAAACCTAATGCTATTATAATAGGGGAATGTTATAAATTACAGTATATTAATAGGATGTAAGTTATGCTGCTTTGAATCATGTTTTTGGAGCTTTTCCTTTGAAAACTGATGTGGACAAATGTAAGATTGTAACAGTGATTGAATAAAGTATATATTTTTCACAGCATTTAGGAAACATTGTATATATGTTTATATGTGTACAGTGTTTCCTAAATGCTGTGAAAAATATATACACATAAACTCACATAGTCCCAAAGAAAAAGACAATAATGTAATGTTAAGTACTTATTCCTGACTGACAGTTTTAAAGATGGATTGTGATTGTCGGCTGTGTTTTCCGAATTTTCTGTAATGGAAATGTATTATTTTAATAATCAGGGAAAAAAAGAAATAAACACAGTTTTTAAAACTTATTAAGAGATTTTTAAAGACTTAGTTCAGACAACTTGTTGAAGCCCCAAGTTGGATCAAGTACCCATCTTCTACACTGCTGTAACATTTTCTGCAACTGTCTTAATAGTGATCATATTATTAAAACTAGTCCATAATTCCATAAGCAATGGAACTCTCTGTATATGTACATCTTTGTAACCCAGGGTCTAGGACAAATAAATGGCTTTTGAACTAAGGTATACTAAACTGTAAGTTGTTATATCAAGTAGTTCAAAGGATGGATTACAAAGTACATAGAAGGAAGAGACTTGAAAAAGAAGCCAAAGAAATCACATGCCATGCCCAGATGGAAATTTACTCTGAGTCCTTAAAGGTTCATTGGATAACTTAGAATTCATGGAAGCTGTTTCTAAGCTCTTCAGGTATTAACAGTCAGCTTGAGATAATATATATGCAAACATTTTGTGGAAAAATAAGGCTTTCTATGAATACAAGTTGTGATCATTGAGTCTGAGTTAATATGAGGACTGTTTCACTCTGTTGAAGAATGATCCACAAGGCCTTTATACCCATCAGCTTTCATGTCAAGATTTTCCTATTATTGCACTTGGGAAGCTGAATCTGGCAGTGGCAATTTTCCAGGGAATCTTGCTGGTATTAAGTAGTTTTCTTAGGTTAAGGAAACTTTTAGAAATTGAGCCTTGCTTTATTCTTTGCTTCTCCAGTTTTTGTTTTGCTTGGTCAGAGGCTGTTCATTTTTATCTGAAAATAAGATTGACAAAATGTATGTAGTTTCTACCTAGCACAGAGAAGTACAAGGACCATTTGTCTCCTGGAGTTTCCTGTAACAAAGGTATACAAAGAATTGTTTTCTGGGTGAATTAGAGCTAAAAGCCACTTTTGTTTCTTCTCTTATCAAGTGATGGGAAGAGTAGGGACTCCAGTTTCTATTTGATCCTCACGCTGTACTTTCAGTAGATTCAGTGAAGAAATCCAGGTAGAAGGTCACAGGTGAACACTTTCCATTCTGGGAGGATTGAGGTTTTTTAAAAGACTTTGAAGTTAAATCAACAGTTTCAGAAGAAACTTCTCTCTTCTATTTTTTTTTTTAAAAGAAAAAGTTTTGTGAAAATTAAATAGAAAACAGAATTATGTGTAGTTATCACTGTTTGGTAGTATTTCATTCTATTAATGTAAGACTTCACTGATCTATCAGAAACAAAAATAAAACTTAAAGTGATATGAAGCTTTTGTTGTTGTTTTAAGAAAGCTTTTTTTTCACTCTTTTTGAAGGCTTTTTTTCTTTTTTTCCTCCGTTTTGGTTGCTGTCTTGAAGTGACTTAAGACAGCTTCTCTCCTATTTTTCTACCTACTTAAGAGTGATATTTGATCATTGTAATAATTCACATTACAATCCCTGAAAAATTCTTCAGAAAGCTTTTTAAATAGACTTGTATCTGTTAAATTTTAATAATACATCTTAATATAGTATTTTAGATGAATTTATGAAGTTTTAAAAGTAAGGTTTTTTAAAGAAAAATCACGTTGAATTTATTTGAATTTTACCAGGGGTCATTTCTCAAATGGTAGCTCAAAAAGTCTGAGTTCATTCTGGGTGACAGCTCCTAATATTGTTTTTTCAAACATTACAGCAAAAAGCCCCTAAATATAGAGTTAATAATTTTTTTGATAATGAAAAAATATAAGTTACTTAGTAGAATTACTGAGTTGGTTAAAGTCTGCTTGGTTTTAGAATGGGGCTATAGAGGAAGAGTCAAGAGAAAGTTATGGGAAGCCATCTAGACAAGGGTTTTGTTTTGTTTTTCCTTTCTTGGGTGTTGGTGATGATGTCTTATACTACGCTTAGTCCTTGGCAAAACAAAGCTGGTCTTCAGCCACTTTTCACCTCCCTTTTAAGCATTTTTCTTTTCCTCTCAAAGTAATCCATCTAGGCATCTTATATCCTCTTGTTGAACTTTCTCCCTGTTAAGGTCTGTATTTAGTTCAATATCTGCACTTTAAAAAAACACAAATTTTGGGACTTCCCTGGTGGCGCAGTGGTTAAGAATCTGCCTGCCAATGCAGGGGACACGGGATCGAGCCCTAGTCTGGGAAGATCCCACATGCCACGGAACAACTAAGCCCATGCGCCACAACTACAGAGCCTGTGCTCTAGAGCCCGTGAGCCACACCTACTGAAGCCCGTGCGCCTAGAGCCCATGCTCTGCAACAAAGAGAAGCCACCACAATGAGAAACCCACGCACCGCAATGAGGAGTAGCCCCCACTCACTGCAACTAGAGAAAGCCTGCGTGCAGCAACGAAGACCCAATGCAGCCAAAAATAAATAAATAAATAAGCTAATTTTTTAAAAACCACAAATTTTCTTTAAGATGTGAATAGCTGATAATCAGGCCTCTTAGGGTTCTTTCGGTTATTTATTTATTTTTAAATTTTATTTTATTTATCTTTTTATACAGCAGGTTCTTATTAGTTATCCATTTTATACATATTAGAGTATACATGTCAATCCCAATCTCCCAATTCATCAGACCACCACCACCCCCTGCCACTTTCCCCACCTTGGTGTCCATATATTTGTTTTCTACATCTGTGTCTCAATTTCTGCCCTGCAAACCAATTCATCTGTACCATTTTTCTAGGTTCCACGTATATGCGTTAATATACGATATTTGTTTTTCTCTTTCTGACTTACTTCACTCTGTATGACAGTCTCTAGATTCATCCACGTCTCTACAAATCACCCAAATTTGTTCCTTTTTATGGCTGAGTAATATTCCATTGTATATATGTACCACATCTCCTTTATCCATTCGTCTGTCGATAGGCATTTAGGTTGCTTCCATAACCTGGCTGTTGTAAATAGTGCTGCAGTGAGCATTGGGGTGCATGTGTCTTTTTGAATTATGGTTTTCTCTGGGTATATGCCCATTAGTGGGATTGTTGGGTCATATGGTAATTCTGTTTTTAGTTTTTTAAGGAACCTCCATACTGTTCTCCGTAGTGGCTGTATCAATTTACATTCCCATCAACAGTGCAAGACGGTTCCCTTTTCTCCACACCCTCTCCAGCATTTTTTGTTTGTAGATTTTCTGATGATGCCCACTCTAACTGGTGTGAGCTGATACCTCATTGTAGTTTTGATTTGCATTTCTCTAATAACTAGTGATGTTGAGCAGCTTTTCATGTGCTTCTTGGCCACCTGTATGTCTTTTTTGGAGAAATGTCTATTTAGGTCTTCTGCCTATTTTTGGATTGGGTTGTTTGTTTTTTTAATATTGAGCTGCATGAGCTGTTTATATATTTTGGAGATTAATCCTTTGTCAGTCGATTCACTTGCAAATATTTTCTCCCATTCTGAGAGTTGTCTTTTCATCTTGTTTGTAGTTTCCTTTGCTTTGCAAAAGCTTTGAAGTTTCATTAGGTCCCATTTGTTTATTTTTGTTTTTATTTCCATTACTCTAGGAGGTGGATCAAAACAGATCTTGCTGTGATTTATGTCAAAGAGTGTTCTTCCTATGTTTTCCTCTCAGAGTTTTATAGTGTCCGGTCTTACATTTAGGTCTTTAATTCATTTTGAGTTTATTTTGTGTATGGTGTTAGGGAGTGTTCTAGTTTCAGTCTTTTACATGTAGCTGTCCAGTTTTCCCAGCACCACTTATTGAAGAGACTGTCTTTTCTCCATTGTATATCCTTGCCTCCTTTGTCATAGATTAGTTGACCATAGGTGCGTGGGTTTATCTCTGGCCTTTCTATCCTGTTCCTTTGATCTATATTTCTGTTTTTGTGCCAGTACCATAGTGTCTTGATTACTGTAGCTTTGTAGTATAGTCTGAAGTCAGGGAGTCTGATTCATCTAGCTCCATTTTTTTTCCTCAAGACTGCTTTGGCTATTTGGGGTCTTTTGTGTCTCCATACAAATTTTAAGATTTTTTGTTCTAGTTCTGTAAAAAATGCCATTGGTAATTTGATAGGAATTGCATTGAATCTGTAGATTGCTTTGGGTAATATAGTCATTTTCACAGTATTGATTCTTCCAATCCAAGAACATGGTATATCTCTCCGTCTGTTGTATCATCTTTAACTTCTTTCAACAGTGTCTTATAGTTTTCTGCATACATGTCTTTTGTGTCCTTAGGTAGGTTTATTCCTAGGTATTTTTTTCTTTTTGTTGCAGTGGTAAATGGGCGTGTTTCCTTAATTTCTCTTTCAGGTTTTTCATCACTAGTGTATAGGAATGCAAGAGATTTCTGTGCATTAATTTTGTAGCCTGCAACTTTACCAAATTCATTGATTAGTTCTCATAAGTTTTCTGGTGGCATCTTTAGGATTCTCTATGTATAGTATCATGTCAACTGCAAACAGTGACAGTTTTACTTCTTCTTTTCCATTTGTATTCCTTTTATTTCTTTTTATTCTCTGATTGCCGTGGCTAGGACTTCCAAAACTATGTTGAATAATAGTGGTGAGAGTGGACATCCTTGTCTCATTCCTGATCTTAGAGGAAATGCTTTCAGTTTTTCACCATTGAGAATGCTGTTTGCTGTGGATTTGTCATATATGGCCTTTATTATGTTGAGGTAGGTTCCCTCTATGCCCACTTTCTGGAGAGTTTTTATCATAAATGGGTGTTGAATTTTGTCAAAAGTTTTTACTGCATCTATTGAGATGACCATATGGTTTTTATTCTTCAATTTGTTAATATGGTGTATCACATTGATAGATTTGCATATACTGAAGAATCCTTGTATCCCTGGGATAAATCCCACTTGATCATGGTGGATGATCCTCTTTTTTTTTTTTTTTTGGTACGCGGGCCTCTCACTGTTGTGGCCTCTCCCATTGCGGAGCACAGGCTCTGGACGCGCAGGCTCAGCAGCCATGGCTCACGGGCCCAGCCGCTCCGCGGCATGTGGGATCTTCCCGGACCAGGGCACAAACCCATGTCCCCTGCATCGGCAGGCGGACTCTCAACCACTGCGCCACCAGGGAAGCCCAATCATCCTTTTAATGCGTTGTTGGATTCTGTTTGCTAGTATTTTGTTGAGGATTTTTGCATCTATATTCATCAGTGATATTGGTCTGTTATTTTATTTTTTTGTTGTATCTTTGTCTGGTTTTGGTATCAGGGTGATGGTGGCCTATAGAATGAGTTTGGGAATGTCCTTCCTCTGCAGTTTTTTGGAAGAGTTTGAGAAGGATGGGTGTTAGTTCTTCTCTAAATGTTTCATAGAATTCACCTGTGAAGTCATCTGTCCTGGACTTTTGTTTGTTGGAAGATTTTTAATCACAGTTTCAATTTCATTAATAGTGATTGGTCTGTTCATATTTTCTATTCCTGGTTCAGTCTTGGAAGGTTATACCTTTCTAAGAATTTGTCCATTTCTTCCAGGTTGTCCATTTTATTGGCATAGACTTTCTTGTAGTAGTCTCTTAGAATGCTTTGTATTTTTGCTGTGTCTGTTTTAACTTCTTTTTCATTTCTAATTTTATTGATTTGAGTTCTCTCCCTCTTTTTCTTGATGAGTCTGCCTAATGGTTTATCAATTTTGATTATCTTCTCAAAGAACCAGCTTTTAGTTTTATTGATCTTTGCTATTGTTTTCTTTGTTTCTATTTCATTTATTTCCTCTCTGATCTTTATGATTTCTTTCCTTCTACTACCTTTGGGTTTTGTTTGTTCTTCTTTCTCTAGTTCCTTTAGGTGTAAGGTTAGATTGTTTGAGTTTTTTCTTGTTTCTTGAGGTAGGCTTGTATTGCCATAAACTTTCCTCTTAGAACTGCTTTTGTTGCACCACATAGGTTTTGGATCATCGTGTTTTCATTGTCATTTGTCTCTAGGTATTTTTTTGATTTCCTCTTTGATTTCTTCAGTGATCTCTTGGTTATTTAGTAAAGTACTGTTTAGCCTCTGTGTGTTTGTGTTTTTTACTTTTTTTCCCTGTAATTGATTTCTAATCTCAGAGCGTTGTGGTCAGAAAAGATGCTTGATATGATTTCAGTTTTCTTAAATTTACTGAGCTTGATTTGTGACCCAAGATGTGATCTATACTGGAGAATGTTCCATGCACACTTGAGAAGAAAGTGTAATCTGCAGTTTTTGCATGGAATGTCCTAAAAATATCAATTAAATCTATCTGATCTATTGTGTCATTTAAAACTTGTGTTTCCTTAGTAATTTTCTGTCTGGATGATCCGTCCATTGGTGTAAATGAGGTGTTAAAATCCTCCACTATTATTGCGTTACTGTCGATTTCCTCTTTTATACCTGTTAGCAGTTGCCTTATGTATTGAGGTGCTCCTATGTTGGGTGCATATATATTTATAATTGTTATATCTTCTTCTTGGATTGATCCCTTGATCATTATGTAGTGTCCTTCCTTGTCTCTTGTAACATTAAAAGTCTATTTTATCTGATATGAGTATTACTACTCCAGCTTTCTTTTGATTTCCATTTGCATAGAATATCTTTTTCCATCCCCTCACTTTCAGTCTGTATGTGTCCCGCGATCTGAAGTGGGTTTCTTGTAGACAGCATATATATGGGTCTTGTTTTTGTATCCATTCAGGAAGCCTGTGTCTTTTGGTTGGAGCATTTAATTCATTCATGTTTAAGGTAATTATCGATATGTATGTTCCTGTGACCATTTTCTTAATTGTTTGGGGTTTGTTTTTGTAGGTCCTTTTTTTCTCTTGTGTTTCCCACTTAGAGAAGTTCCTGTAGCATTTGTTGTAGAGTTGGTTTGGTGGTGCTGAATTCTCTTAGCTTTTGCTTGTCTGTAAAGCTTTTGATTTCTCCATCGAGTCTGAATGAGATCATTGCTGGGTAGAGTAATCTTGGTTGTAGGTTCTTCCCTTTCATCACTTTAAATATGTCATGCCACTCCCTTCTGGGTTGCAGAGTTTCTGCTGAGAAATCAGCTGTTAATCTTATGGGAGTTCCCTTGTATGTTTTTTGTCATTTTTCCCTTGCTGCTTTTGATAATTTTTCTTTGTCTTTAATTTTTGGCAATTTGGTTACTATGTGTCTTGGCATGTTTCTCCTTGGGTTTATCCTGTATGGGACTCTCTGTGCTTCCTGGACTTGGGTGGCTATTTCCTTTCCCATGTTAGGGAAGTTTTCGACTATAATCTCTTCAAATATTTTCTTGGGTCCTTTCTCTCTCTCTTCTCCTTCTGGGACCCCTGTCGTGCGAACATTGGTGTGTTTAATGTTGCCCCAGAGGTCTCTTAGGCTGTCTTCATTTCTTTTCATTCTTTTTTCTTTATTCTGTTCCGCAGCAGTGAATTCCACCATTCTGTCTTCCAGGTCACTTATCCATTCTTCTGCCTCAGTTATTCTGTGTTGATTCCTTCTACTGTATTTTTCATTTCAGTTATTGTATTGTTCATCTCTGTTTGTTTGTTCTTTAGTTCTTCTAGGTTTTTGTTAAACATTTCTTGCATCTTCTTGATCTTTGCCTCCATTCTTTTTCTGAGGTCCTGGATCATCTTCACTATCATTATTCTTAATTCTTTTTCTGGAAAGTTGCCTATCTCTTCTTCATTTAGTTGTTTTTCTGGTGTTGTATCTTGTTCCTTTATCTGGTACATAGCCCTCTGCCTTTTCATCTTGTCTATCTTTCTGTGAATGTGGTTTTTGTTCCACAGGCTGCAGGATTGTAGTTCTTCTTCCTTCTGCTGTCTGCCCTCTGGTGGATGAGGCTATATGTAAGAGGCTTGTGCCGGTTTCCTGATGGTGGTGGGTAGAGCTGGCTGTTGCTGTGGTGGGCAGAGCTCACTAAAATTTTAATCCGCTTGTCTGCTGATGGGTGGGGCTGGGTTCCCTCCCTTTGGTTTGTTTGGCCTGAGGCGACCCAACACTGGATCCTACCTGGGATCTTTGGTGGGGCTAATGGTGGACTCTGGGAGGGCTCACGCCAAGGAGTACTTCCCAGAACTTCTGCTGCGAGTGTCCTTGTCCCCACGGTGAGACACAGCCACCCCCGCTTCTACAGGAGACCCTCCAACACTAGCAGGTAGGTCTGGTTCACTCTCCTGTTGGGTCACTGCTCTTTCCCCTGGGTCCCGATGTGCACACTACTTTGTGTGTGCCCTCCAAGAGTGGAGTCTCTGTTTCCCCCAGTCCTGTCGAAGTTCTGCAGTCAAATCCCGCTAGCCTTCAGAGTCTGATTCTCTAGGAATTCCTCCTCCTGTTGCCGGATCCCCAGGTTGGGAAGCCTGACATGGGGCTCAGAACCTTCACTCCAGTGGGTGGACTTCTGTGGTATAAGTGCTCTCCAGTTTGTGAGTCACCACCCAGCAGTTATGGGATTTTTATTTTATTGTGATTGCGCCCCTCCTCCCATCTTATTGTGGCTTCTCCTTTGTCTTTGGATATGGGGTATCTTTTTTGGTGAGTTCCAGTGTCTTCCTGTTGATGTTTGTTCAGCAGTTAGTTGTGATTCCGGTGCTCTCTCAAGAGGGAGTGAGAGCACATCCTCGTACTCTGCCATCTTGAACCAGTCTCTCTTTGGGTTATTGTAGCATTAATCCTTTAACATAATGAGACTTGGTTGGGGGATGGTATTTATGACAGAACATCTAAATGGGGATGGTGATATATAAATGTAAAAAAATTATTTAATATTTTCAAAAG
This sequence comes from Lagenorhynchus albirostris, assembly GCF_949774975.1. Taxonomy (NCBI): domain Eukaryota; kingdom Metazoa; phylum Chordata; class Mammalia; order Artiodactyla; family Delphinidae; genus Lagenorhynchus; species Lagenorhynchus albirostris. Next base: position 67,196,263 of record NC_083100.1, read on the forward strand.
CCAGATTCTATAATAAGTAAGTTGTATCTCCATTACGGGATGAGTATAAGAGGTGAAAACCTGTAGCTGCATTTGATCCTCTGGATTTTGATTTTTACATGTTTTCTGAATTTTCAATAGAATAGTGCCAGAAATCTTCTTTGAAGGAATGGGAAATATGTCTTTTGCTTTCCCACTTACTCTAGTTTTAGCCAGCTTTATTTGAAGACATTTTTCTGCTTAAGATTACCAGGCTATTTTCCTGATGCTAGTAATTGCATTATTGAAATATTTGGTGTTATAGTTCTATGAAATTTTCTGCAAATATTGTATCCCTTATTTTTTCATTGTAGATTGGTATGCTGGGCTTTATTTGTGTGTAGCCAACAAAACCCCAACTAGACTGCTGCTTTTTTTGTGACTACACATATTACACTAGTTTTTTTGTGACACATTTGTCATAGCTGTTCAAATGCAGCTTGGTTTTTCCATTCTTTGTTTTATTTTCTTTTTGATGTAATCCAAATTCAAATGATTTATGTTACTTTCATGTGAGGTTAAGATTGATAATAATTTGAAATATTGCCTGTTAAATTCTTTCCCCTTACACTCAAAATGTGGTGGTTTGTTTTCAATTAATTAGCAAATAGTTATCGAACACATTTCAAGATAAAAGAATTTGAGGCAATCACATTTTGAGAACTGAGGAATGTGAAAGAGATTTGAGCTGATACAGAAAGAATGAGTAGGATATACACAGGGGATGCCCTTCCAGTGGGAACTGTAGTGAAGGCAGAGGCAGTGCTGTGCAGAGGAAGGAGCAGAGACTTGGGGTCAGACATGTGGCAGGCATTCAAACCCTGAGACATTTGCTATCTGTAAAATGGAAATAGAATTTGCTCTTTAGGTTATCCTCTTAGTTTCCTAAGGCTGCTGTAACAAATTACTGCTAGCTTAAACCAATAGAAATGTCATCTTTTAACAGTTCTGGAGGTGAGAAGTCCAAAATTAATTTCACTGGGCTGAAATCAAGGTGTTGGCAGGGCCACACTCCTTCCAGGGGCTTTATGGGGAGGCTGTTCCTTTCCTCTTTCAGCTTCTGGTGGCTGCCATTATTCCTTGGCTTGTGGTCACATCACTTGAGTCTCTGCCTCTGTGGTCACATTGCCCTTTCCTCTTATTTCTCTGTCAGATCTCCTTCTGTCTCCTAAAAGCATACTTGTGTTTGGATTTAGGGCCAGCCTTTGTAATCCTGGATAATCTCCTCATCTTAATATCTTTCAGTTAATGACATCTGCAAATGCTTTGCCATATAAGGTAACATTTAGTTTCCAGAGATTAGGACCTGATGTCTTTGGGGCCATATTCAGTTTACTTCAGATACTATAAGAATTAAATACAGTAATGAAAAAGGTCTCAGATTGAGATATGCAGAGATGTAACTTCCTTTATTTTTATAACTTGAATTAATTTCTAACTCTGAGTCTCCTTGACCTCTTAATGGCAGACAGTTTAATCTTCTGTTACTGGTTTGCTTTATGGATTGTTATAGTCTTGTTGGGGTAAATAATCAATTCAGGTTATATAAGTGAGTTACATACAGGTTTAAGATACACTCAGTTGAAGGTTAAGACCTAGTTTCACTCTTCCAACACTCTGGTGGGGCATTTAAGTCCCAGGAAGGGTATTTGTCTAACTTCTATCCAACTCTTCTCTTCGTGTTCTAGAAACTCTTATTTCTCTCAAGCTTATTGCCTGTATCATAAAGCCCCCTAAATTCATGGTCTTATTTTAGCCCTTCCACACTTCTTCTGGAGAGCTTGGTTCTGCAGTGCTCTTTCCTCATACTTGGATGCTACGGACTCATCTTCCTCAGCATTGCACTTAGCTATTGCTTTTCCGCCATGTTAGATGCAGGGCTTCTACTTGAGGGTAGAAGCCTCCTAAGGCTACTCTTTGGTGTGAATCACACACCACCATTAAACTTACCTGGGATTTTATTAGCAACAACTGCTCATCCTGAAAGGGTCCTAGTTCCAGAAGGGGCAGGATATAGGGTCACTGTGACCTAAACCATGCAGTTACTATCTAGCCTCCTCTCAGGCTCCACTCCACCCTTTCCTCCACTAACCCCTTAATTCCAGATCCTTTCCCAGAGGACAGAGGGTGCATCCCTGTATGAGTCAGTGGAGGATTGGCTGGCCATTATTCTCCCCAAGTGATCATATTTGTCAAAGACTGATAAAGTCTAATTTGAAGCTCAAAAGTAAAGAAAGTGCATCTCTGTCATTTTTTCCTCTGTGTATTGTTTATCTTCAGGGCAGAACATGTGCTGTTTCCTTAGTGGTAGAGATAGGTGATGGGTACAGTGAAACACAGGTTGGTAAAACAAATAAGCAGACATATTGCTTAATACCTTGCAATTTTCTCCCACTGTGGTTGCAATAAATACAGATACAGTGCGTAGCACATAGTATATTTAATAATGTGAACCTATGCTTCATAAGGTTGAAAACGTCAGTTGGGGTTGTGTGAGAAGTAAACAAAAGTAAGGATAATAAAGATTGTTAGGGATGCAACTTCCCACTCGATATCTCGGTGACTGCTGGATCTCCCTGCAAACTGCTTCTTTTACAGTCTTCTTAGCTCATTAATGGCAGTAGTCCTTCCAAATGCTTAAGCCAAGAATCTTGGTGTCTTCCTTCACTGCCCCCTCTCTTTCACTCCACATCCAATTTGTCAACAAATCCTGTTTGCTCTACCTTCAGAATACATACACACAGATTCTGTCTACCTCTTACATGCTGCCACTCTCATCCAGGCCACATCATCTCCCCTTGTTAATTGCAATATTCTGCTAGATGGTCTTCCTGTTTCTACCCTTAAGCCTTTTGAAATCAGTTATCCACTCAGCATCCAGTGTGATCCAATGAAAACGTAAGTCAGCTCATAGTAGTCTTATGTTCAAAATGGATTCCTTTCCCTTGTGCCCTCCTTCTTCCCTCCTCCCTGATCCATTTTTCTCTGTAGTGTATATTGCCACCTTTTAAGATTTACATGATTTATTGTCCCTGTCTTCCCATTAGAATTGAAGCTCCATGAGGCAATGACTTCTGTCTTGTTCACTACAAAATTCCAAGCCCCACAATGACTGTCTGACACATGGTAGGCCTTCAATAAATATTTGTCGAATGGACAGATGAATGAATAGGTTAAAACTGCCAGACTGTATGGATTTATCTCATAACAAGTAGGAAGTGGACAAGTTTTTGAGTGGGGGTCACATTGATACAAATGTTTTATGAGGTTTCCTGTGATATCAGGATCCAGGTTGGATTGGAAGAATGAGAAAAACAGAGGTTTGGACATTAGTTAGGAAAAAGTGAAGGTCTAAATGGGAATGGTGATAGTGGGAATGGGTTGGGGGTTGTTGGGTGTGTGAGAGACACTCAGACAAAGAGTCTGATATCTGGGGTAACAACTGGAGGATATTGGAGTGGACATAGAGAAAGTTGTAATGGACATTGGAAAATTTAGGAAAAAGCAGTTTGAGAGAGAAAAAGGAAGATACTTTGTTTCATTTTTTTACATTTTTTACAAATTTTGGTAGAATGCATGTAACATAAAATTTACCATTTCATTCATTTTAAGGGTAAAGCTCACTGGCATTATGTACATTTATTTATATTTATATTGTTGTACAACCATCACCCCCATCCACCTCTAGAACATTTTTATCTTCTCATACTGAAACCCTGAACCCATTAAACAATAACTCCTCATTCTTCCCACACCCTGGTCCTTGACAACCACCATTCTACTTTGTGTCTCTATGAATTTGTCTGCTCTAGGTACCTCATGTAAATGGAATCATATAATGTTTTTTCTTTTGTGTCTGTCTTATTTTACATAGTGTAATATCTTTAAGGTTCATCCATGTTGTAACATGTGTCAGAATTTCATTCCTTTTTAAGGCTAAATATTCCACTGAATGTCTTTACTACATTTTGTTTATCCATTCATTTGTTGATGGACATTAGGATGTTTTTACTTTCTGGCTATTGTGAATGATGCTACAATGGACATTGATGTACAAGTATCTGTTCCAGTGCCTGCTTTCACTTCTTTTGGTTATGAACTCAGAAGTGGAATTGCTGGAATTGTTTAATATTTGGAGGGACCACCATACTGAACTTTGGTTTTAGACAGATTATGTTTGAAGTGGTGGAAAGTCTAGCAGTTAGGATTGGAGTGCTAGTGAAAGCAACTGTAGCTGGAGATTTCACTTCAGGGAACTTGACAGACATAATGGCTGAGGAGGGGAGAGTTAATTAGTTGAGAGAAGAGAAAAAAAAAAGAGTCCAGCCAAGGACTGCATCTTAGGTGGGAGAAGGAGCTACCAGAGCTAGTCAATGAGACCGAAAAAGAGCAATCTGAATTAGGAACAGAACCCGGGAGTGCTGATACACACTTAGCTCCAACTCATTCTTATTCATATATTCATTCAGCACTCTTACAAGAACTCCCTTTCAGATGAATAAGCTTCTATTTAAGTGTGACATTACTTTCAAGGGTTTAGGTGCTGCAGGTCACAGATTACTCCTGAGTGTTGAATTTCTGAGACATAGGTACTTTTCAAAAAGGTCCTAGAAGCACCTGAAAAAGCAGGGGATTTCTATATTTCTTGTTTGGCTGTTCTCCATTTCTTATTTTGCATTAATAATTTCACAGTCACTTTTCTTTAACCTTTTATTGAAGTATGACATACCTTAACATAAGTGAACAAAGGTGGACAACTTGGTGAATTCTCAGATATTGTTTCTACCTGAGTATCCAACACCCAGATTAAAAAACAGAATATTTCTCACCCCCAGTGGTTCCCTCATGCCCCTGCTCACTCACCCACTATCCCTATTATCTTGATTTCTAACACCATAGATTTATTGTATCTGTGTTGAACTTATATAAGTGGAATCATGTAGTATGTACTCTTTGTGTCTGACTTCTTTCATTTGTGTCTGACTTCTTTCATAAAACATAGTATTATTTCATAAAACATAGTATTATTTGTGTCTGACTTCTTTCATTTGTGTCTGACTTCTTTCATAAAACATAGTATTATGTTTGTGGAATTCATCCATGAAGTTGTGTTTTACTGTAGTATATATTCCATTGTGTCCTTTACACAGTTTATATATTCATTCTCACGTTGATAGGCATTTGGGTAGTTTCCAGTTTGGGGCTATTATGAATAGTACCGCTATGAACATCACAGTTTCTTATTAAAATAGGAAATCTGCATGATATGTTCACCTCTTTAAAGTTGCCATTGCTTTTTTCATTTAAGTGCCTTTCCTCCTAAGTGCCTTCCCACCCTGCCTAATTATCTTCATTGGTAATACAATTGCCTGAACACTAGTTTTGAAAGTAAAAAGTGCCACAAGAAATCAGGTTTCTTAAAAAATTGTATGTCCTTGCATTAAAATTTTCTTTTTAAAGCATTTATTTCAGTTTTTCTCAACTATCCAGATTATGTGTCTTAAACGCATAGTGAACCTGTCAAATTTTTTCAGCTCTTAATGGGATGAATTGTTCAACCTTGAGGCAAATATTTTAATTTTGGCACCATGATGAGTTGGAGAAAAAGAATCGTTCCCATATTCTTAATGCAGTTTTGTTATCAAACTTATAATTTACATAGCAATAAAAGGAGATTGAGAATTAGTAAAAAGTACATTGTGATATTTTATGTCATTTTTCTCTTCGGGTTACAATCTGCTTTGGTATAAAAATCAACATTACTAATTCAACATTAATGAAAATTTTATCAATCTGATTATTCCAGAATTGAGTTGAAATTTTCTATGTTTAATAAAGATACGTACATAATATATTTTATATATTTGTATGGATATATACGTCCCTATGTTTATTTGTCTATCTACCTGTCTATCTTTCTATCCATCCATCCATCCATCTATCTGTTGACATGCTCACTGGAACATTCTTTACAGAAAGAACAATAGAAGACCACGAGCTGGTGATTGAAGTGCTATCTAACTGGGGAATGGAAGAAGAAAATAAGCTATACTTTAGAAAAAATTATGCCAAATATGAATTCTTTAAAAACCCAATGGTAAGTGAAATCCCTATTAATAGTTATAGAAAATGAATGAGTTTAGTTAAATTTTATTTTATTTTATGTGAATAAAAATATCACTATGGATAAAATACAAGTCCCTATTTGGTAAACTGTAGGTAAGAATTCTGGCCCTTTAAAATTATAGTCACACTTCTTCTTACTCTAACAATGATTAGCCAACATCATCACAGAAGTTCATATGCATGGTTTTGGGGAACTACTGCTTTTTTCTTGCTTTTTAAGAAAAAAAACTACATTTGATTTGGGGAATTATTAGATATCTCCAAGCAGGTTCCAAAATATTATGGTTTAACTCTTTTCACAGAATTTAGGAAATTAAACAAGAAAAATTCTAAAGGAAAAACAGATTGATGTTTGTTGGGAGTGTTGAAACTTAGCCAGAAGTTTAGATTGACATGCATCTTGCTGTTCCAAACTATTTTGTTTTCAGTGCAATAATTGAGCTAAGTAGAAATGAGATAAAGACCAGTGCATTATCTAGTAACTAGTAAATACTACTTTCATTATAGTTCTTTTTAAAAGAAAGTAAATGTATGTCACATTCTAATGAAGACTAGTGATCTAGAGAAGTCAGAATAGCCTCTGGGCTCATTATTTTAAATTGTTTTTGACTCTGCAGCTGTAGCATATTTTTACACTAAGTTTTGGATAATTGGATTGAAATGATACTTTATGAAAAATATCTGATACACACCATAATAGAATATTTTCAAACCCTGAAAGACCTCTTACGCTCTCTTTTATTTGAACTTATTAATAGAAACATAGTGGGATGATCTTTGATAAAGAAAATACGAGTCCTAATAAAAATTAAATAGAATTAGAATTAGAAAGGAAACTGTTTTCTTATTATGAATCTTTATTAAAAGCAAGAATTTAAAAGTCATAGTTAAAGACATAGGGTTTAGTGCTCATTTTTAGTTGTTTTTTTTTTTAAATTTATACAAGGCTATAGATTCATTTTGTAGACTTAGAGTAGTGGTGCTTAACTGGGGGGTGATGTGGTAATGTCTGGAGACATTTTTGGTTGTCATACTGGGGGGATGGGGGTGCTGCTAGTGGGTGGAGGCCAGGAATGCTCTAAACGTCCTGCAATGCACAGGACAGTCCCCCCAACACAGCATTATTAGACCAACATTAATAGAACTACGCTTCAAAAACCCTGTCCTAAAGGAAGTATAGTGGGATATATTTTCCTAAACTTGCCTGATCATAAAAACTCCCTGGGGAAGGGGATAGTGGTTGTTAAAAATACAGGATCCAGGTCCTACCCTGACCTACTGAATCAGACACTCCAGGAAAGAGGCCTCGGAATTCCTATTTTTAAACAGCTTTCCTGGGTGAATTTTATGATTAAACAGGTTTGGAAAGATAGTGGGTGGAAAAGACTGTCATTTTAGCTCCCTGGCCCTCTAGTTTAACTCCTTGTTCCTCTACTCTATGGGCTGTGACCTTGGGTATATATATATCCTTTACTTCTATGAGCCTTGACTTTATAAAATGGAGCTCATAGTCCTTCAGTACCTGCTAGAGTGGTTGCAGGACTCAGGGAAGACCTATGGGAGCTAGCACACTGTCAGCCTGAGGGCAGTGTTTGTAACTGGACGTACATGGATCTCTGTGTATCAGCACCATCTGAGGGTGTTTGGCTAGTCTTTGGGCCCTGCTCCTACCTTCTCATTAAGATACCTGCGGGTAGAGTCAGGGACTGGCATTTTTAAAAGTGCTTTGGGTGAATTTTCAACACACTGATTTAAAGAGCTTTTGCTTTAGATGACCGTGTTGGTCATAGTTCAATCTTTTCTGGCATGGCTTTGGGATAATATAACATGTATCTTTTCGTCAGTATTTTTTTCCAGAGCATATGGTGTCTTTTGCAACTGAAACCAATGGTGAAATATCCCCCACACAGATTTTGCAGGTAAAATATATATTTTCATTAAAATATGTAAGTACTAAATAATGAAGGGAAACTGTAAGGTCCTTATTTATTTATTTTTCTAATTTTATAAGTGGATATACTCACTTATCTTGCATTTCCATGCCTTTTTTTTTTTACTTCATGAGAGTTGACAATATTCTTTTTTTAAATTGAAGTATAGTTGATTTACAATGTTGTGTTAGTTTCAGGTGTACTGCAAAGTGATAAAGTTATACACACATATAGAGTTATTTTTTTTTCAGATTCTTTTCCCTTATAGGTTATTACAAAATATTGAGTATAGTTCTCTTAGCTATACAGTAGGTCCTTGTTGGTTATCTATTTTATATACAGTAGTATGCATATATTAATCCCAAACTCTTAATTTATCCTCCCCCTTCCCCTTTGGTAACTATAAGTTTGTTTTCTATGTCTGTGGGTCTATTTCTGTTTTGTATATAAGTTCATTTGTATTTTTTTCCTTAGATTCTAATATAATATATATTAGATATATATATATAATATATATATTATATATATATAATATATATAATATAAGCGATATCATATGATATTTGTCTTTCTCTGTCTGGCTTACTTCACTTAGTAGGATAATCTCTAGGTCCATCCATGTTGCTGAAAATGGCATTATTTCATTCATTTTTCATGGCTAAATAATATTCCATTGTATAAATATACTACATCTTCTTTATCCATTCATCTGTCAATGGACATTTAGGTTGCTTCCATGTCTTGGCTATTGTAAATAGTGCCGCAATGAACACTGAGGTGCATGTGTCTTTTCCAGTTATGTTTTTCTCTGGATATATGCCCAGGAATGGGATTGCAGGATCATATGGTAGCTCTATTTTTAGTTTTCTGAGGAACCTCCGTATTGTTCTCTGTAGTGGCTGCACCAATTTACATTCCCACCAACAGTGTAGGAGGGTTCCTTTTTCTCCACACCCTCTCCAGCATTTATTATTTGTAGACTTTTTGATGATGGCCATTCTAACCAGTGTGAGGTGATACCTCATTGTAGCTTTGATTTTCATTTCTCTAATAATTAGTGATGTTGATTGATCATCTTTTCATGTGCCATCTGTATGTCTTCTTTGGAGAAATCAAATGTCTATTTAGTGAGGTCCATATTTATACATGTTCAGATTTTGGATGGTATGCCTTGAGTGGTTAATTTTTGCTGGAGATAAGGTTGGAAAAGAGAAGAAGAGGAAAGAAAAGAAAAGAGCACAATCTAGATAAAGAATTCTGTAAATCAATAAAGACCCCTAACTATATTATTCTTCCCAGTTTTGAACAACTGTCAAAGGATTTTAAGCGTTTAAAAAATGTGTATCATGAAAGGAAACTGGCAGAATTTTGCTCTGTGATGTATTTAAAGATTGTTAGTCTTCGAAAAAATCAAAATTTCCAGTAAATTATAGACATTTTACCAACATATATTTAGTGTTAACTTTTATAATAAATGCTCTCAATCCTATTTATGATAAAATATTTAGCAATTAAATGAAATATTATCTATGATGGAAACACTTGATTGAAACATGAAATAGCTGAATTAAGAATACTAGTTATGGGCTTCCCTGGTGGTGCAGTGGTTGGGAGTCCGCCTACCGATGCAGGGGACACGGGTTCGTGCCCCGGTCTGGGAGGATCCCACATGCCACGGAGCGGCTGGGCGCGTGAGCCATGGCCGCTGAGCCTGCGCGTCCGGAGCCTGTGCTCTGCAACGGAAGAGGCCACAACAGTGAGAGGCCCGCGTACCGCAAAAAAAACTAGTTATTTAATTTAAAACTTCCTTAGTTTTGCATCTATTGAGCTCATTTCTTACAAACTGGCAATGGCTGTAGGCTGTAATTTTCTTAAGACATTTTCATTACAATAAAAATTTTCAGTTATTTTATTTTTGATACTATACTTGTTAACAGGTTAACGGTGAGCAATGTCTTTATAATGGTTGCTGTTTGATCTAAACCCCAGGCCTCCCTGAACCCACTCAATAGTCTCTGATCTTTAATGAAGAAAACTTTTAATAGTTCCAGTATAGATATTACTTTAAATATGTTGGTATTTGAATATACTGGTAAATATATTGGGTATCACAAATTTGTTTTCTATGGGCTTTTTATTTGTAATAGGTTATATTTCATTTTTTGCTTCAGAATATTTTAGAACTATGATTAGCCTCAGGATTTCTCTAAAAGCTACTTATATGCTACTGGGCTGTCACAGACACCCTGTAGAATGTTAGGGTGAATGGCAGCAGCGGCAGTGCCCCAGCACCCCTAGCTCTCACGCCTGTTTATACTTTGCCTTTGGATTATGACAGGGCGGTGGATTGGAGTTTTTCTTCTGCCTCCTTTCCCAAATTCTCCTATAATTTAGTTATATTACTTTAATGTTAAATTATAAAAACAAGAAAAGTCATAGCTTTGGAATCAGATAGTCCTGCATGTGCCCCTGACCTCTTCTCTCCACTGAGGCAATGTTTCCACTTTTTAAAACATTCCTTCTTTTTCTAGTGTGACCTCTACGACTCCCTTTTTAAAATTTAATTGGTTTGGTTTAATAACTTGGAAAGCACTCAAACTAAAAAACCTACTTGCCTGCTTTGCATGTCAATTAATTAATATCTGTGGCTCATTAAATTAAAAGTTTTTTTTATTAATTTACTTAAAAAACATTATCTACTCTCAGCATTTCCCCGAATAGCCTTTTAAAACTATGTTACGCTGTTTTAGCTAATATTTTCTCTTAGTTTCAGTTTTAACATTTTGCATTCGTTTATTCATAGGGATTTCCATTTCCTTCTTTTAGTGAGACACTAATGCGTTTCCACTGTCTTATTAAGGATGCTGAGCACAGCCACTCAGAGCTATTCCTTTTCATTCTCAATTTCCTGACCAACACATGCCTGCTGTCTCAGTTAATTATCACTGGGTAACAAACTATTCGAAATCTTAATGGCTTAAGTACCCACTCATATTTTGTCAACAGTTTTGTAGGTTGGTATTTGGGAAGGGTTTAGCTGGATGGGTCTCTGAGGCAGATTGACTCCCAAAGGGATTGTGGATCTGCTTCTTCTGAGATAGCTTTTCACTACATGTGTCTGGTACTCCTTGGCCCCTCTCTCTCTCTCTCCACATGGTGTGTCATTTTCCAAGGCTTTTCCAGTTGCGTTGTGCTTCTCACCACATAGCCATCTCAGGGTAGTCACATTTCTTATATGAAAGTTAGCTTCCAAGAGTTAAGGAGTGGAAGCCATCAGGCTAGTTAAGGGACTACAGTTAGAACGGCAGCCTGTTCCTCCCGCCATATCCTATTGGTCAGAGCAGTCACAAGCCTTGCCCAGATTCAAAGGGCTGGAGAAACTTCACCTCTTGGTTCAGTGGCAGGATCACATTTGCAGAAGAGCATGTGGAATGAAAGATATTGTTGCAGTTCTCTTTGGAAAACACAACCTGCCCATACCCACCCACAACTGAGAACCATAGAGGACAAAGACATTGTTTACTTTACCTTCATCGAGGAGGTGAACTTGGCTCAATTTCTTTAATAATTGAATAGTGGAAGTCCAGATCATGGTCTTACATATACCATAATGAAGTTGAAGTTGATAGGTCAATCTATAATCTCAAGGAAAATCATAGACAGGGATGAAAAGTATCAGGACTTAACTCTGTAGACCAAGTTCAGCTTTTCAAATGGACATTCAAATAGCTTGTAATTTTGGTGTTTGACTAAGTACTGGTCACTTAGAATATATATTTCGTGAGCATATTTTCATTTGGAACTTGCCTCAGGTTTTCACAAGACTGATTTATTTTCTGTTATATATATCGCTATTTCTGTAATGGTGTATAAGTGGTATCAGTGCTGTTTGATTTTGCACGTTTCTATTTGAAATGTAAAACTACAATATCATTGATTCAGAAACTGTATGAGAGTGTCTGATTTTTCTTCCAGATGTTTCTGAGTTCAAGCACATATCCTGAAATCCATGGCTTCTTACACGCAAAAGAACAGGGAAAGAAGTCCTGGAAAAAGATTTACTTCCTTTTAAGAAGATCCGGTTTATATTTTTCTACTAAAGGGACATCAAAGGTAAATTGGAATATCAGTGATGTGCTATGAATTATGTGGAAGTTGTAAGTTAAAATGGGTTTTACTTTGTTTTATTCATTATCTTATTGCATGATGTCAATAGTTGGTAATTTTTTTTAGATTCCAAACATTTGCCATAATCCATTTAAAAACTAATTATTCAGCTTTATTTCCCACTAGTTTCAATATACATCCTTTGATACCATCTGGATGCTCTTGTTTCAGTACCACATTCCTTGCTCATTTCTCCCCCACTCTGAATCTACCCCCATTCTCCTTATCAAGGCTGGGATTTTGAAGCCCAACAGAGTTCACATCTTTTCTTTTTACCCAGATCATACTACTGACCTTGCCCACCTCTGAACTTCTGTTGATGCAGTTAGTAACACTCAGCTGAGTCTGTAACTGCTTATTAATTCCTTTGTGTGTGTTAGTTTTGTCTCCTCACCTAGATGATGAATTCCTAGAGGAAGTTATCATGTTATGATCAGCGGTGGATGTATGTGTGTGCTTGCTTATGTATACCTATGTATACAGTTACATAGACATTCCTGTGCAGATGTTCATACACACATACATAATCACTCATGAATGTGATTCCCTTAGCACTAGCACGATGTAATCTGTTTCTATGTAGTCTAGTTGTTGCCTACTATGCCATATGCCTGTGTTTTATGTCTTGACATTTTATGCAATGCATTGATTCCCTTCAAGTAAAACTACTTTTGAGAGTGTTCATGAGAGTTTAATTCTATGTTCATGCATCTGTTCTGTCAGTGACAACACTGTTGCTTCTTTATGGGTAATCTGTCATTTTTCTTTGGCCCTTTTTCAAATTTTATTATCATCATTGGTATTTAGTCATTTTCCTGCCATATTTCTAGGTATGTTCAAATATATTCTGCTATACATACCTTGCTTGATTCTTAACATACACATTCAGTCTTCAAATTCATATTTTTCTTTTATGCTGAAAATGTTCATTATTTATCTCTCATTCTCAATATTTGATCCTTTAAATTTTTAGTAGGATTTTCTGTCTTGGCTAGTCATGGCCCTAGGTGTCCCTTTGCTTGTGGCTGCCTAACTCCAGTCTCTGCCTGTGTCTTCACACAGCCTTCTCCTTTCTCTGTGTGTCTCTGATAAGGACACTTGTCATGGATTTAGAGCCCACCCAGATAATCTAGGAAGATGTCATCTCTAGATCCTTAGCTTAATTACATCTGCAAAGGCCCCTTTGCAAAACAGATCACATTCACAGTTTCTTCAGGTTAGGACATGGACAGATCTTTTAATTTTGAGTGAGAGAGTGAAATGATCATGTTGTAAGATGAGCATGGCCACAGGGAGCTTAAAAAATCAACTAGAGAGACAGAGAAACGGAGAGGGGAAGGGAGCAGGGGAGGCAGGGGGGAAGGGATAAGTGGGCAGGAAGGGAGAGAGATTGATTGAGTTGAGGCACAGATGCTAATTAGTGCTAACTAGATGATCATTTCAGTAAGCAAGGGTGGAGGCAATGGGATCTAACCTAGGATGAGCAGTGGAGAGAGAAGGGGATGGATGTAAGATTAAATGACAAATGGTCAGATTTTGTTGACTGGTTGATATGAAAGAGGAAGCACTTAATGTTCTTAGAGAAAGACTTAAGGAAAATAAAGAAATAGAAAATGATAGAATAGGGCTTCCCTGGTGGCACAGTGGTTGAGAGACCTCCTGTCGATGCAGGGGACACGGGTTCGTGCCCCGGTCTGGGAAGATCCCACATGCCGCGGAGCGGCTGGGCCCATGAGCCATGGCCGCTGAGCCTGCGTGTCCGGAGCCTGTGCTCCACAATGGGAGAGGCCACAACAGTGAGAGGCCCATGTACCGCAAAAAAAAAAAAAAAAAAAAAAAAAAAAAAGATAGAATAAACAGGAATAGGAGATTTGAAGAAATCAAATCTTAGAAGAAAGATACTGATCTTAGTTCTAGATATATTGTGTTGATGGTGAAGTATCCAAATGGAAATGCCCAGAACACAGCTAATGATAGAGACTAGATATTTGGGCAGTGGTATGGAGATATGGAGTTGCAAAGGAGTGATACTTCCCATATTTTCCCCAACTGTTCTTACATAGTTTCCTCCCTTCCCTGATACACAGTTTTCCTTTGCTGCTATTCACATGTGTGTGCACACACATGTGCAAGTGTGTGTATGTGTGTTTTAGGTTTAAGTGGTGGAATACTTCATGGAAAAGGCCTCTACTTATTTAGTAATCCATTCCTTTACAGAAATCTTTTATTTTTAAGTATATATAGTTTGACTACTAGTGTTCTATCATATAGAAGCATTTAATTTTTCTTGAGGATTTAAACCTAGTTTTCAAATTGTTATATTACAGATAATGTTAGGATGAATAATTACCCATTTTTGTAATTAAGGTTTTAGACTTTTTCTTAACCTTTGTAATGAAGTTTCTCTTTTCCCAGTTTTCCTCATGTATGAAGTAATATACGAAGGTGGTTTTAAACAAATGTGTGCTGGATCTTTTTACTTTTAGCATCAGAGAAAAGTGGCTTCTAAATCCAGTAATCACATTTCTTTGACTGTCTTCCCAGTGATTCTTCACTGGAAGATATGACAATATCTCCTTAATTCCTGATTTCCTAATTCTTTAACAGGTTTCGCATGAAAATCCACAGCCCATTGTCTTTTTACTTCACCCTCCACCTCCTTTCCTTTCCCACCTACTACATAACAAGACAGCTCCTATTCCATCTACTGAAGCGATACTCTTATCCTTGCAGTAGTCCCCCCTTGGCTGGGCAACATTACAGGCATCAAACCTCTGTTCTCAGGTCATACCTCAGCTCTCCTCAACATGGTGTCTAACTTTGCTGTGCATCGTACATAATAGTGTTCTCTCTAGCCTGTGCTGAATGAGCATGTGTTCCATAGTCTATATATATGAAAATGATTATACGTTCCCCCTTAAAAACGAAATTCAAGATATTAGATAAACTCAAGGATTATGACCTCTATAAAAATCATATAGGTTATCTAATGTCTAATATGACATTTCTACCTGGCAAAGTGACCATTTCCTGCCCTTTTTCTATGAGAAGTGTCTTGATTTATTTTACTTTCTAAAGATGTAGGCTGCATGGGAGTTAGATAGACACTTACACAAGCCTTGGAGGTGTGGCTATGACTTACAGAGAAACATCTAAGTACCTTGCTCTCCAACTTCCCCCTTATGTACACGTTTGCATGCTTACCTTTCGCTAACCATGCCAGCTCAGCCTTAGTCTTGTACTGTCATAAGCTTTGATGTGTCTGCAGTAATGGAACAAAAATTAGTCAAGAGAAGAAACTCATCATGTCTCTTATGTCCTTCCAGTATTTCTTAAGCTGCCTTTTTCTCACGTCCAAATGACTCAGCTACATTGACTTCTACAGTATCAGTGGGCAGGGATGGTTTTATTCCATCTTCATAGAAATCAGACATTTTTACTAGCAAATCAGTTTCTATCAAGGAATAAAGTTTTAAAGGCCTTGCCAACAAGAGTACTTTTCTCCCTTCTCCTCCCTTGTTCCAAGGGCCCTAGGCTGGGTCTCTTTTTTTTTTTTTTTTGCGGTATGCGGGCCTCTCTCTGTTGCGGCTGACTCCGGACGCGCAGGCCCAACGGCCATGGCTCACAGGCCCAGCCGCTCCGCGGCACGTGGGATCCTCCCGGACTGGGGCACGAACCCGTGTCCCCTGCATCGGCAGGCGGACTCTCAACCACTGTGCCACCAGGGAAGCCCTGGGTCTCTTAACAATTTTCTTTTCTGCCTCATTCTCCCATGGAGTTGGGAGCTTTAGTCATCCATTGGATCAAAATGCCTAAAGAACAGTGACACACAGAGAAACAGTTGCATACACAGAAGCTCTTGCTCTACTAATCATCACTGATGGAATAGCCAGCCTACTGGCCAATGACTGAAATTTTTTTGGATTTGGATTTGAATGGGTTGCTCAAATTGCTGAATGTTCTGCTTTATCTTTTTGTTTTAAGAGCACTGCTTCTCAGATTTCAGTGCATGTGCATAACCTGGGTTCTTGTTAAAATGCAGATTTTGATTTTGAATCAGCAGATCTGGGGTGAGCCCTGAGATTTTGCATTTCTAATAAGCTCCCAGGTGATGCTGATACTGCTGGTCTGGGACCACACGACTAGTAGCAAGGTTTTAAAGAACCAATGCGTTGTGGTCAGTTTTGATTACACATTCAAGCCCAGAATTAAGCATTTCTCCAAGTTATTAACCTATCACAGAATAATATGACCCAGTGATTTCCCATGACCAGCTCTAAATCTTATGGATTTCCCAGAGAAGAAATAGCCCTTCATGATTCCACTTTGCCTTGAAAATCAGATACATTCCATTGCCAGGTAATTTCCCTGAATTTATCTGTACAGGCTTCCTTCCTTTTGTAAAGGAAGGTGGTCATGCCGCCTGTTTCATTGCTTGCTGTGGTACCTGAGGCAGTACACAAACATGAGGGACCATCACTTCTCAATGAAGCAGGAATCATCATCTGTTTTTTTTTTTTTTTTTTTTCCTTTAGCTGCTGTAGAAGCTCAAACCAACCTTCTTCCCTTTGTGGAACTACCATTATTTAAAACCCAAATAAGAAAACATTTTCAAAAGCCATGCTTTGCTCTCTTCTCTCCCTCAGATTCCTTGAAGTGGTGGTTAAAGCAAGTAATTTTAAAATAGGAAGATATATTTTTTTGTATATTGGAAGTTAAATTATAAACAAATCACTACTTCTCAAATTAAATAATCTCATATCCAGCTCCTGGTTATTTAAGGATATAGTGACTTAGTTTTCCTTTCCTTTTGTATCTGTGACATTATTTGGAATAATTTTTGCCAAGGTATAAGTTATGTAACATAATAGAAATACAAAAGGTAGTGTAAAAATATGTATCCATTTCAACATACATATATATTTTTTTAAGGAACCACGGCATTTGCAGTTTTTCAGCGAATTTGGCAATAGTGATATTTATGTGTCACTGGCAGGCAAAAAAAAACATGGAGCACCGACTAACTATGGATTCTGCTTTAAGGTACAGGCTTAATATTTTGCTAGATGAATAAAGCAAGCCTCAGCCTTTTAGGTAAGCTTGAGTTTCTTTTAATTTCTTTTAAAAAGAGACAGCTTTCTCTTATATATAGGAGAATTTTAGTGGCTTTTATTTCAACAGGTGTTACCTTCAAGATATGCATTAACGATAAACAATGTGCTGTGGCCTTCTAGCCTAACAAAGCAGGAGGGCCTCGAGACCTGAAAATGCTCTGTGCAGAAGAAGAGCAGAGTAGGACGTGCTGGGTGACCGCGATTAGATTGTTTAAGGTAATCTCACTGCAGGTGTGAATTTCTGTTAAACATTGGGAGTACCATCAAAGTTTGAAAATACCTGTATTTCAAAATTCAGAAGACTCACTATGAATGCATGTGGGTATGTGAGGAAGAAGAAAAATAACTACCACCAAATGCGTGTATTTTATTTTTTATCTGAAAGATAAATATTTCCAGAGTAGAGTGCAATAACCTAATACATTTATCTTGTGTGTGTGGAGTATTCCATTTTTAAAAATGTTCTGCTTTTTATTTTTTTGTAAGAGTATTACATATATAGCAAGTATAACTGATTGAAATTTCTCCTGTCCATGACTTAGTCTGCATTTTAAAAACATTGCCATCAATCCGATGTGAAGTATATTTTAAAATGTGCCCACCTGGATATGTCTAGTGCAGTTGTTTTATGTTTTATTTAAGTGTTGTGTGAATTGCTTTCTAGTTTAATGCAAATTATTTTATAAATTTTACTATAGCTGTATTATTCAAACATTTACCTTTGTGCTAAGTAAAAATTACCGCTTCCATAAGCAAAATTTATTGGTAAGCATCTTGACAAGGAGTAAGAATGTTCTAAAAGTAGGTAGGGGGAGAGAGACACAGAACTGATTTCTTCCAGGATGTATAGAAAACACATTTATTTTTAAAACTTGTATGCTAGCAAATTTAGCACAACTTTAAATTTATAATTATAAAACTTATCGACCATTTCCTTTTAAGAAGGGCAGAATAATCAGAATCAGAATTACTCATTGTCATACCAGGTTTGCAAGAAAGTTTTATTTTCTTTTACTTTTTTTTTAATTGAGGTGAAATTCACATAACATATAATTAACCAAATTAACTTTTTTTTTTTTTTTTTGGTACGCGGGCCTCTCACTGTTGTGGCCTCTCCTGTTGTGGAGCACAGGCTCCGGACGCGCAGGCTCAGCGGCCATGGCTCACGGGCCTAGCCGCTCCGCGGCATGTGGGATCTTCCTGGACCGGGACACGAACCCATGTCCCCTGCATTGGCAGGCAGACTCTCAACCACTGCGCCACCAGGGAAGCCCCAAATTAACTATTTTTAATGTGAACAATTCAGAGGCATTGAGTACATTCAAAATGTTGTGCAATTGCCACCTCTGTCTAGTTCCAAAACATTTTTTTCACCTCAAAAGGAGACTCCATACCCATTAAGCAGTTACTCCCAGCCCCTGGCAACCACTAATCCATGTTCTGTCTCTATGGATTTACCAATTTGGATATTTCATAGAAATGGAATCGTACAATATGTGACATTTTGGGTCTGGCTTCTTCACTTAGCATAATGATTTGTGGTTCATCCATGTTGTAGCAGCATGTATCAGTACTTCATTCCTTTTTATGGCTGAATAATATTCCATTGTATGTGTGTTGTTTAACATATATATATGTTAAATAAACAATTTTGTTTATCCACTGATGGGTATCTGGATTGTTTCTACCTTTTTACTATTGTGAATAGTGCTGCTATGAATATGTCTATACACGTATTTGTCTGAGTAACAGCTTTCAGTTTTTTTGATATATACCTAAAAATGGAATTGCTGGTCATGTGGTAATTCTATGTTGAACTTTTTGATGAATTGCCAAAATGTTTTCCACAGAGGCTAAACCATTTTACATTCCTACCAGCAGTGTATAAGAATTCCAGTTTCTCCATATCCTCACCAACACTTATTATTTTCCACTTTTAAAAAAAAATACTCATCCTAGTGGGTGTGAAGTGGTAGGAAGAAAGTTTTTTAAAGTAATTTAAAGGAAGCTTTGGATTAACTGTGAAATTTTCTTCCTTTTGCTGTTATGGCAGAAAGTCACTATGGTTACCTTTTTATTAGAGATTTGTTTGTTTCTCAAATAGTCTACTGTCAAAATGGCTGTCATGATTTTGGTTTCAGCAAATCTTAGAAATCTTGATTCTTTGAAACCCTCATGTTAAGTAGTCACTTGTTTGCTCTCATTGTCGTAAAATGTAAAACAAACAAACAAAATGAAGAAGAGAAGAGTACTTTAGAGGGTCTTGGAAACCAACCAGTCAAAGCAGTAGTAACTAGGTAACGAGGG
This sequence comes from Lagenorhynchus albirostris, assembly GCF_949774975.1. NCBI lineage: Eukaryota > Metazoa > Chordata > Mammalia > Artiodactyla > Delphinidae > Lagenorhynchus > Lagenorhynchus albirostris. The sequence continues at coordinate 67,215,926 of NC_083100.1, forward strand.
ATATGCATTGGAATCACCTGAGGTGCTTTCTGAAGCTCCATGTGCCCAGCCCCATCCTGGGGGATCCCGAGTTAGTGACTTGAGCTCCAGGTGTCGGCCTGATTAAGAAATGCTGAGTTCATCCAGCGCTGTCCTTTTATAGATAAAGAAGCTGGCACTCTTTGGTAGACTTTACTCCATCACAGTTATGGTAGAGAAAATATCTTGAGGTCTCAGGTTTTCTCTCCCCTTCCATCAGAACCCTGTAAGTCCAGCTATGCTGGTGGAAGAGATACTTTCCAACCTTGTTAGCCAAGTCTTCTCCCTTCTAAGGGCCTCAAATTCAAACACCCAACACAGAAGCAGGTGGTAAACCCACTTCCTTTAATCAGTCTTTCAGTGACTCTGACATGCCATTGATTTTACTAGGATGTTCTATTATTTTTTATGTAATTAGATGAGAATTATGCCAATAAAATTGTGATATGATGTTTCATATCACTTATAATTTTCATTTGAATATTTAGGTTTATTTAGGCCTATAGTCCTGATTTTCATCATTTTTGTTGATGTTATCAATTTTGTGTATACACACATATATATAATTATGTGTATATATATATATACATATATATGAAATAAGTTAGTTGAGGTATTCTTAAAACTTCTTCATATTCTCAATCTGGCTTTTCTGAATCATTTTCATCTCAGAGTCATGGATACTCATATTTTCCACAGATTAACCAGCTCTGTGGTTCAAGAGCTTTGGGGAGGCATCATCTCTCAGATGAGTGCTCTGCCATGGTCCATGGGGTTGTCTTTCTAGCTCCTGGCATTCCTTTTGCAAGGTTTTCATGCTAATGACTTCTTAATCCCATATCAGTTTCAGGCAATGGCAAGTCACTTCATCCACAGTGAATATGAGATGCCATAGATTATAATACAGATTGTTAGTTTGAAAACAAATGTGTGTCTAAGAAATGATGAAATGTACTAAAAGCTTTCTTTGTTCTTTCTATATCCAGAATGCTCAGTTTCTGGAAGACTGTCTCCTTCTTACCTTTTTTTTCCTCTCGTTTGACTCTTCTCAAAGCCTCTTTCAAGTCACAGATGCCCATTTTAAAGATGCTCTGTTGTATTAGTTTTCTATAGCCGCTGTAACACATTACCACCAACCTAGTGGCTTAAAACACAAATTTATTATCCTATACCTCTGTCATTCAGAAGTCTGAAATGGGTCTTATTGGCCTAAAAGCAAGGTGTCAACAGGGCTCCTGTTCTCTTTTGCAGTCTCTAGGGGGAAATCCATTTTCTTGCCCTTTCCAGCCTTTAGAGGCTGCTCATGGCAACTTCTTCCACCCTTAAAGCCAGCAATATCCAGCTGAGTCCTTTCCATGCTGCCATTTTTCTGGTTCTCTCTTCTGGTTCTGGATAAGGACCCTTGTGATTACATTGGATCTACCAGGATAATCCAAGATACTCACGTCATTTCAAAGTCAGCTGATTAGGGACTTCCCTGGTGGTCCGGTGGCTAAGAATGCACTTCCACTGCAGGGGGCACAGGTTTGATCCATGGTGGGGGAACTAAGATCCCTCATGCCACGCGGTGCGGCCAGAAAATAAATAAATGAAAATAAATGTAAAAAAAAAAAGTCAGCTGATTAGCACCCTTAATTGTATCCACAACCTTATTTCCCCTTTGCCAGGTAGCCTAATATATTCACAGGTTCTAGGGATTAGGGTGTGGACATATATGGGGACCATTATTCTGCTACCACATCTGTGTTCCCTGTTTATTTCAGTTATGGCAAAGCGTTTCCAGATGAGGCTGGAAATAGAGGCCAGCATCAGTGAGGTCCTTTATCATGGAGCCGATGAGAAACCACCACGGTTTCAAATAGGAAAGTGATATGATCTGTTTTACACTTTAAAATAATCAGTTACAGGAAGCCTTGGCCTGCCAGCACAGACACATTTGAGGCTCTCTAATAGGGGACTGGCAGCTTGTTGTCAGTGGGGCACTGGTTTGATCCCCCTGGCTGGTGCAGCTGGGCTCATCTGGTGTTAGAGGTAGCTTTTGCTCATCTCCTTTGGTTGTCTATCGTGTTATTTCCAGAGTTTATCATTGTACCTAGTATCGAGGAGCAGGGAAAGACTAGTCTATGTTATGTTGGCTGGACCAGAAGTGTCCTTCTTCTTTTCATTATGTGTTATTTATTGGATATAGCCTCCCCCAAGAATTTAGACCCTTGTTTTATTTTCCTTTCTTTTTCATATACACATGTAAACTCTTCATGTAGCATCAGATAGAGATATTCCCATTCTCTTTGGAGAAATTCCAGTTACATATAGAATCAGAAAAATCAGAAGACTTAGAAAAGGGGAGATTTGCTCATGTACAGTGTCCTAGTTACATGTTGTCTTTTCCCCTTCCCTTCAGTTAGAACTCTGCTAGTTTCTCTCTAACACATTTTGGTCCCTTATCTGCCCCTCCATAGGACAGGGAAATGTTAAGGTGACCCATGCCCTACCCCTTAGCCAGAGTTAACTTTCAACAGCACAGAAGCAACTTCCTAACACCACAGGTACCAGGGACAATACATCTTTGAAGGAAACAGTCTTATTAGTAGGTAGCAGGCTTTTCACTGCAGGTAAATAAAAGGTGTCCAAGCAGCATGTCCTTGTGAAAGTGTGGTTGCAGGCTATTGTATATTCTCCAAATGAACTTGACTGGGAATTAAGCTCCTCTGTCTTCTTTTTAAAGTTACTGTAGGCTTAGAGTTGATTTAAAATAAATTTCATTAGGTCCTATTAATGTCAATCAAACCTTAAATTAAAAAATAATTTTTATAAGTTGGGAAATAATTGGATAAAGAAGTCAACACAGAGAATTTTAAATGACTGTATTCATGTTAAAAGCAAAATCTTGAAAACAGTGACTCCCCTCACCTCCCTCTGATTTTCTGCCTAATTACCAAATATATCCACTTTGCTGCAATTGCTTTTAAGAAAATAGTTTTTAGTAGAGAAACAGCTCTGTTAGAATGTTTAAATGGAATTCATCCTAAGGGTAAGATTGGTTTCCATGGTGTCTCTTCAATCTCTTCTATATCAGACCTACTTTTAAGTTCATAATGGCTCCATGAAATGGAGAGAATTATAGAGGGCCATGGCAGTTGGCGTTCTTAATGTTTCTCAAACTAACAATCCAATCATACTCTAGACCCACTTTCCAATTGTAGCCTAGCAGTCCAGTTCTTATGATGCTACCTCTTGAAAGTAAAGCCTCTGTAGTTCTTATCTACTGCTCTTTACACTGTATGCCATGACTCTTTGTCTGAAATTAGCCTGATTCCCCACCATTTTGATTTCCCTGAATTTAAAGCCAAAAATTAAACAATGCCCTAAGAGTACTGTTACCAGAGGGTGATACAGTGCCAAGAATCTTCAAAATAGGATCAAGTTTATGGATTACAGAAGACAATGTAATTCATCAATCAGTCATTGAAGAATTATGGTAAATTTTACCCAGTTTTGCTTAGGATGTGTGTCAGATCCTCAGAGTCTTTGTACCATAAAGTCGGGCACCCTTCCCAAGTGAGCTTTCTTAGTGCTAAGCTCCAAATGGTTTTGGTGCTATTGACACTAAGAATAATGAGTAGGAGTGTCAGTTCCAGATCTTTATATTGTGAGCTAGAACTTACGTGTGGGTCCAAATAAAAGACACTGTCTTTTAAACTGTACTATTTAGGACACTAAAAGTTTACCATTCAAAAGTATGGCTGCTTTACTTGTTTTAAGGAAAGCTTATAATTTTCAGTTTTTATATTGATGATGTATAATTAATGAAAGTGTTGATATTCAAAAGTTGTAGTAAAACTCTGTGTAGTAAAAGTGGCGGGAATGTGTTTTTATTATTCTGCAGTATGGCATGCAGCTGTACCAGAATTACATGCACCCATATCAAGGTAGAAGTGGCTGCAGTTCTCAGAGTATATCACCCATGGTAAGCACCAAGTTTTTGAACCTACATTTTATTTTATATTTACATTAATTTGCAATCACATTACATTATAAATGTACATTTCCATTCTTTCCTTTTGGTCAAGTAAAGTAACTTTTTGGCACCATCCTACTATCATGTTATATTGAACTATTTTTTTTTTTGGATTTTATATGATTGCAGCCTATGTGATAAAATCACAATAATCGAGCACACATGAAGTGTTCAGTTACAATCATGTTTTATGTTAAAGAGAAACTTTAAATATTTGAAAGAATTATGCGAGTGATTCTTTGCATTACATTTGAGGATTAGATTTTAATAAGATAATTTATAGAACATTGTCCTTGAGATGGTAGATCTTTCTTAATTATTGATTTGATGGTGGGTTTATTTATTTATTTAAATATTCATTCTGGGATTATCATAGCCTGTGAGCTCTTTTGCATTCTGACTTTCTAACAATTAAATTTTTGAAGTTCCAGGTCCTTGAAAAGCATACTGCTCTCCAGGAAACCCAAAAGATGCAAGCCAAAATACAGGTCGTGCATTGCGTTAAGACTAGCACCGCTTCACAGATTTATACTAAATGCCACTTGGATATTTACAGGCAGATACATTTTTTCCCCTCTTTGGGACCTAATTTTAATTTCCTGTGCATTAACACAAGAAATTTATTTCTGAACTCCAAGTTTATGTTCTGCTATTTTTGCTTGTGCTCCTTAATATTGAGTGTATTAGGAATTCAGAAGTATGAGCCCATGTTACAGTCAGCTAACGTGCTACATTTCCACTTAGGTTAAAACATGCGTTTCATGGCTGTGACCAAAGAAGGTGCATTTCCCTACATGTAACATAGCATATAAATGCTCAGCTCTAGGAATGAAGCATGAAATAATGTTGATTAATGAAGTCTGATAGACTAATATGGAAAAAGAACTCCAATGCTGTAGTTACGTTGCTTTACGTTATGGAAGAGTAACTTTTCATCTTTGTATCACATTACTTTTTAGCCCTAAAATAAGAAACTAAGGAATGTAATGAGTTTTTATAAAAGCAATAGCTTTAAGGTGAGAATTTTTACAATTTGTCAGCATACTGTAGTCTTTTAATTCATATATGTATATATGAATAATGAATTTTATTATCTTAATCCTTTCCTAAATCCTTCTAAATTTCTTTTAAAGTCATTAGGATGAGCATGTTAATAGCAGCCATGATTTGGAGGCAGTTATTATTTGGTGTCCTCTTAATCATAGAAAAAAAATGTTATAAAGTAAGTACTTTCTAGCCTCATCACTGTCATTAGTGTACAAGTATGGTATTATTCTTGCTTCTTTCCGTTGCAAGTGATCCTACTGTTGATCAGTACGTCTACGGCATTTTGGTTAATGTAGCTTTACTTGTTCAGCACCTTGTATGAGAGAAGACATTCCTTGAATGAATTGGCTGTAAATAGGGATAGAACGACAAGAGGGTTTAAGTCTCTGTGTGGTGAGGAAGATGACCTGTCCTGTATGGCAGTTGACATGATCAGAGAGAATAGCATCAAGAATTCTATCTCTACTCTTCTTAATTTTCATGAAGGAAACTAAGAAGGTTGGGGAGGTATTTGCGTTTATTTTGGTGTCTATACAGAATCCCAGGATAATTTCTACATTATCATGAAAGAATCAGTGACCTATATCCTGGATGCCAGTGTCTCTCACCTGCCTCTGCTGGTTTTCATTGAGGCCCCATGTTCAAGGAACAACAGGGAAAAGTTCACATACTTAGTTATAGTTTTAAAGGAACAATATTGTCTTCTTTTCCAGGGATTCATTTTGAGAAGGGAAATGAGAAAAAAATTATCATACCATAATGAACATCATAACTATATATAGCACATAATAGCCATCCCATCAGCCTTTGAAATGAGAATCATCAGCAGATATTTCAAGAAGCCAAATGTATTTGGTCCTTTTTAGGATAATAAAAGGGATTCATTTAAAGGAACATCTGTTAATATGGTCCTGGCCAGAACAAGGGGATGGGAAAAACAAGTCAACTGAAGTTCTTATTATTTTTCACATTTGACTCTGAGCTAGACATCCCAAACTGCACTTTCTTCCCTGTACCTCCCATTCTGTGGTACATAAAAGAACCTTAGATAGGGCCTGTTACTATCTTTACCGTAAGCGTGACCTTGATTGAGTCACTGCCGTCCTACAGTATAAAATAAGGGGGACAGTTGCGTGATCTCTAGAATCGATTACACCTCTGATGTCCTGTGGCTCTGTATGACACTGATGAGAGAACAATGTCTGAGGAAATTCTGTGCCCTCTTACTAAGGCCTGTGCTACACGTTTATGTAGCTCTTTCAAATGGGGTGACAGGGAGTGAGTGACTACGAGTTGCTGCTTAGCTAAGCTGCCTGAAAAACATTTCATGTTCCAACCTCACTAAAAGTGTTTGGATCTGATCTTGAGGTGTGGTCTGGATAATCCAGGATATACCCAAGCCTCTTCTTTCTTAAAAAGAGAGGCATGCCATTAAAATCATGGACCCTCTTTTAGGGCTTGCCCTATTTATCCCACCAGAAGGAAGAAGTAGAAAAAGGGACAAATATTTGAGAAATACACTGATTCTGAATGTTATCAACATCACTTTTCTATGTGAAAGAAATTGAGCTGAAAATGACCTTTTGGTTCAAGTCAGATTTTGCTTCACTTCCATTTCTTTGTCCACCAAAGGTAAACTATTAATTTTTCATCCACTACCTGCCATTCAGTAGAAAACATTTTCTGTATTCCTGTGTTTTCCCCTAGTGTAATGTAGCAAATGAAAATACTTACTTGTATCGTAGACTCCCTACTTAGGTCAAGTAATTATGTAACATGGGATCTTATTTTACATTTCAGCCTGTCATATTATAGGAGAAAAATGAAAAAAAGAAAAAGAACTGGTTATGTTTTTGTTTCCTAACGGTATTTTTATGTTATCAGAACCTTGTGATTACAGAGCCCATCTTGGCATGTGAAGGCAGAGATATTATAAGGATAAAGCTATCATTATGATTGAGATTAGTTACTCTCTGGCTTGGGCAGGTGGAAGCTTTTCATTAATGTCAGCAAAGCAAAAGTATATCCATCTGGTCCACAGCCCGGCACAGAAGATCACGGGGTGAGAAGGGCAAAGTAAGGTGTGACAGCAAATAGAGATTACAGAGACAGCATCTGTTTGGAAAGAGCAGCTGTCAGTTATGAAGCCTCCTATAACAAATGAAAGATTGCACGCCGAATCTCCAGAAATAAAGATGAACCGTAATAAGATTGTGGACCACTACAGCAAGGTTTCAAGAGGAAATAATAAATGCTAATAAAGTGGGATGTGTAATGCAGTGATAAATTATCCCCCCTCCCATTTTTGTATGAACTAGGTTTTGTTTCAAGCAGACTTTTGTTCGTTTGTTTGTTTGTTTGCGGTACGCGGGCCTCTCACTGCTGTGGCCTCTCCCATTCCCGTTGAGCACAGGCTCCGGGCAGCGCAGGCTCAGCAGCCATGGCTCACGGGCCCAGCTGCTCGGCGGCATGTGGGATCCTCCCGGACCGGGGCACGAACCCGTGTCCCCTGCATCGGCAGGCGGACTCTCAACCACTGCACCACCAGGGAAGCCCCTCAAGCAGACATTTGACTAGAGTCTGTTAGACCAAGCAGGGTATGGCTGAATCCATGTGGAGAGAGAGAAAATGGTCTTAAGCCAGGAGACTCCAGGTGTATCTTAGCTGATCCTTTACAATGAGAACTGCGGTTTTTGTGTTGCTCTTCTATTAATGACGAGTGGGGAAAAACTATTAAACATTGTTCATGCTGGTTTTGGATGTTTTGTCTTTTAAGAGTTTTAATTCTTATAAATTGAGTGACACTTTTTTTAAAAAAAAATCTTTATTGGAGTATAATAGCTTTACAATGGTGTGTTTCTGCTTTATAACAAAGTGAATCGGCTATACATTTACATGTATCCCCATATCCCCTCCTTCTTGCATCTCCCTCCTACCCTATCCCACCCCTCTAGGTGGTCACAAAGCACCGAGCTGATCTCCCTGTGCTATGCGGCTGCTTCCCACTAGCTATCTATTTTACATTTGGTAGTGTATATATGTCCATTCCACTCTCTCACTTCGTCCCAGCTTACCCTTCCCCCTCCCCATGCTGACTGACACTCATAACTGAAGATTCTGACAACTGTTTTTTTTTTTAGGATGCATGACTTGGGTTGGCACACTTTTTAAAAGATGGTTACAAAGTAGAGCCCTAAACAAAGAAAAAAATAAAAATAAGGTCCAGGTTTTGGATGTTTTATTTTCACCTTCAGAGACTATGAATACAAAAAGTAATTCGCAAAAAAGATGACTTTATTACTTGTTTAAAATCATGTTTGTTTACAGAGTATGTCTTCCTTTTATATCAGTTCTTCTTTTGTCATTCAGACTTATTTTTGAAGCTCTCATTTTGCCATGTTCATGCTCACAAGATGAAAAAACATTCATGTATTAAATCATAGAAATTTTAGTATTATGGAGTTACCTGACTTATTTCACTAAATTTCATTTTCTAAGTTAGAGAAAAGTTGATGTGATAAACTTTTAAAATACATATTGTTGGTTATAAAATATGGGTACTATTTGTTTCTAAAGAAGTGATGTAAGTCAGTCTGTTACAGCTTTAGTGTATCTTGAATCTTAATACGTAGATAGATTTGACATTTAAATAATCATTGATGAATCTCAAAGCATAATGGAGAGGTGAGTTTGGAAGTGATGGATCTTCTTAGCCACAGGAAAGGTTATTCTTTTCTAAATATGAAGAGATAGGGTTGCTTTAGAAGAAAGACATGCTTACCTTGAAAGCTTTTAATCTCTTTATTCAACACTTAATTCAATGACCTTAACAAATAACTGTATAACTTATTTAACCAAAATATTTTATAGCACCATTTTCTGTTGAATATGTATTGTTAACTTTTTAATTTCCTGCTAGCCACCTTTGGAACCACATCCTAAAATGGAAACGTACTGCCAGCAAAGCACTGAAAGGTAACTTCAAAGATGTTTTCAAGGTAAAAAATGTGTTTTTTTTTTCCAGAGAAGTATATCAGAGAATTCCCTGGTAGCAATGGACTTCTCAGGCCAGAAAAGCAGAGTTATAGAAAATCCCACTGAAGCCCTTTCAGTTGCAGTTGAAGAAGGACTAGCTTGGAGGGTACAAATTAGCTTCATGTTCTTCAGAATATTTATGATTTGAATTTGTTTCTCCCCGAAAGTTAAAATTTGTTTCCCACTTCCTTGCACAGAAAAAAGGATGTTTACGCCTGGGCACTCATGGTAGCCCCACTGCGTCTTCACAGAGCTGTGCCACAAACATGGGTATGTCTCTGCATATTCAGTGTGACTAACTGGGTGGCAAGATGTGCATTTAGATGTAGTCATTGAGGGGTTAGGGTAGAAAGTACACATAATTAAATTGTGATCATTTCAAACAAGTCTTTGTATTCCTCCACTTTATTTCTTCAGCTATCCACCGGTCCCAACCATGGTTTCACCACAAAATTTCTAGAGAGGAAGCTCAGCGATTGATCATTCAGCAAGGTCTAGTGGATGGGTAAGTTTGATTTTGAGTAGCACTGATTTTGATTTCTCCTATAATCAGTAATGACTTATTCAACACACACAGAGAGTTTTGACTTCAGCTTATTAAAACAGAAGTGACTTTATTCTATAAGGATGGTTGTCATTGAATTCTAGCAATACCTATACAGTTCCTGTTACACAGTGTGTGCTTAGTATTTGCGCATAAGGAGAAGATAGCTGAACAGGATGCTCTGCTCTTAACCAGTGATCACTAATATTACCCATTCTGTGCATCTCAGGTATTAATTGATGGGGGGAAAACTGAACTTGTTTTGGCGTGTCAACGTTTTGATTTGAACGAGTAATATGTTTGCAAAGTATGGTTCGTGTCATGACACTATCTTACGTATTATACATTTTTTTTAGGTTTGATGCAGGGTGTGTTAAAGTAAAAAGCTGTTTCTTACATATTTAGACTGTCTTATTTTTTTCTTTCTGTTTAAATCCCTATTTTCTTTTCTCTAAATTTTAACAGTTTAAAGGAATATAAACCTATGAAACCAGTACTTTTTGACTCTTCTCATGTTATCTTTTAGTGGGATACCACAGAAGAGACAGGAGAAACAGAAAATTTATTATGCAAGATTTATGATCTAAAGAATTTTCTTTTTCTCAGATTACTCAGTATTTCAGATATCAGTACTTCCTCTAATACTAGCTGAATTCTCTTCCCAAATGGAATACAAGTTAAGGAGCTTGTATTGAGGTTTGGATGAGAAATAAAACCAGCATCAATTTAAACAAGTGGTAATGGGATCTTATATCTTCATGGGTTGGCTTAAGATGATGGCAAAATTTCAAGGTGATTTAATACTGACATTTGGATAAAAATGCACCTTCACATGGAAGATTATTAATAGCAAGTCGGCATTTCAGTAGAATCTAAATAAGAAAAGATTTCAATATACTTCTCTGCATGGAACACGGTCTTTTCAGATATAAATCTGAGCAATCAGCAGAATTACCATCTAAGACCAAGAAAAGAAATAAATCACAAAGAATTGTCAAAATGTTTTGGAGGATTATAATTTCCCTTATTTCTGAGCCCATTTTTTGTAAATTGAATGAAATAATTGCATAAAGAATGACAGTATCTTTATTTTTCAAATTTTTTAATTAAAAAATGGGTTATTTGGGGTATTCTTTTGGAAAGATGTGATGATGCCAGGCAATCCACTAGGTGGTAGTGGTGATCTACTCAGGAATGGGGAGAGAATTAAGCTTGATTGACCAGTGAAACTCCCTTTTGTCCCATCTCCTAGAGATGTAATGTCGGAATCTCACACAGCACAGATGAAATGGATAATCTCATCAGACATCTGTGATGGCTCAGATTTGGCTGTCTCTTCGCCCAGGCACAGTGAGATTAGTATTGGAGTCACCAGTGGGGACTGTTTGCACAGTCTGTTTGCCAACAATTAATATAAAGCTGGTTATGCACTGAATTGCCAGTTAATAAGAATCCACGCCTGGCAGCATTTTTCTCAGGCCATTAGGCCATGTCTTGTTTTTCTAGCCTGTTATAGAGGCTTTTCTGCTGCATTCTTCAAGGTTAAAGTATATGTTGTTTGAGTGTTTCTTTTACTTAAAATATTTTGCTCAAACATTTAATAAATGATTTCAGGATTGATTTTTTAGAATATATTAATTTCTCACTTTCTGTTGTGTATGTAATAGTAGGAACCAGAATCAAAAGAAAGGATCCAGTGTAGAAGAGGGGGTTAAAAATTATTTCACTCTAAATAATTTTCTTTTTTTAGGGCCTAACATGACCCAGAAGTTAAAATAACAATATTGCTAATGCCTTATTCCCTGTACCAAAGAGTTACATGTGAATACCCAGCTTTCCCAGTGGAAAAAGGACGTAGCACTAATTATTGATGCCAGCATAGCATTATATTGGTTATTGTGAGCAAGCATTCTGACAAACGGCTGTGTATTTATCCTATTAAAATTAAATTAGCTCTGATGATAGTTTTATAGTATAAGGTTTATGTTATACCATATTGTTTACCATGTTGGATAATCCCATCATTGAATACATAGTAAAGGAAAATTCTGGCTACATTTATGAATATACTTCCTGGATTTGGTACAGGCTATATTTCTATGCAATCCATGAGTAAATGTAGAAAAATATTGAAATCCTTCTCTCTCTTTAGAGTTTTCTTGGTACGGGATAGTCAGAGCAACCCCAAAACTTTCGTACTGTCAATGAGTCATGGACAAAAAATAAAGCACTTTCAAATTATACCAGTAAGTAATTTGTGATTTCATATTCGTATATTAGAGATGATCTTAATGCATAAGCTTTTGGAAACTTTAGTTTTTTTTTGGTTCTTTTATTAAATATAATTTGGGAACTTGTGCTTTGACTAGAGTTAAGTTTGGCAGAAATGGTTTTATGAGCCTGAATTAATATAAGAAATACAGGAATTGCAAAAATTAAATTTCCCTTTTCCCATGAAATACGATTTGGTAATATTGTATAGACCCCATGCCACCTATTGTTAAAAGGTTACTGAAAATTCCTTCTCCTGAATTCCTCTAGTGGTTCTTTAAAAATCGTTATTTTCAAGCCCCTTCTCCTCTCTTGTCCCCACAATGCTTTTTTGGTGTTTTTTGTAGTTTTGTTTGTTTTTAATCATTACGGATAGGTACACAGGTGCTGTGGAACTGGAGATCATTATTTAAACTATTCTGAGCACATGTAAAATTTTTCTGTAATTCTGCTTTGATGTGGCACAACTTGCTTTGGGACTTTTTTGTTGTTTCTGCTGCCTTTGTGTGTGTGTGTGTGTGTGTGTGTGTGTGTGCGCGCGCGCGCGTGCGCGCACGCATGTATGTATGCACGTGGTCTGTGTATTGGAACCAGATAGTGTGGAACAGAGATTCAGTCTACTTTCAAGAAGGTATTACATCAGATTGCTAAGTTGCTAGTGTTTTCTTTTTTTTGAATGACTTCTTTTTGGAACTATCCAAAGTCCACGTGAAGTATCTTCCCTACTTCACTGATTATGTGAACGATGTCCCTGGCACGTATGAATTGCTTAATGCCTGAGATCTCACTGCAGAAAACAAAAACAGAAAAACCCCAAAACGCTGTCATTCCACTAACACAGTATTTGATTGCTCCAGAATCAGTTTACTGATACAAATTATGGTGAATATTCATTTTTAATATATTAAGTAAGGCTTTAGGTAGACAACAACTAGAAATGGAAATTAATTTCTGTAGGTGGGAGTATTAAAATTTTTTGTTTACTTTTACACTGAATAGTGCCGGTTTCTCACTGTGCACTGTATTGATTCAGAATAATCCTACTATTCTAACTACTGAACGTTAAGAGAATTTAGAGACAGAGAAAGTAGAGCCACACTGCTTACCTTAGGATCAGATGGTATTTCTTTTAAATGCAAGTGAAGTTACAAAGAAGAAGTGGACATGCCATAACATTCTTTTCACTGTCCTTTAGTATTATAAACACATCAATTTTGGCATTTAAAGATGCAGTATGCAATAGAATATGATTGTCTTTCTGGGTATTTTGCCCTTCTTACCAGTTTGTTGTTTTTCCTGTTGCAGGTGGAAGATGATGGTGAAATGTTCCACACCCTGGATGATGGGCACACAAGATTTACGGATCTAATCCAGCTGGTGGAGTTCTATCAACTCAATAAGGGCGTTCTTCCTTGCAAGCTGAAACATTATTGTGCTAGGATTGCACTTTAGCCAAACAAGAAGTGACTTGTTAAACTGCTGAAGAAAAAGGACTCAAGAAAAAGGAAGACCATAAATAAGGGTGAAAGCATTGCCCTGGTGAAAAGAATCTATTTCTCTTACAAGTTACAAAAAATAGTTTGTGCATTACAAATAAGTAAAGATTTGGATTGACATTACCTTCATCATTTAAATATTAGTTAAAATTAAACCTCCAAAAAAAAAAATCTGGTGTGTTCTTGTGTGATTTTCCATTACTATAATATTTTCTTCAATTATGCACATTTTAAACATCTTTCTGTCCTTATTTACTATAGCAACATTAGAATTCTCAACCACAAAGTATGAAAAAAAGTTGGGGCTCAGAATGAATTATTTGTGGACTGAATTTCAATTAACTACTGTTTTTGTAACTTAAGAAGTATGATAAAAACCTGAGTTAACAATTAAAAGAAGCTACTCACAACCTGTTAATAAAACTAAAAACTATTTTGAATTATATATTTTCTGAGTTTATTATAACCTTAAAATCAAATCATATTTTGAAATAGCAGCTTAAAATTATTTTGAAGTATTGATATATTGATTTTTTTTAGGATGACTTTTATTACATATTAAATTATTAATTATACTATAATATTTACACTGATACTGTACCTAGTAGTGACACGTTATTCACTGCATTTTTTTCATTCACTTAAGGATTGACTGGAACTATCTACTTGTTTTTAAGGAAATGATTAAAATATAGAGGGGATTTATATAATTTGCACATGCTTTCTCATGGCATGTAATCTGTCACAGTGTAACATTTTTCACATTAATATTTCACATTTGCCCCACGCTGTAACTTTCAGAAGTTTCTTTAGATCCTTATACAACTAGATGATTAACCTGATCAAAATGTTAAAATCAAAGATGCAAAATCTATTAAGGTCCGAATAGGTAAATCCATGCTATTCTCTTTGCCTACTCCCTTTTCATCATCTTACCTTGGCAATGTCGGTATGGAAAAGGTTTTGGAAACATGAGGCACCCACCTCCCTTATCACCTCACTGAGACCATCTAGAAAGTTTTTGTTGGGATTTATAACTCTGTTTTTCCTACTTTTTGTGAGAAGGGTATTCATTGTTCTACAAAAAGATGAGAAATAAAACATTAAATAAACGTTAAAATCATACAAAATATTGCTCATCCCCTTTGATCCTCGTAACAACATTTTGGGAAAGTTAAGAAGGTTTTTTAAGAACAATATTTCAAAAATGCATACTGTAGTTTTAAATAAAAGCTATTCATTTTTGGTAATAGAGCATCTGAAAACATTCATACAATGCTAATAAAATCAATTATTACTGAAAAAGAATTACTGGCAGAATTTTAAAAATACTCAATTTGCTTTTAGCCAAAGCAAACCTAATTCTTAAAACACTGAAACTTAGAACATAAATCTGATGCTATAAACTATCGATCTGGTGTCTACAAAGGCTTGAATGACACATAAGACCCTAAATAGAGGAGCAAGAGGTAAACACACTTGACCCTTTCAACCTTGTAGAGTATTTCTGATTATTTCTGACTTATTTCTGATTTATAAAAATATTTTGTGTTTTGAACTGATATGCATTTTCTTATTTTGCACCAGGGTCAAATTGACAATATCAGAAAATGTAATATTTTAAATGCTAGACTCTCATAAATTGACCAATTTTTGCTTGTCTTTGTTATTTGTGCCTCTAACTTCATTCACAATCTAAATTTATTATTGTGGAGCCCAGATTTTGTACGTAATTGCTCATTTTGGTCTTAAAGCATGAGCCAAGAAAAATTATTGAGGAAGGGCTGACATTATCCTTCCTGATTCCTTCTGATAAAGGGTTTTGAACACGTGTGTATGTATATAAATCTTATATGAAATTAAATCTGGGAGTGTCAGACACATCAAGAGTTAGTACAGTATTAAAATGGATTTCCAAGAAAAATGTGAATTACCTTTGGATTATTTTTCATTTTGGTTTAGCCAAGTTTTGCTATCTTGCACCATTTTAGAGTGGGATTAGGTCAGATTAGCTCTATGTTTTCTTCTTTTATTCTTTTCATATGTTGGAGTTAGTATACTTTATTCTCCTAGAAAGAAAAAAAAACCCAGCAGATCTGGTCCACATTGTTCTTTTTCGTTTTTTTAAATGGAAGAATTATTTATTTTGAAACATTCAGGAAAACTAGGTCAAACAAGATAAAAACTATGAGTGTTTCAATTCAGAATAATTACTTGTTTCACATGTATAATGGTGCAAAGACCTGACTGATTTGAGTATATTAGTTGGAAATTTTTATCTTAGCTCTATTTTAGGGTGGTGGTCAGCATCAGTTAATCAGAGGCCCATGGGGTCTCTAGCTTCTGATCACCAACAGTGCCAACTCTACATATGGTAGTCGTGTTACGGTAGGGACACCAGACTATCACCTGGATTATGATTTCTCTGAAGAGGAAAGATTATCATTGGTTATGGGTACAATTTGGTGTTTCAAGCTGGCTCCATATTTAGAAAGCTCTTCCCTCTGTTGCCAGGCATTCTTAAGCTTTTCTGTGCCTTGGATCCATCTAGCAGCCTTGTGAAATTTATGGACCCTCTTCACAGAATGTCTTTAAATGCAGAAAATAAATAGAATTTCAAAGCACAGTAATTATAGAAACATAACTGTACAATTGTATATGTAGGTGGACCCCGGGTGGAAACGCTGCTGTAGCGTGGCCTGCTGTGTCTCCTGGCTGTGTTGACTGTTGCCCATATAAAGCCTCTAGTTTTCTGTCTCACGTTCTGTAGGGAATACAGGAGCTGATTCTCAGTCAGTGTTAACCCACACCAGTGGGGCACAGAGTAGTTTGCTTGAGATGCAGGGTTCTTGTAACACTTATTGAACACTCAACCAAACCTTCATACCTGCCTCTTGTGGGATTATCACCTCCTGCCAGTGCTGGCTCCTACGCTTTTACCATCTGTGACACTTAGGCATGCTCATAACCAGGGCACTGCTTGTAATGTCTCTAACTGCATCTATCTCAGACCACAAATTATAGATGTGAACAAGAGAAAGGCAAGCCTTTGGACTGAGCACATAACTATACTGACCCAAAACGTCATTGCAGAGATCCGCCAATTTGAGAAAGGGATCTGAGTGAATTTTTAACCAGCATAAATACTTGTTTCTACAGTGGGGTATCAGGTGACTAGTCCTTTACCATGCTGGTTCGCTTTGTAATTATAAAAAATTCACCATTTCCTAATTCGACCCCACGTGATACACAAGGCATTAGAAGCTAGAATTAAGATTATAGCTTTGAGGTTAGACTTTGCGGATTTGGATTCCAGGCCATTACATAGTAGCTATGTAGCCTTGGTCAAATCACAGTTTCTTCTTTTCTGTAGAGGGTATGACAATCACCATCACCACCACTTCTTCAGTGGGGGAGGCGGGGGTGTGTGTGTGAAATGAAATCATTGATGTAAAGTGCTTAGCACATGGTGCAGAATCTTAATCGATGTATCTTTTATTATATTAGTGATTGTACATTTAGGTACTCCACCTCCCTGGGACACTGCCCATTCCACCACTGAGAATCTTTGCTATGCCACCACTTGTTTGCCCTTCCTGCCAAGAACGACATAATATACGTCATACATCATGCCTCTGCCCTGGTTTCAGTCCTTTGTATAAGACTGCTTTTGTGGAAGTAGCCACAGTTATAGTACAGTGGGGGGTACCCAGACCATCAGTAGGGACTCTGTGGACAGCTGTCCCTAACTGCACCGGATCCTACAGACTCCCAGGCTTCCTTCCACTTGCTGATTAATAAATATAAAGTGAGATTTGAGATTCTCATACTTTCCGTCTCCCTCCCCCCAAATAACATTGATAGGATGGGAAGTATAGAAGATTGAAAACCTGCTCCAGAGACCCCCACCTAGACAACACAGGAATTGAGCTAACACATGGCTGAGTGGAGGAAGAATAAAGGACTCCTAGGTGATGGTACATCTCTGGGAAATTAGTAAACTTTCACTGAATAAATGTGTCCCTGGTTGTACACTTAGAGTGGATTCTGTTCCCCTCAGAAGCTCTTGTAATGTTGGCAATCTGATTAGGAGCTGAAAACAATGCTGTCACCTTGTGTGCTTGTTAAGTTTACTTCAGCATGTACTGAGTGCCTATTATGTGAAAGGCACTTTTAGAGATGCAGAATTGAATATTAGAGTATTGGATACACAAATATGTGTCCTAGAAGCCAAACTGGATAAGTGTTATAAATACAATGGGAGAGAGACATTGGTTACACTTGCTGAATGATGGGAAGAATGAGATGGGTCCTGGAAGGCCTGTAGGATTTACATTTACAAAACCTTGGAGAAAGAGCCGACAGTGTCGTCAAAGGGGGAGTGGAGGCAGCATGGAAAGTGCACAGATTGAATTTAAGAGTTTTTCAGCAAATGACAGCTTCACTGTAACTGAAGTATACAGGGCATGTGACAGAGGGGAAGGCCATGGCTAATAGGACTGGAAAGGCAAGCTTGGCAAAGTGGTTTACATTTTAGTTAAGGAAAGCCACAGCCAGGCGCCCCATTTCATTTTTACCTGGTTGAAATCAGGAATGGGCTTTATTAATCTTTTTATCTCTTTTAAACCAAAAAGCTCATCAAGAAGCCATTGCAATAATCTGGGCAAAAATCAGGAGAGCCTGCTCTAGACCCATAGGCATGAAAAAATGATTTTACGGAGGGGGGAATCATCAGTGTTATCATCAGACATTGGAGAAGCAAAGGGAGGAGTTGAAAATTATTAGTAGGTTTAGGGTCAAAGAAACTAGGAAGATTGTGATAATTATGATGGTAACAAAGGTCCAATTTTAACATGTCACTGGAATTCTTTGAAAAATAATTCTCTTTATTTAGAATCTCTTTATATAGGAAGGTGAGCCTGAAGGCTTGATGCTAAAAAAAATAGGTAAGTACAGAGAACTTCATTTTGCACTGGAAGATAATTTGGGCATGGAAGTAGACTGGGAGGCAGCAACAGAATGAATCAAGGGGCCTAATGAGATGGTGGGAGGCTGGAAGCTGAGGAGAAAGATGGCCGTTGGCAAAGTCCTGAGACCAGGCGGTAAAAAAGACTCCTAAGAACATGGATATTGAGGACATATTTCTTGGGATGTTTGCTGTGTGGTTCTACAATTTAACAACCTTTCATTTTCCCAAACCTGATATGAAGTCTCCACACATACAAATGACTTGGAAGAGAGTTGTGGTAGAAAGTCCAGAGAAAGGACCATGCTCCACATCAAGGTTTAGGTGGAACGCAAGCAAAATTTCAGCAGAAATAGGAAATTCAAACAACAGGAACAAATGTCAGAAATTTTGAGTTGGGCTTCGGCCTTCCAAGTAGATGTAGATTGTTTTACAAAAACCAGTCTGCCCTCAGCTAAGATATAATTTTCACTTTCTGTAATCGTTAAAAAAAAAAAAATCACCCTTTGTTTGCCTTAGCAGCAACCCTAACTCATTCCCTGCCCTCCCCCTTTATAATGTACCTTCTTGCGCATCATCGTTTCTTCACTTGCTGTGACTCAATCACTGACATTCCCCCCACCTCCCTGAAACTGTGTGGCCACATAAAAGGAAAAAATTCAGACCTTTCTTACATGCTCTTTCAGCAACTTTGGTGCTGCTAACCACTCTCTCCTTGAACCATTCCCTTCTTTTGTTTTCCATGTCAACAAAATCCTTACATTCTTCCTATCCTGCTGGATGCCTCTTCTTGGTCTTCTTTACAAACTTGTTGCCCTTTTTGCTCATCCCTTAAATCTTGCTATGCTCAGCTATGTCCTAGGATTCATTTCCCTCCCTCCTTATTTTACTCCAACCCTGTAGACTCTTTCCTTTATTCTCATGGCTTCACATACCGTCTTAAGTGGCTTTAAAACTTGTGCCTCCTTTCTGAACTTTAGATCCATTTATTCGGCTACTTGTTCAACCTCTCCATTTGTATATCTTATAGTTACATCAAACTCTACATTTCTATGGATCTCTTTATCTTCCCTCAAGACCTGATCTCCTCCAGAGCTTCATAGCTCAGTAACCGTGCTACCACCAGCTTTCCAAACAACAACCTAGAAAGTATCAAGTGCTGTAAAATGTCAATTATATCTGTGTATTTCTCTCCACTTCCATCGCCATTGCACAAATCTGGGCCACTTCCTTTCCTAGACTACTATAGCAGATTCTTAGATGGTCCTTCTTTTTCTGATCTTTCTCTATACCCACCCTCCCTCCTCAAGTTCATTCTATACAGAGTGATCTCTCAAAAATACTTGATCATACTACTCACTCCCCTACTTAAAAACTTCAATGGCTTCCTATTGCCTTTGGATAAAGCCTTTTTAAAAGGGCTATGAGGCTTTCATGATTTGGCCTTTGTATTTCCAGCATTATCTTTAGCCACTCATCCTTGCATTCTATTTTCCAGCTAGCCAATTCCCTGGAATAGACTCTATTCTGACATGTTTTCTTTGGCTTTGGCCCTTGCACATACTGGTCCCTTTATCTTGAACACATTTCTTTACTGTTCTCTCCAACCCAGGTAACCCTTTCCCCCTTCTGGGGCTTACGTAACATACTATTTCTTCAGGAAAATTTTCTTGACTATAGATTAGGTTAGGTTACCCAACAGTATGTTCCTCCCACTTTTCTGTTACAATGCTCGTCACACTCTATTGAATTAGTCATTAATTTTTGTTTTCTCTATTAAGTCTAAGTTCCTGGCAAGAAAGGAGTTTGTTCATGGCGGTAGCCTCAGAATTCAGCAGAGTATCTAAGGCAGATATTAAGTGCTCAGTAGAGATTTGTTGAATGAATCAATACAATGATGAGGAAGAACAGAATATAAGATCAGTTTTTGAACTCCTAAATCTGGAGTCCCTATGGAACATCCATGAGGAAATGGTTTCAGACATTATAAGATAAAAGTCAGAATTCAGGTATACCCTGTGATCATTTACCTAATCATGATAATGATATTTCAGTTTCCCTCCATCCTTATTCTTCTTCATTGAAAATTTATACTCATTAAAAATTGCTTTCACATTGAATCCAGTTGAAAACATCCAGAATTCCCATCGTGTTTTTCTGGGCTGGTGGCATGGTATCTCTCCTATTCTGCTTTTAAAAACTGCTGGAGGGCTTCCCTGGTGGCGCAGTGGTTGAGAGTCTGCCTGCCGATGCAAGGGACACGGGTTCGTACCCCGGTCCCGGAAGATGCCACATGCCGCGGAGCGGCTGGGCCCGTGAGCCATGGCCGCTGAGCCTGTGCGTCCGGAGCCTGTCCTCCGCAACGGGAGAGGCCACGACAGTGAGAGGCTCATGTACCGCAAAACAAACAAACAAACAAACAAACAAAACCAAACTGCTGGAGTCTCAGTACTCAGCAAACCTATAAATTCAATACAACCCTCATCAAGATCCTACTGGATTTTTTCCCATGGTGTAGTAATGATTCTAACTTTGTCCAGAAAAATAAACATATAAGAATAGCCAACAGTACTCAGAAAATGGGGGGGGGGGTTCTATAACATATTAAAACATACATAAAGTAAGAGTGATTAAAATAATTTATAAATCAACTAATGTGATTATTGTGTAACTGAAACTGAGCAACCTGTTTTTGGCTGTTGTTGCTGAGGACTCACAAGAGAAGAAAGCTACTATTTTTCCTATCCTTACTTCAGAAAGCAGAGACTAACATTGTGATTGTAAACATCTGAGCTACCCTCACACCTGAAAAGAGGTGATAAAACCTTGTCCTTTAGAAGTATTGAAGAGTACTAAAAGCTAGATTATCCAAAGAGGAGAAAAGATATTTATTTATATGT
This sequence comes from Lagenorhynchus albirostris, assembly GCF_949774975.1. Classification (NCBI taxonomy): domain Eukaryota; kingdom Metazoa; phylum Chordata; class Mammalia; order Artiodactyla; family Delphinidae; genus Lagenorhynchus; species Lagenorhynchus albirostris. The sequence continues at coordinate 67,237,221 of NC_083100.1, forward strand.
TGCAAGAAGTGGAAACGGCCTAACCAAAGGGGAGATATAGTCTAGCTGAAATTGAGAAGCAGATGGTGGTTTGGGTTTTACTTTTGAGTAGCAGAAATCTGTGTCCCTCTTATCCACAGCTCTGTGGATGGGCAGATGATTGGAGAATGCCTGGGAGATGAGACTCTAAGTATTTTTTCTCAGAGAGCAGAGACGAGGGCTTCTGTGGCAGAACCTGGAGACAGGAGACTGCTCAGAGCGCCAAGGGTAACCTGATGGCAGAAGATCCATGTGACAGCAACATATTTTAGCAAAAGGATCAAATGGTGCTAATTGCCAAAGAGGAAGATCAAGCCACAGCCTTTGGTGCCTGGGACAGTGCCTTGGATTTCTATAAAGGTAAAGTTTGCTTCACTCAAGTGTCATTGAGCAAATTCACATTTCTTTAAAATGGAAAAGAGAAGCCAAAGAAAGAATAAAGAATATATATGGAATTAGAATCAACGAGGAAACAGTTGAGTTTTTTAGGTTTGATGGGACAACTAATATTTCACAACTCCCTACTTTACTCTTTATGCCATAATAAATTTCAGATAGTTCAAAAAACCTAAACATAAAATATGAAGTCATAAAGAACTGGAAAAATTATAGAGGAATATTTCTGTAAAACTGTGGTTGTATTTGATCATTAAAGCCAGAAATAAAAGAAGCACTGAAACATACAAAGTTAAAGTCTATACAAAAAATGAATACCACCACCATAAATAAGGCTTAATAACAAAAGAAAAATTTGATAAAATATTCATAACATTATTAACAAAAAATAAGATTAACATTGCTATTGTGCAAAATGCCTTTACGTATCAATAAACAAGACATGCATTCTAAGAGAAAAAAGGCAAAGAAATAACTAACAGCCAATTTAAAAAAATAGATTGCCAATTTACATATAAAAAGAAGTTCAGCCTTATTAGCATTCAGAAACTAAAATTTAAATTTTGATCAGTTATTTCTTTTTCAAATAGACTGGCATCAAGTATTGTCAAGGATGTGGAGGGAAAAATTAAACATCCCCACCATGTTATTGGTGGGAATTTCAAGTGCTCCATACTTCTGGTAGAATAGTCAGGCAATATTGTGTTTGCGATTTAAAAAACTGAGATATAACTGACATATAACATTTTATTAGTTTTAGGTATACTCAGATACACAATTTGTTATATGTATATATTGTGAAATGATTACCAAAATAAACTCATCCATCACTACCCAGAGTTACAATTTTTTTCTTGTGAAGAAAACGTTTAAGATCTACTCTCTTATCAACTTTTAAATATATAATACAGTATTGTTAACTATAGTCACCATACTATGAAAGTTTATGCCTTTTGAACACCTTCACCTCTTTCACCCAACCACCCCACACCTCTGGCAACCACTAATCTGTTCTCTGTATCTATGAATTCAGTTTTTTTTAGATTCCATCATTCAGTATTTGTCTTTTTCTGTCTGACTTACTTTGCTTAGTATAATGTCTTCAAGGACCATCCATATTGTTGAAAATGGCAGGATTTCCTTATTCTGTGGCTGAATAATATTTGGCAATATATACATAAAATAGAAAATGTGAATTCCACTTTATCAAGAAACGCTATTTCTAGAAATTTATTCTAAGGAGAAAATTGGTCAAATAGTGCATCTAAATGTACTCATCAATTCATCTGTTTACTTATTCATTCACACAACAGATATTTTGTTGGTGCCCACTGTATGCTTAACTATGAACAACTGATGTATATAAAAGACACAATCACTGATCTTGTGGAGCTTATTTTCTGGTTAAAGATACAGACAAAACAGAGAAAACAAATTAAAAATAGATTCAAATGACGTGTAAGGAACTACTAACAAGAATAAGAG